>NW_023270494.1:11779337-11873694 GCF_011800145.1 Mirounga leonina
ATAAATAAATAAATAAATAAATAAATAAATAAATAAATAAATAAATAAATAAATCAAATCTTTAAAAAATATTAAGATGAGAGTCGGACACCTGTAGGAAAGTTCACAATGTGTGGGTAGCAAACAGCCTTCCCTGCCCCTTGGGAGGGCACCTCCCGCTGGGTGTAATGGGTTGAACAGTAGTCCCCAAAAACATGTGTCCATGTCCTAATCCTTGGAAACTGTGAATGTAACCTTATTTGGAAAATGGGTCTTTGTAACGCAATTAAGTTAAGGATCTTGATCTGGATTATCCAGGTGGGCCCTAAATCCAGTGACAAGTGTCCTAGGAAGAGGAGACAGAGAAGAGGGAAGGCCTTGTGAAGATACAGAGACTGCAGCAAATAGCCACAAGCCAAGGAATGCTGACAGTCACCAGAAGCTGGAAGACCCAAGACAAGGAGTCTCCCCAAGAGCCTTGGAAGGGAGTGGGGCCCTGCCAACACCTTGATTTTGGACTTCTAGCCCCCAAAACTGTGAGCAAATACATTCCTGTGGGTATAAGCCTCCCAGTTTGTTGTAACTTGCTCTAGACGCACTAGGGAACCACACACTGGGGAAATGACAATCAATTTAGTGGACGTTGTCCTTCCCATCTCCTAAGCATCCCTTTTCTTTTGCCCAGGTTACAACTCATCCCTTCCTTTAGAGACCTGCTCCCCAATCTCTTGCCACCTACTTCTGATGGCCTATCCTAGCCCCAGACACGGGGAGGGGCCTGTCATCTAGAACTGGCCAATCAGAGAGCCCCATCTCCTCAGCTGCAGTGATTGGTTCAGGGGGTAATGCATGACTCAAGCCTGCCCAATCAGAGGCCTTCCCTAGATTTTTGTATTACTGAGCAGGCAAGGGGCTGTGAAATTGGTGCACGAAGAACCCAAGTCACTGAGGGGGGGTGGGTGTGGGTGGGGGATATGTACCTGCTGTGTGGAGAAAGCCCGCGTGTGTAGGTAGGCATGAGGCGAATAGAAGCAAGAAGCCAAGTTCGAGAGCGAGGAGACCGTGCTAGTGTTTAAACTCTTGGATGCAGTTGGCCCTGGAGCCAGCTCCACCATCCCCATGGTTTGTGACGTGAAACTTAATACTTCTGCCCCAGCGAGCTGGAACTGGGGTCTGGCCTTGCAACTGACAGAGCTCAGACTAACACAACAGGTTTAGAGCGACTGCATTTGCCCCAGGCAGAGGGAGCTTGACTGCGTGGCTTGCATCTCTTCCTTTGCGAGGAAGGTTTGAGGACAAGATCCAGGGCTGGTGGTGCTATGTGTTGAAGAAAAGAGAAAGAAACAAGCTTGAGAAAATGGGTCTCCTCGATTTTCAAGGCATCAGTCAGAATGTCCAAGAGACGCAGTGGAAACCATTTCCAAGCAGGGGGAATGTTCGTTCCTGTTTGGCGGAGCCCGGAGAAGAGAAGAAAAACAAAAGACTCAGCCAGGGAGCCAAGTCGGCTGGGCACGGAGGCCCCGACCCCCTTTCATAACCACACGGAGCCACCTATCCATCCAAACACGGGCCCCAGGATCACAATGACATCTGAAACTCCTTTCAGGCATTTCCTTCCCTTTCAGGTCTCTTTGGGTTCCTCAGGCCAGATGTTGCTAATTTTCCATCTTTTCAAAGCTCTCCATCGCATTTAAAAGTCAGAATGCATCCTATTCATCGCTCCTGAATTTGAGGGGGGGGGGAGGAAATCACAGAGGTCAGCAGGCCTTTTAATAGAAAGTAAATGAGCAAAGCTGTGTGTGAATGTCTGAGTGCGTGCGGGCACACACATAGCTTGTTATTTCCCGCCTCGGTCACCTTCTCAGCTGCACTGGGCAAGATCACAGGAGAGGCTCAGGCAGCACCACTAAGAAAGGTTCCTCACATCTCCTTCAGGAGAAGAGCTGCTTCCCCCAATGCCGCCTTTTGTAGTTCCCTGGGTCCGCTCTGCAGACCTCAACCAAGCTAATTCCTGGTCAGCGAGTGGCAACTTTGAACCAGTCACACACCAGAGGCCCTCTGAGGATCTTGTTGGCGAGGTGACTGCTTTCACACGTTGCCCTTCTGTTTACCTGTGGCAAAGGGCTCCTTCTCTCTCACTTGAGGCAGAGCAGAAAGGAGGCCCTTCCCATTAAAACAGCGAGGAAGAAGCGGAGGAAGGTCGGGACCACGTGTTCTTTTGACAAGGCCGAACAGCAGGAGGGCTCACGAAGAAAGAAATTCGGTGGCTGTTATTCAGAGAAGAGACAGCATGGGGAATGAGGGTGAGGCGCCGGGTTCTTTCCAGCACAACCACTACATTTCTAACCTGTTCAATGTCACCTGCAGAGGTCCCAGCAGAGTGGGAGGCTTGGAGATACACATGGATCCTACTCAAATAAGGTCGCTTAGAGTGGGTGCTAGGAAGACAGGTCACAGAGGTCATTCATTTTACTTTTTTTTACGTGATAGAAAAAGAGAGAGAGAAAGATCAAAAGATTTGACAGGGCTCGTCTCCAAGATAACAAATCACCATACACATGACCTTAATTTCTGAACCAAAAATGGGGGCAAGTGGTCTTATGACTAGGAGGATACATCGAAACTATGGGAAAGAATGTCTTAAATTTGACTGCCCCAGAAATTATAGGGTGGTGGTTCTCAGTGGAGGGCAATTTTGGATTTTGTCTATTGGATAAAGGCCAGGGATACTGCTAAGCATCCTACAGTGCAAGGAACAGGCTCCCAGGATGAAGAATTCTTCAACTTAGGTATCATTATTGCTGCTGTTGAGAAACCCCGGGTAGGACCAGTCACATGGGCCGACTGACTGCCATGGTGTAGAGAGGTGCGGTCTTCCCAAGGGCCTAGGAAAGGCGAACCCGATGCCCGTGTGTCTAGAAGTCTCACTGCCAGTTAGCTGTGAGGAGCTGGGTTGCAAGGCCATGAGGTATCAGGGCTCAAGTGGGCACTAGAAGGAGGCAGAGCTGAGATTTTAGAAGAGCAGATCTCAGGAGAAAACAGAGGAGGCAGGTCTGAAAGGAGAAAGTGGAGCAGACTGTGCAGAAAGTGGCAGAGAGCAGGAGGCTCCCGAGGGACAACAGAAAGTGGGTGTCTTGGTCTTGGGCAACTTCCTCCACCCCAGGTGGCCCCGCTGTGCTCTGTGTTCATGACAAGTCTAGGTCAGCACCCCAAAGCCGTGCTCTGGGGTGGTGTGAATAGGTTTCTGTTTCTGGCTACCAGGAGAGCCCTGACTCATGCTTGCCAGTTACTTGTACTTCTTGAATACGTAATTCCCTGTTATGGTTGTGGAGGGAAGCTGGGCTGTCAAACATGGAGCTGCCCCAAAGATGACAAGTCTAGAGCGAGCTTCGCAAAAGAGCCTGACTTTCCACCAGCCCTGACCTCACGCAGCCATGACACAGATGGGGCCCACGTGGCCAGCAGCCATGTATCTTAAAGGCTCCAGGTGCTCACGTCACCCAGGGATGCAGACACGAGAGTTCTGAACTGGTTCTGGGTCATGCAGTGCTTCTCAGAATAATGCTTTTGAATGATTTAAATAGTTCTAAATGAAGAAAGCAACATACAGAGGATAACAAAGAAAACCAATCCCAGTGAAAAACAGTTCTCAAACTATTTTAAAATTGGGACATAGTGCTCTGTGTCCCTGAGAATTAGTACATTAAGAAACTCTAGGGGCGCCCAGCTGGCTCAGTCGGTGGAGCATGCAACTCTTGATCTTGGGGTTGTGAGTTTGAGCCCCACCCTGGGTGTAGAGATTACTTTAAAAAATAAAACCTAAAAAAAAAAAAAAAAAAAAAAAAAAGGAACTCTAGGGCCAGGTTTAATACTTAACCATAATTTCAGAGTAGTGAGGAGCATAAATAACACTCAACGATACTTGCAACGACTATAATATGATATAAAAATATCTATTCATTTTGTAGGCAAGAGAGTAACAGTGGCTACTAATCCTACTATGGTTTGCTTCCTGCATTTGTAACTGAAGGATATGCCATGTTTCCATCGGAGATTTGTGACAAAAAAAAAAAAAAAGATATATTTTATTGTTTAATAAAAACAAATACAGATTTTATTGTTCACGGAAATAAAAACATATTTTTCCCGCCATGTTCATGGACCCCTTGAATTTTATGCCCTCTTGGTGGCCCATGGGCCACAGACTGAGAGTCTCTGACCACAAGGCCCCCAACAGAAGCCAAATAGGTTTTCTGAGCAGGAAAACAGCTAGTGAAGAGGAAGCAGAAATATTTTATTATTCTAAGGCTAAGCAATGAACGATGATTAATACCTAAGGCAAATGAGCTCATCAGCTTAGTTCTTCTTACCTCGTAGCACTCTGAGCACAAACAGAAGAGGTAAGTTTTGGCACAGAATTTGAAGTCTGCAGAGGACGCTGAATTAGGACAACAAGCCCATCGGAGTGGAACAGCCCATGCCTGATGGAGGGAGCAGGGATGTATCAGCAGTGCAGCAGGGGGTGGGGAGGGGAGGGGTCTGGGTGGCTCAGTCTGTTAAGCATCTGCCTTCCGCTCTGGTTGTGATCTCAGGGTCCTGGGATCGAGTCCCGCGTCAGGCTCCCTGCTCATCAGGGAGTCGGCTTCTCCTTCTCCCTCTGCCCCTCCCCCTGCTTGTGCTTGCTCTCTCTCTCTCTCTCAAATAAATAAGTGAAATCTTAAAAAAAAAAAAAATGTTGCCAGAGCAAAGCTGGGAAAGGTATCTGCCACTGCCCACTTGAAGGAAAAGCCTGAAATGGTCCCCAGTGATCAAGCTGAGGACCGAGAAAAGAAGAAATGGGGGTCAAAGTGGATAGATTGAGTTCATAGAACAAAACGTGCAGGGTCGGGGGCGGAAGGCTATAGGCAAATACCTCTGTTACTGAAATCCAAGTCCTAGATTCGGAGAAGAAACACAGTTGTCTGAACCCCCTGCTGCGGATAAAGGAACGGACGACAAACTCGAAAGGCCGAGCTTCTAGTCTCCATCTGAGAGGGCCACCCAAGCCAAGTGGTTCTGTTGTTCTGGGCCTCGGTGCTCGCATCTACAAAATGAGACTGTTGAACTAGACCACCTCATAGGCAAACATTTACAGTGCCAAGATCAGCCATAGATCCTCACATTAGCACTGTGCTCCCCAATCCTCGCTGCACGCTGAAATCTCCTGGGTCCTATCGCCAGGGTTCTGATTTAATTGGTTTGATGTCGCCTGAGCATTCAGATTTGTAAAAGCTCCCTAAGTGATTGTAACAGACAGCCAAGGTGGAGAACGACTGTTCACGCATTAATTTGTTTCTCAGACAGATAGACTGGGTAGGGGACCGAGATCAGACACCTGAATAGAGAAAGGAAGATCAGGTTCAGTAGGACCCAAGAACTGAGCCCCATGAAGACATGGGAGGACCCAGGGAAGGCAGAGGACATGGGGAGGAGTGAGTGGGGAATGAGGTAGTCTGGCCTGGATTACCAGGACAATTCTCTCTTATTAGCTAGGTAAACGTGGGCCAGTCATTTCCTCCTTCTCAGTCTCGGTTTTCTCATCTGTAAAATGAGCCGTGTGTAAATGAAAGGGAAAGCAAACCAACGTGTATGAACACACTTTATGTGCCGGGTCCTGTCCTAGGTTCCACACATATGTTATCTGATTTCCTTGTCACACCGTACTTGAGAGAGGAGGAAATCACTGTTTGAAAGGTTAACCAAGCCCTTCTTCTGCACCTCGCTGAGTCACTGCAAGGGCCACAATGAGCTCATGTGTCTGAAATAGGATTGCCAGCTTTAGCAAATAAAAACACAAGATGCCCAATGAACTTGGCGTTTTAGATACACAACGGATACTTTTATACTTTTGTTAGTGTAAGGAGGTCCCAAGTATTGTTTTGACGGACAATCTGAATTTGAAACTATTTTATCAGCAATGAAGCCTGATACATGTGTATAGTCTTACTGGGTTGTTTGGCCTGTTATTGATAAGAGGTTTTTCTGTATTAGGGTTATTAGCCCTCTGACGTGGGTCCTAAAGATTTTTCCTATTTGTGTTTTATTTTTTACTTTGTTTATAGTGTTTGTTGTGTAGAAGTTTTTAATTTTTATGTTGTCACATGTTCCAATCTTTTTCTTTATTGTTTATAGCATTTGTGCCATGCCTAGAAGTTTCCATCCAAAGATTATACACATTTGCACCCCTGATTTCTTCTAGTGCTTTTATAGTTTTAGTTTTTACATTTAAAGCATCTGGAACTTATTTGGGAGGATGATGGCATTTTTTTTCCCCAAATGGCTAGCCAGTTGTCCCAATAGCATCAATAAATTATCTTTTCCCCACTTGTTTGAAAATGCCCTTTATCATATACTGAATTCTAGGATTTACATGGGTACATTTCTGGGACTTCTAACTTGTTCTTCTCGTAGCATGACAAGATTTAAATCACTGTAATTTTATAACATGCTTTATTTCCTGGGAGGGCGATTTACCCTTTGTTTTCCCTTTTAAAGGGTTTCTGGTTATTCTTACCTTTTTGTTCTTCCTAATAAATTTTAGAATTATTCCATCATGTACCCCAAACTCCAGTTGAGCTTTTAATTAGCATTGGGCTAAGTTTTCAGAATAATGTAGGGAGAAAGGCTCTCTTATCGATACTGTATCTGTTTATCCAAGACCAAAGGATGTCTCTCCATTAGCCATCTTCTTTATGGTTTTTTTAAAAAAGATTTTATTTATTTATTTGAGAGACAGAGATAGTGAGAGAGAGAGAGAGAGTGCGTGAAAGGGGAGGAGAGGGATAAGCCGGCTCCCCTCAAGCAGGGATCCCCAGGCAGGGCTGATCCCAGGACCCTGGGATCATGACCTGAGCAGAAGGCAGATGCTTAACCCACGGAGCCAGCCAGGCACCCCTTCCTTATGACTTTCAGTAAAGGGTAAGTGCTTTCTTCATGTTAGTGCCACACAATTCTTATTAAATTTATTCCTAGCATTTTATATTCCATTCGTTTTCATTATATTTTCTATTTGGTTATTGTTTGGATATGTATGAGGTGTTTTATTAAAAGGGGTGCCTGGCTGGCTCAGTTCGTAAAGCCTGCGACTCTTAACCGCAGGGTTGTGAGTTTGAGCCCCATGTTGCATGTAGAGATAACTTAAAAAGTAAAATCTTTAAGAATAAAAGGGGGAGGAAGGAGGCAGTAGTAGAAGAGAAAGAGAGACAAAGACAAATTTGATCAATGTCATAGTTTTCTTCGAGTCTGTCTCCCAGAGAAGGCTCAGTTCATCATGGTGATGTCCGAAAAGGAAGAATCATAGGTTCAGCAACGCCAGTTTCCAGATTGAAGCGACAGAAGAACCAGATGCAATTCTCCCCCACGACTCTAATCCACTCTTTGTCAGATAATGTGAGACCTGGAGCAAATGGACCTCCACCCTATCTTCAAGAACACCCTCCATCTTTGCCCCGGCGAAGCCAGGCATCCCATTGGCTCTCAAGGCAAGCCCCGCCCCTTCCGGCTCAGGACCTCTCTTCCGGTATGAGGGGCCCCGCTGTTTTGGAATTCGCTCCTTGGTGTTTCCTCCGTGGGTGTCTTTCACAATAATCTGCTCCTCTGAAGGGAGTCTGGCATCTCCCTGGCACACACGTTTGCTTGAAGATTTACATTTTCGATTTCCTTGCCCGTTTGCTGACTGCATACATAAAAGAGAATTGTAAATATTCAGAAAAATCAAAGTTCTTCTTAGACACCTGCAGTTCCACCAAGTGAGCGTTCTCTAATTCGTGCCAAGACGAGGATGAAGAAATGAGGAGGAATAACCTGGCCATCCTCTTGCTGCAGTATTCCAGACTTGACTTCTCTCACTGCCGGAGCAGCTTCAAGTTCTCAGGGCAGTTTGCAAGGCTGTCGGGCGCAGCTTCCTGCTCCCCTTGGGCTGAGCAGTGCACGGAGCCCACTCTGGTCGCAGGCCGTGGAGACAGGATTAGGGAAGGAGGGGCAAGGACAGCAGCCAGGGCTGCGGGTCTGGCCAGTGTCCCGGGCAGCGTCGGGCAGTCCACTAAGCATTCCGTGCCCCACCTGCACCGCACAGGCCCTCTTGTCTGACCCTTCCTCTGTTCCACCATCCTTCTCTGCCTGGTCCCTTTCTTTCCTTTAGAACCTAAGGGGTGCATTCGGGCCTGAGGAGCTAGCTGCCAGCCTTGGAAACATAATGGACATTTAAGCATTAATTTAAAAAGAAAAGCATGAACTGTGCTATCATTTCCTTTTTTTTTCTTTTTTCTTTTTTCAGATGGTAGAAAGTAAATGCAAGGAATCTTTAGGGTCATCCCTAAAATAAGATGTGGAAATGGAGTGCATTTAATGATCACAAGTAGGCCAGTGCTCTGGGCCCATTAGAAGCAAACTTGCTGAGGGATAGGTGAGGTCTAGGGTTTCTAGGCTGAGTGATGTTCATCCGTGCACCCCTGGGGACTAAAAGCCATAGGCTCTTGTCAACTGACTACATAATTTTCTACAGGTTCTTTATTTTTTTTTTAAAAGATTTTATTTATTTATTTGAGAGAGAGAGAATGAGAGACAGAGAGCATGAGAAGGAGGAAGGTCAGAGGGAGAAGCAGACTCCCTGCTGAGCAGGGAGCCTGATGCGGGACCACATCCCGGGACTCCAGGATCATGACCTGAGCCGAAGGCAGTCGCTTAACCAACTGAGCCACCCAGGCGCCCCTATTTTTTTTTTTTAAGATTTTATTTATTTATTTGACAGAGAAAGACACAGCGAGAGAGGGAACACAAACAGGGCGAGTGGGAGAGGGAGAAGCAGGCTTCCTGCGGAGCAGGGAGCCCGATGCGGGGCTCGATCCCAGGACCCTGGGATCATGACCTGAGCCGAAGGCAGACGCTTAACGACTGAGCCACCCAGGCACCCCTCTACAGGTTCTTTAGCCACTGACTTTTAAACCATCCCAACCCAGATTGCTAAGACAGTGGCTTTATGAGGTTTCAAATTCACAGCACTTTATCTAACAAAACCCATGCCAGTCCCACCTACCACCCCTACCACTTGTCATCGGAAGTGGAAAACTCCAACCCATAAAACAATTTCCTTCTTTCAAATGCCCCCATTTCAGAGAAGTCTGAACTATAATGAATCAAAATTTTCCACGTCTTCCAACTTTCAATTACAAGAGAGTGGGCCACGTTATGATTTCCCTAGAGCTTAAATGACACACTTCTATTTTTTGCCTTCTATTTCAAGAAAGGACCCTATTTGGCCATCTTCATCCTCTGGGCAGGGACGGAAGAAAAGATCCTCCTCTCCAATTCTTTTCCCTGTTAGATACAGTCTTCTTGAATGTTACATAGAATGCGTACAACAGAACTATCTGTCCAAGAACTGAATTCAAACCCTGATCCCACAACTCTAAGAGGCTACTGGCTTAGCTGGAGCCTTCAGTGAACAGGGTTTCAGGAGACATTTAGCAAGAGCCTGAGACTGTTTGATTGCGTGAGAATTGGGGTGTGTGGTTTGAGATATAACAAGATCTCACCAGGACAGTAAGTATGGAAATGGGAAGGTTAAAAAGAAGAGGATTCTGGACAAGTACTCAGCTCTCCTGCCTGGGACAATGCACAGTGCTCTTCCATTTGGGCCCACTTACACATCATTCATGGATCCCAATTTAGTTCAAACTTCTTACCCTTCATTGTGGCCTGTAGAAATAAGAACATCTGGGAATACCAAGGCAGGGTGGTAGGAAAACCAATTTCATGGGTTCTCTCCCTCCCCCAACCTTGTTACATTTTACTGCTTTACAGTTCATTGTCTCAGTCTTTCCCCCAAGCTCCCACCACCATCCTTTTGCTCACACAGGTCCTGTGGGAAGCTCCATTGGTTGTGCGGGGCGGGGAGGAGGGGTGATTCATGATGTTTTGGAATGGCTGCTGAATAATGATAGTCTCAATGAAATGCCCAGCTGGGAATATCAACTCCCCCTCTTCTGGCTCAATATGCAGTCATTTCAAGGCTCACCACAGCTAGGGCTTGAAGTCTTCTTTTGATTTCTGCTTCTCATCTATTATGCGTTCCCTGGAATGATGAGAGCCAGGTAGCAAAATGCAGCATGTCTCTGGGACCAAAAGATAATTGAAAAATCTCAGTAAGTCCATTCCCTTTGGCCCTAAGTTCACATATGGCCAGCACATTAGAGACCTTGTCCAAAAGTAGGGGTGGTAGGTGGGACTGGCATGGGTTTTGTTAGATAAAGTGCTGTGAATGGGATGTTGGGTGGTGGTTGGGGGGGAGGATGATTTCTGTCATTAACTCAGACGACCTTCTCTCAAATAATCAGGCAATCAGGGCTCTGTGTGTCTTGGCTCCATTGCAGGTTTGACCATGTCACTGGTTTTAACCCAACCTGATGTCCCTTCTAGAATGGTCCACACTCGAGGAGATAAAGTAGCTGTCTTTATGAGTGATTGCTTCCAGACCCAATGAAGAGAAACTCATGTGTTTGAAATGCCTGCCATTCTTCTCCATTTCACCATAAAGTAGCCAATTTAATTTTGCACAATACTGTTTGATAACAACCATGTGTGTGTCTTCTGTATTTATATACTCAGGAAAGGACCTACTTGGTCAGTGTGAGATAATTTCACAAGAAAAATGGAACCAGATGTGACTCCTTTTTATTTGGCTCTTCAAACTAAGGCAGTCTAATTTCCAGGGTCAGTCTTTACTTGGGTTTTCAGTTACCTTGCAGAAGAGGATCCTTTTACACTACAGTGTTTGCTTTTCCAAGGTACCTGACAAGCAGGAGTGGGCAAAAGATTGTAGAAGGTTGGTTCTCAGCCTAGCACTTCCCAGGATTTGCAGGTTAGTGATTCAATGGGATAGAAGTTTCCTCCTTTGGACTAGAACATGTCTGTCCAGTAGTAGGCTTATTCACTTCAATTAAACTATTCTTCCAACTACTCAGAATATACAAGCAGTGTGGGCCTGAAATCCAAGGTCAAATAGTGCTAAGATGACTCCTTCAAAACTCCAAAGCACAGGAGTTGGGCAGAACTGACATCAGAAAAGGGCACACTTTTCTTTCTTTTCATCTTATTTCTTCTTTTTCTTTTATTTCCATCTCAACTTTTTCTGTTGAGCCTGTCATGTACAGTGGTACAATCTGTACACTATATAGAAGTGCTCGGCCAAGGGAGTGAAATCCAGCCCTTGCTTGCTAAGCCATGTATCCCAGCATGGGGCATTGCTACTTGGAGGGAGAGACCTCTTCCCCCCGCCCCCACCAAGGGACTAACTGCTCACCAAGTTGGTATCCCTGGGGCTGCATCTGTCCAGAAGAGGTGCATTTTTCTAAGAGGCATTTCTATGCTAGTGATAGCCTGAAATATGAATATGCAAACACCAGAAGGTGTATCATCTATTCCTACCTGCATACATTAGTACTTTTCAATAGGCCATATTCCTGATTCTGTCCTGTCTTGGGGAGACCAGGTGAGTCATCTGGAGAGGCTTTAGACCCAAGATGGCACTTGTACCACTACTCTTCCAGTGGCAGACATCACTAATCAATTCTCGAATTCTTTCACACTGAGCCCAAGTTGGTCTCACAGTCCTTCTCCACTCAGTGAAACGTTCTTCTCAGTCTCTGCCAACTGAATAGAGTTGACATACCAGAGTAAACCTATCTGCCATCTGTCTAAGCTAGCAATTGCTACAGTAATGCTGCAAAACTCAGTGGCTTAAGACAAGAATCATTTATTCTTGGAGGCAATTGGGGTTGGGCAGATCTGTGGTGAATCAGGCTAGGAGTCCTCTGCTTCAGGCTCTTGTCCAGCTGGGCTTGGTCCTTGCTATGGTTCGGGCTCAGGTCTGGTCAGTGTGTTTCCATTCTGGGGCCCCTGCTAAAGGGTCAGCAGCACAGCCAGAGAATATTCTTCTTTTATTGAGATTCGAGGCACATGAGGGAAAGACCAGCCACACAAGCACGTTTTTAGTTTCTCCTTATGTCAGATCCGCTAACATTTCACTGATGAAAGCGAGCCATGTGGCTGAGCACCAAATCAAGGAGCGGGAAGTATGCCCCCCCCCGCCCCAACCTCAAGGACCAAGGCAAGGGTGAAGAGTTAGGACCAAACACTGGAGCTACCACACCATCTCTGTCCTAGGCAAAGGGGCAGGCATAGTGTCAAACCACATTTAGTGTGATGTCCCCTACTTGGCTGCTGTCCCCTTAGTATCATCATTAAAGTCATTTTCCCTAGCCAGACAATCAACCTTTTGTCCCAGGTAGGTGGATAACAGGGAGGGCTGAACTTCAGAGCCCAAGATGCAGAGATAAAGCAGTTCTTTATATAACCTGGCCAGTGAACCCAGTGATTAGTGGTAATTAAGTTGGATCTGAGACAGGTGCTTGCTCTAGGAAATGGGTACAAATAAACAAGTGAGAGAGCCAGGTGGGTTCAGGGAGCCTGGGCTTCAAGGGCTGTGATCTGGAAGAAATAAGAGTGGAGGAGAAGGAGCAGAGGTGATGGTGGCACAGAGGTGCCCCGATTGGAAGGAAACATGGGCGTGGAAACCCCTACTGATCCTTAACAGGGCTTTTCATTTTCACTCATCAAAAACAAAACATCCCTTTAGGCCATACCATCTTATCCCCATCATCAAAGGCTAACCCAGGAAATTACAGAGCCAGGGTCCTTCCCTCCAGGGGTTCCTGATCTGAGACACACAGGCAACAACTCTAGGAAGTAAACTGTAAACAGAGAACCAAGAGTGTGAAGCAGACAGGTGTTAAAGGGAGTTAGGACTGTGGACAAGAGAAAGCAGGGATCAAATGGGCATTCAGAAGCTCCTTATGGAAGGGAGTACTGTCATCCCACAATAATGGCATAACTTGATAGAGGTGATAGAAGTTGAAATGGGGCGTGGGGAGAGAGCATCTACTGCCGAACAAACTGGGGGGAGGGGAGTAGCTAGAAGGATGGGCTGCACAGGAAAGTCGGTGAGTAGTCAGTCTCATGCAGCTCAGTTGATGGTCAAGATCTTGGCACCAACTGCCTTTTTTTTTTTAAATTTGCCACGGTGGATGTAGAAAGGAAAGGGTGATGGGGACAACTGTGACCTCCCAATCAGACATCTTAGTAAAAGGAATTAGGAAGAGGAGAGGTCACCACATCTATGTACCCTCATGTATCCCCAAACCAAACCCAAGCTAACTTACCTAGCCCGCCCAGGGTCTCCGGTCGTGTGGATGGAGTCCTGTCAGGCCAGGGTCCTGGGATACGTACTCTACGTATTACAGCAAACCTGTCAAGGAAGGACTGCTATTACCCCTTTTGCAGGTGAGGAAACCGAGTCTTCCTTGAGATGAATTTCCAGTCCACAGTCACGTGGCCAGAGAATGACCTTGCCGGGAATGGCCCCCAGGCTGTCTGAGTTGAGCACCCGTATCCTTTGTTGCTGTATGACACGATTTCTAAGAGGCATCACTTGCCTGAAAGAGAGTAGAGATACCGTGTTGCTTTGGGGTGGCCCCGCCAGCAACTACTGGGTGCACTTGCCAGAGGCCAGGAAGGTATTGTCCATCCAGAAAAGTGATGTGACCTCATTTTCCACGTTGTACCACAGCGTACGTTTCCGAAAGCAACCAAGGCCCTTGGGGATGTTCTTTCATCAAATGGGTCCCTGGTTTTTCCCTCTGCACTGCAAAGTCCTGGCATGTTTTCTTCTGGAGAGGAGTCAGGTGTGAGTGGAGGCCAAGGGGAGGCTGCGAGCAATCTGCTCTTCCCTTTTAAGCCAGGTTAACCGAGGGTGGTTTGTAGGCAGGTCAGCCATTGATTTTTTTCCTCTCTTCTCCAGAGAGCACTGCCTTAGTCACATGGATGAAAGCCGGGGAATAAAGACCAAATTGAATGGTCCAGGTTGAAAGACAACTTTTGAAACAGGCTAGAAGCCCCTGGTTGGGGGTTGGTTTGCAGAGCGGAACCGTGTGCTCCCTGAGCGAGGTGCCCAGAGTTGTTTAGATGTGGTTGTGAAGGAGGGAGACATTGTGTCATGACCATTCCTTCCCAAAGCCAAAAGGAAACCACTTGCTTTTGTCTTCCTTTTTTTTTTTTTTTTTTTTTTTTGTTTCCTGCAGCCTGTACCCACTGTTGTGCAAGTTCGAGCTTGGAATTTCTAAAAGCATTTTGCTTGTTGCTTTTGCTCTGCCGTTTGGCTTCTATCATGTCAAGCTCTGCACAACCCACACTCAAATTTCTTTGTCGCTGAGACTCGGGTTTTGCAAACAATTGGCTCAAAATCCCCATGGAGGGCCTGTCGATGCTAGGACAGGTTGGTGGAAAGAAAGGCATGTTACCTGAGTGTGTGGTGAAGCGTGCCCTGCTCTGGACCCCTGGGGACCATTTGGGAAGAATCTCTGCATCACAGTAGAGATCAGTCCAGAGGTTCAGGGACGGTAATTCATCTTTGGTAAAAAAAAAAAAAAGAAAGAAAGAAAGAAGAAAGGAAGGAAGGAAGGAAGAAAGAGAAAGAGAGAAAGAAAGAAAAGAAGGAAGAAAGAAAGAAAAAGAAAAAAGAAAGCAGAGGGAAAATGGTAAGATTGCAAAATAAGAAATGTCCATTCTCAGCCCCAAATACTCTCGGAGTGCCCACCCTGTGCCAGGAAGTATGCTCTGTAATGCAAAGAACCAAATCCATTTTAGCTACTCTTCATGAGAACCTCAAGAAAGAATATTAGCAAAAGGGGAAACAAAACAAGGGCGAACTAGGTTTTCTTTCCAGGCCAAAGGACTCAGGGCTTTGCACGGGATCAATGAGCAGAAAGAGAATTCTGCGTATAAAATTTTGTGACCACTGACACAGACATCCCCCTGTAGCCCTGTGTGACTTCTGGAATAGACCTGCCAGTTAGCTGGAGTAGTCAAGGCAGAGATCATTCTCCAGACCCATCGTCAACAGCACAGACGAGGTGATTTTCCAGTGTGTGGATGGTTCGAGGTGAACCACCCCTGCCTTTCTGTCTGGGTTGTTTTGTGATCAACAGCAGCTCTTTAGCTCTCTAGGGGTTAAAGATTGAGTCTGAGCAAAATGATCTGGTCCCTCGGGGCCAAGGCAACCCCTCAATCTTGGCCTCATTAACCCTGTTCCCACTTGTTAACCAGCTTGGGATCTAGTTAACTCACTGCTTTTTTTCTTCCAGGTTTCCTACCACACGAAAGGCTTTTCACCTCCAGTTGTTTCTTGCTATGCTCTGTTGTGATCCCCTTTCAGAAATAACAACGCTTTTTCAGCCCTTACTTGGCTGCAGAGACTCGGACATCTGTATTAAGTCACAAAGGTCTCTTGAGCTCAGCTTTCAAGACCATCTCACAGGTCAAGCCAAGTTTTGGAGAGCGAAAATTAAAGCAGCGCGTGTGGCCAGCTGTGTGGGGGTTAGGTCTTTGTGATACACAAGAGTCTTCAGGGCCATCTGTGCTCTGCAGATGGGGGGTCCACATCTCAAGAGCAAGAATATTGTTTTTGCACTTTTCACTTGTAGCCGAGGCTGCTAATAGACTTTCTCGCCTACTTTCTCAGGAATAAGATCTCCTCCCCAGCCCCTCTTTTAAATTGGGCATGTGGCCTAAAGACTACATTGACCTTCCTCCTTTGCAGTTGGCTAAGCACTAGTCAATGAAATACAGGAAGTGGTATGTGCTAATGCTGGGAACATTTTTAAAGGAAAGGAGTGTGCTTTCATCCTCCCCCCTTTTCTCCTTCCCACTGCTGGAATGCAGACATGGATGGTCAGAACTAAGGCAACACTTTGGGTCCATGAGGACAAGGGCCATCCCACTGGAGAGTGGTCTTCAACCTTTTTGGTCTCAGGACTCCTTTTGCACTCTTCAACATTCTTAAAGCTTAACCAAAAGCTTTTATGTGTGTCGGTTATATTTATTGACATTTATAGCATTAGAAATTAAAACAGAAAAATTAAAAACTCAGATGTATATGAGCACATACTCCATTAGCTTTCAGAGCAACATCATTACATATCATGGGCCCTCTAGAGGACTCTCACCCTTGAGACAATGAGAGTGAAAAGACAAATGACATCTTAGTGTCATACAAAAACAGTTTTGATCTCACAGAACTCCTGAAAGGGTCTTGGAGACCTCAAGATCCGTAGGAGTTGACAAGGCAGTGAACTAGAAGGTGTCTCAGTGTTGGAGAAATTTGTGGAGCAAGTGAACACTTTATCAGATGTAGACAGTCAGCCAATCTTCAGACTCTCCATGAGAGAAAAGCAAAATTAAACTTTGCTGTTGGAGATGTTGCTATTTGTGGCCTTTTGTCCCTTGTGGAGCAATGTAATCCTAAATAGCACACTCTCCTTAGAGGTTTAGTGAGATGTACTCTGTGACTGTGGCCCTATTCCTCTGATTTTCCTCTCCCCAGAGGCTAAAATAACAGATGCGTTCTCATGCAATTTGAACAATTGCATTTGAAAAAAGACAAAAATGTGGGGGGAGGCATTCCTTTTTCTCCTTTGTCAGTTTTTAAGTTAAGAGTATCATCTTCACTTTAACCTCCACATTGAGGGGAGACACAAAGAAAAGTCTGAGCCACAGGATTCATCTTGCAGTACAGTTTTACTACATTGTAAAAACTATTCCTGAATATGAAAGCACAAAGCAGGTCAGGATTCACATTAATCTCCCCAACACCCCAGTGAGATATATGCTATTATCCCTGTTCTTCAGACGAGGAAGCTGAACCACAAAGGAGCTTGCCAATCATTATCATGGAGGGCTTTCCATTTTCAGAGCATCCACTCGATAAGCCTATGAAGTAGGTAAGTACCCTTGGAACTCCCGTCCGAGCATCCCTAAGTCCTTTATGGATCCTGAACTCATTAATATCCTTCCAACATCCCCTGAAGCTTGCTGTGTATGTGGAAGAGAGAAGTAGGTATGCGGAGGAGAGAAACAGCTTCTTCAGATTAGAATGTCCAGCTGGGACCCTCTTCCCCTACTCCCACTATGAACTCCTATTTCAGATACCAATTATATTCAGGGCAGAATCTACTGCAGCTATCTCTTCCAAGATGTGTCATACATAAAGACCCATGCATGAAGCACCACTGTCAGGCCCAGCAAGCTTCTAGCTTCGTCCCGCATCCCTGCGGAAGCACTCTTTGGAAGAAGTACCAAGACCCATTCAATGGCCCCTCCAGCCTCTCAGAAGGAAGTCTCAGTAGGTTTGAAATAGACCAAGAGAAGGAAGAGCCACCAAGCTATTCATACTCCTCTAATGACTCTAGGTGGTTGGGAAAATGACTGCCCCCCAGATCTAGTGATAGATCCTGCTGCAAAACATGACATGACATTTATAGCTTGCAACATACTGCCATGGGAAATGCTTAAGTGATATCATCCATCCCTGCATGCAATTGAGATGGTTTTTTTTTTTTTTTTAGTACTGGGGTTGGAGGGAAGAAATAGAAATAGGACAGCCTTTTGAGGGGGTGGGCATGGTATTCCCCAAAGCATTTTATAAGCCTACAAGTAACAAAATAGTCATGTTAAAGATAGCAAAATTGGTCATATTACAGGAATAAATGAATAAAGTAGGTTAACATAATTTTTCAAAATAATGAACTTTTTTTTAAATGAGAGTTGAGTTTTTCCTCATATTGCTGCCCTACAGATAATTTCAGCAAAGTGAGAATGTGTGCCTTATTGAAGAATGAGCAAAGATAAACCTGGTGTTTTAGCTTAAAATAATACATAGAACTTAGTAATGTCCAGTGTGATATTAATATAAATAACATTACTCTTGTTCGCACTTTTTTTCTTTCCTTTTCCTCTTCCTAATTAAAATAATTATTTATGGGCAAAAAAAAAGCCCCATAAAAACCCAGCTATGTCTCAAAATTACAACCCACAAGTACCATAATAATTCACAATTGCCACAACTCTCCATGATGTATCAGTACTTGGAGTTAATGAATGACTTGACACTTTTACAGAGATGGCTGGAATTCATGCCAATCCACTGATTAAAATGGAGACCAAGATCATAAACTTTTGTGTTCTCTACCATTACGACTGCATCCTTCATCAACAATATTGCACATCCGTTTTATTATAAGTAACAAAGTTAACTGGTGACCCTTAAAATAATAATTATACCTTCTATTGAGAATGTTTACTCTAAACCAAGGCCAAGTATGGTCCTTGAACAGACATTGGTCCATGAACTGTTGTTACTGTTCCTGATCATGTACATACAGAAACTGAGAGTGAATATTTGGAAACTTTTATAGCAATCTGACTTTGTCATAACATCCAAGCACATGACCAATGGATTGGTCTTGCTGGACAGTGTCTAGAATTTCTGGAGCTGTCCAATGTCACACTGGTGAAAACTGCCAAAAGTCTTATGCAGTGGGACCATGTATTCGTCTGTGATGGACTAAAAATTAAAACTAAAACAAAATTTTAAAAGATTTTTAAAAATAACCACAGAAAATATGAGAAGCACTGCAGTAGCCCATTTTAATTGTGGGACCAGTTCGAGCCATTTATCCTCTACAGAGGTATCTTGCTGATGAAAAGAGCTGAGTGTAGAGGTTCGAATTTCTAATAAGGGAGCCCCCTTGGGCAAACCTGTCCTTGCAACCTGGGGAGCAGGCATTTGGGAGAGAACTGGAGTTGATTTAGAGGGGATGAATCTGAACCTTGCCCTGGGGATTGTCAGGTCAGTAAATAGAACGTGAGTGGAATCCATCATGTAGACTCAACCCTAAGGCCAACAAATCTAATTCTCTGGATGCTTCCAGACTCCCAACTTCTCACTTCCAGAAATATTAATGCAAGGCAAAATATCTTCCTTTACAAAACTCTTTTTGGGAACAGTACTCAATCAGAGAGAAGATTTAGTCCATTCTTTTGTCATTGAGTGACTCAAGGATGCCCATAGCCAGTTTGCTCGTCTAGAACAAGCATCAGAGGTGCTTGGTGATATCAATGTGATAGTGGTGAGCACAAAAAGCGTTCTCCCTGAGCCCCATCTTAGTCAATGGATTTCTTTGATTATTTCCGAGGCTTAACTTTTTAAAAGTGAGTTTGTGTCGATATAGTCATTCAGAGGACACGCCACAAAAGGGTGTCCAGAAACCTTCAATGGCTGGAGGTATGGTACCCAGTGCCATTCTCCACACCCTCTTCTTAGCCCCCTGTTTTGCCCCTGGATCTTCCAATAACCAAGTTGGAACCAAATTTCCTTCCAAGAGAAAAATATTCTAAACCACAGTTCAAGAATAGGATGCCCATAATTAAGAAAATATTTTTGATCCTTAAATGGAAAACCCAACACATGTTAAATGCATGGAGAAACAGACAAAAGAAAGCTGAACACTTGACACATTTCATTTTTAAAAGTATGCAGAGTTCTAAGAAAATGTCCCTGCTGCAGGTATCTTAAATATTTGCCTTTAATAGTAATCAACAGTCAAGTAGGAGAGAGAAAAATGGCACGAGGAACATTTCTTCAGCCAGAGTGTTACATGCTGCTTTGTTCTTCAGTACCTTCAGTAATTGTGAGAGAACAGTTGAGTATCTCAGTGTTGAACCATGATGGAAAGAATAACAATTCAAGAATTATCTTGCAGGCATAGGTTTGGATACAGTTCTGCCTAGAAATGGGGAGGACTCAGAAGATGGTAGCTCAGCTTCCTTCACATTTTAAAGTCCCAGAATAACTAACTTTAAATTAAAGTTAAGTCTTTTGATTGATTCAGATAAGCTTAATTAAAAATGCGTTTCCTTTTTTTTTTTTTGAAGATTTTATTTATTTATTTGAGAGAGAAAATGAGATAGAGAGAGAGAGCATGAGAGGGGGGAGGGTCAGAAGGAGAAGCAGACTCCCTGCTGAGCAGGGAGCCCGATGTGGGGCTCGATCCTGGGACTCCAGGATCATGACCTGAGCCGAAGGCAGTCGCTTAACCAACTGAGCTACCCAGGCGCCCCCAAAATGCGTTTCCTAAATGACCTTTGAGCCTACGTGAAGTTTGCCAGAACCCTTCCATTGAATAACTTATCAACATGCAGGCCACAGAACTTTCCTTCCTTTCCTCCCTTCCCTCCTTCCTTCCTTCTTCCCCTCCCTCTCTCCCTCCCTTCCTTCCTTCCTCCCTCCCTCCCTTCCCTCCCTCCTCTCCTCCCTCCGTTCCTCTTTCTTTCTTTTCCTCTTTCCCTTCCTCCTTCTCTCCCTCTTCCTTCTCTTTGCTTTCTCCCTTCCTTTTTTCTTTCTTCCTTTATTTCTCTCCCTCTTGCCTTTACTGTCTTAAAAATCTTTCTCACCTTTCTTTGTCTTGGCTTCTTCTATTACTTCTTTCTCTTCCTTCCTTCCTAATTGTCTTTCTTTCATTTTCTCTTTCCCTATTTCACATAAAAAAAAAATCTGGGTATGTGGGCAAAACTCTCTTCCCAGATTGGCTCCCTGCAGTACTTATTCATTAACTGGGAGCTCTGAAACCATAGGAAAACAAAAAGCTTACAATCGTGTCATATTTCCAAGGCAATAAAATGTCTTGATAGAACATAACTTAGTAAAATTAGTAAAAATGTTAAACTTGCCCCCTACCAGTGCTTTCCTTTGCAAAGTTGCTCTGTGCAAG
The DNA here is from genome assembly GCF_011800145.1 of Mirounga leonina. Classification (NCBI taxonomy): domain Eukaryota; kingdom Metazoa; phylum Chordata; class Mammalia; order Carnivora; family Phocidae; genus Mirounga; species Mirounga leonina. Next base: position 11,800,016 of record NW_023270494.1, read on the forward strand.
TTTCTTTAAAATCTCAGAGGCATTAAATCTTCATTAATATAAGCCCAGTGTATTTATGGTGTCAAAATATGTTTTAGAAAAGCCAAAAGCAACCGTGACACAGTTGCCTTATTATCAATAATCTAACATCATGCCTTTTATGTGTCATTTCTTCACACAATATACTATCATTGAGGACTTTTAGCAAATACATCATGGCAAAGGATTACTCTCATCAGAGGCAGGCTTTGAAAAGGATATGCTAATTTCTAGGGAGCAAGAAAACATCAAAACAGTGCCAGCAAATAGCCAAGGGACTTTTATATCTTAATATCCTTCAGAAGTGCTTTATCTCCTAGTGCAACGTGTACCATAGTATAAACAGGAAATGAAACAACCCCAGCATCAGAGAAGCACCGGCCATGGCTGTAATTTCAGATCAGGTTTAATAAAGGTTATCTTCAGTAGGCTAATCAGACAAAAGGGTGCATGTTTTAAAGAGCCATTTGATAATTTCCATTTAAGATGCCCTATCAAAGAGATCCCAACAATGTCTTAGGACTCCTGCTGAATCTCGGCACCTTCTTTCCAACGTGACTTCCTTCACTGGTTGCAAGGCTGTCTTGATGTCCTAATTTTTAGGTGATTCTCATTTTGAAATGATCAGCTTATCAGAAGTTGGCCTACTTTTCTGCGGGCCTTGTTCATGAACACAAGAAGCAAAAATGGAAAAGAGTCTGGCAAGGCTTCCAGCCATTCGAGCCAGATCCACAGCCAAGCAAAGGCGAGTTTACCTGTCCGTGAAAATCCTTGGTGCCTCCAACAGCTTAAGCCCAATCTAAGCCTAGGACAGCATCGATTCATGGCTTTTCACCAGAGCGTGAACTTGGGAGCAACCACAAAAAATAGTCCTTCCTCTATGAACTATTAAGTAGTACAACCCTTGAGGTTCTGCGTGAGGCGCCAAAAACAGCTCTTGGTATTCCCAGGTCGGCAAATGACCAAGAAAAGGAATCCAATCTTCTCCCCACTCTGTACTGAACATAAATGCTTTTGACAGTTGGGAGCCTGGAGATACACAGAGAACAGAAGGCAGATTCTTCAACAGCAGAGGCAGGCTTGTGGGGAGGGTCTTTCTGTTGACTGAGCTGACACAGCACCGCACCCCCCCCCCGCCCCCGCCCCTGACCACCCTACCTCCCCACCCCCAATCCAGCCCAGACTCCTCCCCACTCCCCTTACTTCCCAGCTGGGAGGCGACCACTCCTAACATTTGCAAGTCAAATGTCCCCATTGAGCTCCTCCCAGAGGATGTCCAAGGATCTGCCAAAGGACAGCTGGGCCACCTGACAGGCACTGCGTGACCCTCCTTCTCACCAGGGAGAACGAATCAGGGAGGAAACTGGGCCTGGCTTAGCTGGGGCCCCAGTGTGTCACTTTGATAATTCCTCTCTTCAAAGCATTCCCAATAGAATTCAGGAAGCCATGGCCAGTTTGAGGGATGGGGGTGGAGTGGGCAGGGGAGTTTTTGGCTGGGGACACCCACCATTTTGACTGGTTCCCCCTTCACCATGATATCCCAGCTCTCAGACCCTCCAGCGAGGAATTCCTGCTTTTCCCCAGGCCTTGACCCCATCCCCTCTGCAGACTTTAGGGAGGGGTGGGGAGGGGTGGGAGGGGATCCTCTGGCATACTGCCTGCAACCCATCTATCTCAGCCCATCGGGAAGGGTCCGGCCGTGTCTCCCCTCTACCCCCAGCCGTTGCTATGACAAGCCTGTGTGCAATGGGGGTCCAGGCAAACCAGACCCTGGTGGCCAGGGCAAGGAGGCTCAGAGCCATGGCAGGGGCGATGCCATATGTGAGGGGCCACAGCTCAGGGCTGAATCAGCCAACGGTTGCCCATCGAGACCCCTCCAGCTCATTGTTGAAGCAGCTGGGGGGCGGAGGGCATTTTGTGCTTTGTTGAAAGATATTCTGTCTTTTTCATCCCTTCCCTAGTCCTCCGGCCCCCAACAGAGGCCTAACTATGCCCAGCCCAAGTGTACCACATGGCTAGGAGCCGGGACTACGTGAGGGCAATGTCGATGGCCCAGAGTCCCAGAGCTGAGTCTCCTGTCCCCATGATGGTCCACATCCGCCCCCCCTCCCCAGGCCCAGAGTCTAGTCCCCACCAGCAAAACTCAAACTTGACAAATTCCCACAACACAAGCAACCCAGCCCATCCGAATTCCAAACCTGCCCTGTAATCTCTCCACCCTTATATTCTGTGTGTAGGAATCTGATAAAACAAAAACTCAATCACTCCCACAAACAATGCAAGCTGCTCCATCCATTCAGGATAACAGATCAAAGGCACCAAGGACAGACAGAGTCATAAACATCCATCTCAAACCCCCAAGACCTTTATCCCTCGATCTTAACCCCACCCATTACAAGCAAGGATGTACAAATGGAGTGTGGAGACCCTGGGACAGCTTTCAGGACAAGTGTAATTCCCATCTGTGGAAGCCAGCCATGGGAAAAGTTCAAGGGAAAACAAGCCTGTCAAAGTCAATTTTTAAAGGCTTGCTTGTAACTGTAGTTAGGCTTTGAGTTGTTTCTTTTTTTTCCCCCCTTCCTTGTAACTTAATGTAACGTAACTTTTAGCAACAGGGAGGTTGAAACCATAAGTGACTGTCTACTACCATTATTTTTAGTTTCATTTACTCAACGAGTATTTTGAAGAAGTTTCTTTTCACAAAGGCACAGAGGAACACCTAAGAGAGTTCAGAACCCACCCATTGTACATGAATATAATATTCTATCCCTCAAAGAATTGTAAAGGCCATTGATCATTCTCCATGCTATGCTGTCATGTCACTTTCTCTGGGCAATCAAAGTGACCCAGGAAAACTTGGCCACGTCGAGATTTTGGTCTAACTCTGCCATTTATCACCTGTGGGAGCCTTGATTTCCTCTTTTATAAACCTCATAGGATTGCTGTGGGAATGGAGTTGTCAATCCTTATAGTGTCACATTCCTTTAGTACTTAGTATGGAACAGGCGCAGGACTAGGTGAGTAAGGTTTTCTCATTTAATCCTGTCAACTACACTATAGGGTAGGTACTCTTATTATTGATGTTTTAAAGTGAAGGCACTAAGGCACAGAGAGGTTAAGTAAATTGCCCAAGGTCACACAGCTACCTAATGGTGCAATTGAGATTTGAACCCAGACAAACATGCATAAATATCAAAGGGCAAGTACAAAACTCTAAACCTGTGCTATCCCGTAACAGTAGTCACAAGCCAGTGTGGACGGCATACACATAGAACATTTCCATTGATGCCGAAAATTCTATCGGTGTAAGTGCCGATTAAACAGCAGCTATCAAACATTCTTAGTGGTGGGATTTTATTTTCCTAATAAAATCCTAATAAAATAAAATGAAACGTCAACGTATCAAATAAACAAAAGTGTCATTTAAATTAAATTAGTAATGTATTTTATAAAAGTCAAAATAACATTTGCTAATTACACCATCAGCGAGAACCATAGTGTTTTCTGTATGTTAATTTATGCCATTTAGTTTCAAATATTTTCATTGTGAAATGTTACCTTTACACACACACATACACAAAGCATAGAACATAAATGTACAGTTTAATGAATAATTATAAAGTAAACACCCATGTAACTGATGCAGGATCGCTGGGCCCAAGGACCTTGGGGGAGTGGGGAGTCCAGCAGATAGAAATCAAAGGCGAGCCAACAGGAAGTGAGAGCAGAGTTCATTGAAGGGGTAGACAGAGTGCAGATACAGAGTGTCTGGGAGACTCAGCAAGGAAAGGAGGGTGAACCTCATCTTTGCTTGGGGTCTGGGGTTTTTAATTTAGGATTGTGGTTCTGCGTACGTGTCTTCTCAGGCATCCAGGAACCAAGACGAGTGTTTAGGTGTTCCTTATAAGTCATTCATGCCCTGGAGCCAAGGGTCTTGATGAGTCAATGGTCTTGGAAAATGTTCGTGATGAACTCGCCCAGTCACTCCTTAGATGTTATCTGTTGTGCTGGATGACTCCAAAGAAATCATTAACTCCTTGACCTTTACAAAGAGGACATACATTATCTGTACTATCAGGCGTGTGTCAGGCGGGGGTGCAGGTCCTAGCAAGAATAGAAGCAGGAAAAGTTGCAAAAAGAGCAGTCCTTTATGGGATCCCTTCAGTTTCCCTGTCTCGTAACCAGCACCCAGGTCAAGAAATTGAACTTGTCGGGACTTGAGACACTCCCTTTGCTGAACCCCTTCCTTTCCTGGCTGTCTCTTTCCAATCACATTTCCTTTCATCGCCCAGAGTTTACCACCATCAAGAGGCTATTTCAATGGATGAAAACAATGTGAAGTTGAGGGGTATGGATCCGAGATCTGCTCAGGAGTTCAGGATGGTTTCTATATTTTTAAGTGGTTGCGAAAAAAAATCAGGAGAACAATATTTCATGACATGTGAGAATATATGAATTTCGCATTTCAGGGTCCACAAATAAGTATTAGAATGAAGCCATATTCCCTGCTTTACCCATTATCTGTGGTTGCTTTGGTGCCGGCAGACAGAGTTCAGTCACCGTGACAGAGATTGTATGTCCCACAAAACTGCTGAGATTTACTATCTGGCCCTTCACCTAAAATGTTTGCCTGGCCCTATTCTAGATGACAATTCATTCTTAAACCAGCCTCAGCATCCAATGTGTAAATTATTCCTATACTTTCATCTTGGTTAAACAGCAACATGAAACTTCGGATTCACACAGGTAAGAAAGAGGTTGAGAGTGGTCTGGTTGTTATACCACTCACCTTGCAATTTCGGAATACTCTTTTAATTAAACTGGTCTAAAGACTCAAAAGAGAAGTCGCTTGAAACTATTGCCAAGTTGAAACACATACACTTTCGAACCTTGGCTTACATTCTTTATCATAGATAAAGAAGTGAGAGAAGAAGCACCCTTTGCTTAGAATGAGACCAAAAAAAATATATCTATAATAAAATATTATCGGGATGACATGTTGTAAGTTTCCTTGTGATTGGTGTAACTGAAGATAAGGCAATGCCAAGAACATGCGCTGAGCAGATGTGCTTGAGTTCGGCCGCTCTTGCTGAGGCAGTGAACAATTTTATGGAAGCGAACATGCCAAGCCTGAATTTAAAAAAAGACCAGCTCATCCTTTCTAATCAATGACACATTGCCAAACAGTTCAAATACATGCCCTTGCTAAGTCAAGACATGGATGGTTTCTGATAGGTTACAATTGGGAAGATAGCACCCGTGAGTCGACCTCTTGGTCTTAAGTACAGTTTTTTAAATAGTCTTAATTTTGTTTTAATTGAAAAGGAATCAAATGGTTGGAGAACTCCCAGCCCCTCATACATGCTCCACTTGAGTGTTCCTATGATTAGGGAAGGAGTTGGAATTTGTTGTTAAGGATCCTTAAGCAGGCATTCTCAAAAAACATAAGCCACCTTCCTGTGTATCAGAATTGGGGAGGGAGACATTATTTTCAGAAGACAGACTACATGAAGTCAAGCCCAAGGAAGCCTTGGCTGTTGAGGTGTACCTTGAAAAGGGTTGAGAAGCACTGCCCTGGGGGTGAGTCCGTTGTCATTAGCGAGCTTGATGAAGGGAGGGATAAATTAGCAGGGAAGGTAATTGTTTTACCCTCAAAGCACCCCTGCCTTCTTGAGCATCTCCTAAAGCTCCCTGGGCTGTCCCTTTCTCAGTGTCCATCCCCACCCCTTCCCTCCCTTATGGACCACATCTTTCCTCCTTCCGGGCTGCTCTTTCCCGCCCCTTCCCCCACCAGTGCCTGGCCCCGCCACACCATCTCCCCTGCAGACCGATTCTGGGGGGGTCCTACTTATACCAGGGGAACACTAACAACAGAAGCTGGGCTGAAATAATGAGTTCTCCTATTATCCCACTCCAGAACTCATATTTCTGCAGGCTTTTCAGGAGGCAATGAAGGCTGATTCCATAGGCATCATCGTGTTTCCTCCATGATTTTTGCTACATATATACGAGACTCAAGAGATTTTACTCAACTATGTATTTCCATTATTATATTATCATTGTTAAATACTGAAATATTTATTTTAAAAGGAAACTGTAGGGGCGCCTGGATGGCTCATTCAGTTGAGCGACTGACCCTTGGTTTCATCTCAGGTCATGAGGTCAGGGTCGTGGGATCGAGCCCCGAGCCGGGCTCTATGCTTGGTGTGGAGTCTGCTTGGGACTCTCTCTCCCTCTCCCTCTGTCCCTCCCCCCACTCTCTCTCTCAAATAAATAAATAAATAAATCTTAAAAAAAAAAATGAAAAGGAAACTGTATCAGTGCCTTCAATGGAAAAAAAAATTTTTATAAAAATAAAAGCAGTGGGAACAAAGCACCGCAAATAGATTCTCCCCGGGTCCTGAGCGTGCTGAGCCTGGGAGCTGTTTGAAGAGGGAGACAAGCAGGTGAGAGAGGTGTTGCAGCCATTCACGGCTGAGTGGAGGCTGAGCCTTTCTACTTGCCTGGTGGAACATGATGATTGGAGCTCGCATGATGTGCGATTAGCGTCTCTGCGTGGCCAGGACTTGAAACAAAGTTGCAAAGAGGAGTGGGGTCTGCCCTGTGTGATTCAACACCATTGAGGCTGTATTCCTTTACAATCCTCAATCACCTCCCTTCCTGGGCCGCCTACCTTCCACGCATTAGGAAGCCCCAGAGATGCTCAGGGATGCTGCTGCCACTGATCAGCTCTTGGACTTCTTAGCATTGCCCTACCTCCCTTGTCCCTTCCTGTACAAGGACAGTAACAGCCCCTACTTTTGAGGGGCTGTGAGATTAAATGGAACACCAACCACCAAGCTCCTCGCACAGCTCCCATCACGCGGTAAGTGCGCCACGAATGCATTCATTTATCCACCACGTACTAATGGGCTGGGCACTGCTAATGGGCAGGGCACTGCTCGGGGCACTGAGGATCCCACTGTTGACAAAAACAGAAGGAACTCTTTACCCTTGGGGAGTTATATGCTGGTGTTGACTGTGATTCCTGCAAATGTTCCAGTGGAGAGCACTTAGATTACTCCTGGTCTTCAGATGACATCATTTTAGTCAGAAAGAAATTTGGGGGGCAATCCTCTCAGGTCCCCCCTCTTTGGGAGCTTTGTACTATCACTTTACTATTGCTCAATAGATTTTGCTTTGCTGCCCACCAAAGAAGAAGAAGAAGGAGAAGAAGAAGAAGAAGAAGAAGGAGAAGGAGAAGGAGGAGAAGGAGAAGGAGAAGGAGAAGAAGAAAAGAAGAAGAAGAAGAAGAAGAAGAAGAAGAAGCAGAAGAAGAAGAAGCAGAAGAAGAAAGAGAGAAATCAATCAATCAATCAATCAATCTGGGGCACACCCTGGGTCTTATAGCAGTTTTGTCTTCTGTGTGTCATGCCTTCTCCCCCACATTTTTGTCACTGAGCTGACGTCCCTTGTGGCTAACCCCGGTGTGATGGCGTGAGAAGGTGGGGCCTTTGGGAAGTGATTAGGCCATGAGGGTGGAGCCCTTGCCAAGGGGATTAGTGCCCTTACAAAGAGACCCCAGAGAACTCTCCAACTCTTTGTCCACCATGTGAGGGCAAGACAAGAATGCGGGTCTGCAACCCGGAAGAAAACTCTCTCCAGAACTCGACCATGCCGGCACCTGATGTTGGACTTCCAGCCTCCACAAGTGTGAGAAATACATTTCTGTTGTTTATAAGCCACCCAGGCTGTGGCCATTTGTTAGAGCAGCCCCAAACTGACTAAGACGGGGGTCACTGGTGGAGGGGAGGTTCCCCTCACAGTAACAAAAAATCCAAAGCCGCCAGAGGTCTCACGTGGCCCATCCTCCCTCCCCAGAGAAACGTCTCAGCATTCCAGGCCAAGCCTGAGAGTCACTCTGATACCCTGATGGAGTCACACCCCCAGCCCTGGACCAACTGTGAGGCCAGGGGACAGAATGTGCTGATTTGGGCTAGCCCAGGGCAATGCTGTCTCCCCAGCCCCGGGTGGATTTCAAAAAGATGCAGGACTTTGGGGAGGGCGAGGGGGAAACAGAGCATGAAAGCATCCACTGCACAATAATGACTTCATGGTTTGGACTAATTAGGAAACTCTTGATTATTAAACTCAAAGGCACTCAGAGGTCTCCTGCAGGGCTCACAAACCAAGATGCTCAGGTGTCAGGGAATAACCTCAGTGGCTGAAGCAGGCTGGTGGGAGGCTGCTGTGTTCCAAGGGCGCATGCCTGCCTGGGGCAACCAAACCCTGTTCTCGGCCTTGGGCAAGGGCAGCCGTCAGAGAATGTGGGCCCAGGGGTGCCAGATTTTCTGATATTTCAAGAGTAGCCAGAAATCTGGATTTTTATATGAAATCTCCCCCATCTGAAATGTTGGAAATAAATTCAAAATGTTTTGGATACGACGTGAGCCAAATAACACACATCTGTGGGCCAGACGCAGACGTGAAGGGTGGATTTGCAACCTCTGATACAGATCCACCCTGTGATCTTACAGAAGGGGAAACTGAACTGTTCCAGAGGTGGGGTCAGCGACTTACCTAAAGTCACGCAGTTGGTCAGCAGCAGAGCGAGGACTGGACGACATTTCACGACTGCCATCCGTTATATTTTCCCATCGACTGCACTCAGGAAAAAGCCACTGAATCCCCAAGCAAGGATGGCAAACTCCAGGCAACCAGCCAAATCTGGCAGGTCGGGGTGTTGTGGTGGTGGTGGTGGTTGTTTGTCAATAAAGTTTTATTGGAACACCGTCATGTGCGTTGGTTTACACATTGCGGCCGCTTTCGCCACACGACAGCAGAACTGCGTGGTTGGGACACAGACCATATGGCCCACAAAGCTGAAAAGATTTACTATCTGATCCTGCACAGGAAAATCGTTTCAATTTCTGCTCTAGACCCTTGACATTTGCAGATGGCCTATTTCTCATTTCAACTCCTCATGAGACATCCCAGTGGTCCAAGTAGTGTTATTTAGGAACACATCTGAATCCTACTTAGCAGGACTCGGGGTACAGGTCCCAGGCTTGGGGAGGGGGGTGCAGTGAGTAAGCCCAGCAGCCGAAGCTTATCTCATCTTCTGTAAGTCACTCCTCGGAGATAATGAACAGCAGTCACCACCACCACCACCACCAGCACCAATTTCTCTGTGGGAAATAGCCCTAAAAGAAAAAGAAAAGACTGAAGTGGAAATGTGAAGATTTCTATAGGTCAATAGAAATTTTAGATAAATGGTAGGATGTTGGTGATAGCAGGGAACAGGACATGCACGCACACATCACACCCCTCTTTGAAAACAAGAAACTGTGATCTGTCGAGCAGTTTCAGAGAATGCCCAAGAGGCACAAAAATTGCACATCCAGTGAACGAGACAGTGTTGATGTGGATGGAAATTTTGCTAACCTGCATGATGCTCGGCCAAGGCTTTTGGCTTTTGCAGGAAACATGATCTCAGGCGAATCTTAGGGCTTCTGTCCGAGGGGCCTCCATTCCCCTGGCTTCATGCTCCTACCAGCGTGACACCTGGCCTCTCCTCCCACCACATCTCCTCCCTGCTCCCCCAGAGCAGACCGGCTGCTCTAATCAGTGAGGTTGGCAGGAGGATCTGGGCATGCTCAGCTCAGCCTCCCGGGCTCACCTTGGCCACAGAGTGGCAGTGATAGCACGTGCCCATTCCTTCTCTGCAGCGTGGCTGGCTCCCGGCCGTGGCAGGAGGGGGGCCACGGCTCCACCGGAGTGGGAGTGGGTAGCGATGTCTAAGTCGGAGCGCACTGTTAGAAAGCCCATTGTGGCCTGTAATGGGCCGAAGCGACTCCTCTTCATCCAGATGTTATCACTGATTATCTCCAGCTATCTCCTCTCTCAGTCTCTGTGTCTGTCTGTCTCTGTGTCTGTCTGTCTCTCTTCATTTGGAACTTGGAAAAGAGAAAGAGGTGTTTCTTGGAGCAAGTGGTGGTGAGGTACCGCTGGGGCTGTTTTTACAATGCGTGTTGTAGGGCAGCTGTCAGTTACGGCTGACGTCACACAGTTGGGGGTTTTGATGTTCCCCGCTCAAATGTCAAGCAATGCCTCTTCTCAACCTGGGCCCCCGGCACTGTTCAGGAGCCATCAGCTGTCAAAGCAAGATAAGCCCAGCCCACACAATGTTTATCATCTACCCAAGAGTCAGTAGATGAGCAATACGTGTTCATTTGATATATATATTAAGTAAATTATTGAACAAAACATCACGAAATTGTTAGGGGCACCATCGGCTAATATATATAAGCTCTTCATTTAAGTGGATCATATATCAGGCATCTGTTGTATGTGACTTGAATCCCAATGTAGCTACTGCTACATGTCCTTTCATCAAATATTTATGCAAATTAAAGTTCCTTGGGAGCAAAGTTTCCCAGGTCCCACCAACCAAAAATTAAGACCATATTGCCTCAAATGATAAGCATGAAGATGAACAATCACAAAATAAAAGATACCTTTAAAAACCCGTGTTCCTCGGACATCACAATCTTTCCTGTAACCAAAGGGCCATTCTTCACTCAGAATCAAATTGCTAAAGCTCTGGGAGTCCACCAGGATGCATGGGAACTCTGCTGAAGATCATTCGTTAGGTGATTTCTTCTGGCCTTTCATTCTAAGATCAACTGAAACCAAATAGATAGAAGACTGATATGAAAAGATACATGTATATGTGTGTACATGTGTACTTATCTATTTACATTTGTATAATAAATACAATATATTTTCATATATTATAATATTTAATATATATTATGTTATTTAATAATATATTATGTATTATATATTGTTTGTATATTTATATAATATAAAAATTATGATTATATAATATAACATATTAAACATATACATAGTACAGACATATATACATAAATAGAAGGATAGGTAGCTAGATAGCATTTCAGTGTTAATCTTCCTGAGCACAAATCAACTGACTGAGAAAGGATGATGACCAAGACTTTTCTGGATGACCTAAAAGAAGTGGGAAGTATTATAGAGAAATGTAAATGAGTGACTAATTGCAGGTATATGAACTAGTTTAATGGATCAGGAGAACAAATTAGTAATACGTATCAAGAACTCTTAACAAGGGGCGCCTGGGTGGCTCAGTCAGTTAGGCGTCTGCCTTCGGCTCAGGTCATGATCCTGGGGTCCTGGGATCGAGCCCCGCATCGGGCTCCCTGCTTCAGGGGAGGCCTGCTTCTCTCTCTCCCACTCCCCCTGCTTGTGTTCCTTCTCTCGCTGTCTCTCTCTCTGTCAGATAAATAATTAAAATCTTAAAAAAAAAAAAAAAGAAATCTTAACAAGTCTGAAGGCTTGAATCCAGTAGTATGCATTCTAGGGCTCTACCCTAAGGAAAGAATCAGGATCCTGGAAAAGATGTATATTCACAAATGGTCACTGCTGCTTTGTTTTTAATTAAAAAAAAAATCATAAGTTAAAAATATAAAGCGAAAATGCATTTAATATGCCTAACCTACCGAACATCATTGCCTCTAGCCTCTTGTACCTTAAACGTGCTCAGAACACTTACATTAGCCTCCAGTTGGGCAAAATTATGTGACATAAAGCCTATTTAAAAATGAAGTGTTGGGGGGCGCCTGGGTGGCTCAGTTGGTTAAGCGACTACCTTCGGCTCAGGTCATGATCCCGGAGTCCCTGGATCGAGTCCCGCGTCGGGCTCCCTGCTCAGCGGGGAGTCTGCCTCTCTCTCTGACCCTCCCCACCTCATGCTCTCTATCTCATTCTCTCTCTCAAATAAATAAATAAAATATTTAAAAAAAAATAAAATAAAATTATAGTAACCAGGGTGCCTGGGTGGCTCAGTCGGTTAAGCGACTGCCTTCGGCTCAGGTCATGATCCTGGAGTCCCAGGATAGAGTCCCGCATCAGGCTCCCTGCTTGGTGGGGAGTCTGCTTCTCCCTCTGACCCTCCCCCCTCTCATGCTCTCTGTCTCTCATTCTCTCTGTCTCAAATAAATAAATAAAATCTTAAAAAAAAAAAAAGTGTTGGATATCTCATGTGCTTTATTGAACAGCGTACTGAAAGTGACATACAGGATGGCTGTCAGCATACTGGTTTTTAAGTCTTGTGGTCGTGTGGCTGGCGGGGAGCTGAGGGTCACTGGGGCTGCCCAGCATCACGAGGGAGGATCGGACCGCATATCCCTAGCTTGGGAAGAGATCCAGATTCAGAATTGGAAGTACAGTTTCTACTGAATACGTACTGCTTTCGCACCATCGTAAAGTTGAAAAGCCGTAAGACAAACCGCTGTAAGTTGGGGGCTGTTGATATATATGATCAGTTCTGGTCAATATTGTTGAACAGGACACAAGTGAAAATTATACATACTTTATGTCTTCAATGTAGTGCGTATATAGATATAAATACAGATATTGATGTTTCTAGATAGAAATAAAGACAAATATAAATAATTGGTAGAAGGAAATTCATCATAAGCCTTACTGTAGATTTTGTCTTCTTTTTGTTTATTCTTTATAATTAACTAAATAATTATAATTATTCTATATAATTCTTTATAATTATAATTTATAATTTTTGTTAATTCTTTATAATTTATAATTATTCTTTATAATTAATATAATTCTTTATATCTTAAAAATATAATGGTTACTATAATTTTATTTTATTTATTTATTTTTTTAAAGATTTTATTTATTTATTTGAGAGAGAGAATGAGAAACAGAGAGCATGAGAGGGGGGAGGGTCAGAGAGAGAGGCAGACTCCCCGCTGAGCAGGGAGCCCGACGTGGGACTCGATCCCGGGACTCCGGGATCATGACCTGAGCCAAAGGCAGTCATTTAACCGACTGAGCCACCCAGGCGCCCCAACAGCTTCTTTAAAATAGCTTTTTCAGACATTTTTCATTACTTAGTAACTAGTCTAAGGAATGTTATTCTTTTGGTGTTACTAACAAAAACAAATTCATTGTCATCTTGTCTTTTTCAACTACTATTCTGTCTTTGGGAATATTTAGTATGGATCAGTATTTGTGAAGGGAATCCTTTTTTTTTTTTTTAAGATTTATTTATTTATTTATTTATTTATTTATTTATTTATTTATTCGAGAGAGAGAGAGAATGAGAGACAGAGAGCATGAGAGGGAGGAGGGTCAGAGGGAGAAGCAGACTCCCTGCCGAGCAGGGAGCCCGATGTGGGACTCAATCCCGGGACTCCAGGATCACGACCTGAGCCGAAGGCAGTCGCTTAACCAACTGAGCCACCCAGGTGCCCTGGTTACTATAATTTTATTTTATTTTTTTTTTAAAGATTTTATTTATTTATTTGAGAGAGAGAATGAGATAGAGAGCATGAGAGGGGGGAGGGTCAGAGAGAGAGGCAGACTCCCTGCTGAGCAGGGAGCCCGATGTGGGACTCGATCCTGGGACTCCGGGATCATGACCTGAGCCGAAGGCAGTCGCTTAACCAACTGACCCACCCAGGAGCCCTGGTTACTATAATTTTAAAAGCGGCCATTCTGGGCAATGGGGTTATCAGTGACTTGTATTTTATATTCTACTGGACTTTGTATTTTCTGATTTTTCTACAGGAGACATAAATTACTTTTTATAACCAGAGGAGGGAAATGTTCCCAATGATAAAAAGAGAAAAGCCGGGAAGGAAATACAGCAATACGCCATTGGCATTGATCCCTGAGTATTCACATCAAGGAAACTGGCAAATGCCGCAGACCAAGGCTGATTTATGGTTCTCTTGACTATCTAGATTTAAGGAAGTGACCGAAAAAAACGTTAATAATGCACGTTAAAGTTAAAAGTGTGTCATTTCTGTCACCATGACAATAGCACAAGAAAATTTGAGATTGAGGACTTTTGCTGCCTTTTCTTTATCTTAATTACCTGCATTTTCCACATCATGTAGCGACCACATAATACTGTTCTAATGGAGACACGGGGAAAAGAGGTTCTTCCAAAAATGAGTTTATTTCCTAATAAGCCACAAAGCTGTAAGTTCTAGAATGAGTAACAGGATCCTATCTCAGCAACTGCTGACAACAACTAGTGTGGCAACAACCCTACCTATTATTTTATGAACCCGTGAGAAGGAAGACACTTCCAACTAAGCTGTCATCCTACATTGGCTGTAAGACACATAGAGATTTCAGGGATGTTCAAATGTGAGAGAAAAGATGCATCTTAGAACGGATGACATTGAGAGCCAAGATGTCCACTGACAGATGAATGGATAAAGAAGATGTGGTATGGGGCGCCTGGGTGGCTCAGTCATTAAATGTCTGCCTTCGGCTCAGGTCATGGTCCTAGGGTACTAGGATCGGGCCCCACATCAGGCTCCCTGCTCGGCTGGGAGCCTGCTTCTCCCTCTCCCGCTCCCCCTGCTTGTGTTCCCTCCTCACTGTCTTTCTCTCTGTCAAATAAATAAATAAAAATTAAAAAAAAAAAAGGATGTGGTATATATATACAATGGAATATTATGCAGCCATCAAAAGGAATGAGATCTTGCCATTTGCAACGACGTGGATGGAACTGGAGGGTATTATGTTGAGCGAAATAAGTCAAACAGAGAAAGACATGTATCATATGACCTCACTGATATGAGGAATTCTTAATCGCAGGAAACAAACTGAGGGTTGCTGGAGTGGGGGGTGGGGTGGGAGGGATGGGGTGACTGGGTGATAGACACTGGGGAGGGTATGTGCTCTGGTAAGCGCTGTGAATTGTGCAAGACTGTTGAATCTCAGATCTGTACCTCTGAAACAAATAATGCAATATATGTTAAGAAAAAAAAAAAAGAAGAAGGAGAAGGTAGCAGGAGGGGAAGAATGAAGCGGGGGAAATCGGAGGGGTAGACGAACCATGAGAGACGATGGACTCTGAAAAACAAACAGGGTTCTAGAGAGGAGGGTGGTGGAAGGATGGGTTAGCCTGGTGGTGGGTATTGAGGAGGGCACATTCTGCATGGAGCACTGGGTGTTATGCACAAACAATGAATCATGGAACACTTCATCTAAAACTAATGATGTAATGTATGGGGATTAACATAAGAATAAAAAAAAAAAAGAACAGATGACATTGGATGGATAGCATCACACACAGCATGGAAGAAGCAAAATGGTGGCTGAACCCCAGGGCCTGTGCCCGCGTCCCCACCACCCAGCAGTAGAGAGCACAGGGGCTGAGGGGGAGGAAGTCGAGCCCCAGCGGAAGGCTGAGGCTGGAAGAGCCAAGATCCTGCCTCTGACCCCCCCACTGCCTGGGGGCCAAGGGTGAAAGAGTTGCCCACTCACCGTCTGGTTCGCTCTCTAGAGGACACCCACTGACTGGGCAGGGAATGGTGACGTTTAATTGGCTAATGTCTGGAGAACACTTTGAAGATGAAAAGGGCTGGGTGGCTATCATCACCTTACACTTATTAAGATGATACATGGAATAATAATAAAGTTCTCCCCCACTGGGCCTTTCATCCATGGATTTCAAAGCACTTAGTGAACCTTAATTAACTCCCAGCACCTCTATGAAGTAAGCATTAATAGCCTCTTGGCTGAGATGGAGACAAAAGAGGGTAAGCGACTGGCCCAGGCCCTCAGAGCGTCAGAGACAAGTCATGCTGAAAAGCACTCGTCCATGAGACGCACCTGTGTCTAGAACCTTCTCCATGCCTGGCCTTGTGCTCAGCACTCGGGACACCCCAGCTGGAGCTGGCGAGGACCGGCTCACAAGTGCCCGTTGTTAAGCTTTAGGGAATTCTGTAAATCAGTTGCGGAACAAAGCCATTATTTAAAATTCAATCACATTTAGGCATAATTAAATAAATCGTATTGAAAACAAAAGCAATAAAAACTCAAAACATCACACGAACTATTTTACTACGTGTCCCTGTTATCCGTGCCTGTCAGGTTATTTACATCTGTGGCATCTGTAAGGTGGAAATAGTATATGGCGGTGTGCTATTGGGTGGCACCTCCCAATTGCTCAGTCAGGGAGGTTCACGTGGGCCCCTCGAAATCAGCCCTGGTCGGGGTAGTTACACCACAGAAATGGACAAGTGCTACAGACCAAAGCTTGATGTGTTGTTCTCTTGTTGACGACCCGCACTTCAAGAAGAGAGAGGGAAGATGTTCATAATGCAGGTTACAGTTAATAGTGTGTCATTCCTGTCACCTTTCCCGTGTGAACACAAAAAACGTTGAGGAAATGCTCTCCCGGCATTCAAAGACCATTATCCAATTCCGCAAAGGAGTCACTCACGTCTCTGACTAATGAGGAAATTCCTACATAGGTCTTCATCGCTTTGCTCTCATCTTACCTGTTACATCAAGAAATGAAAAGATCAGTCAACTTTCGTGTCAGGACTACACTCGCTTCCCTTGAGATCGTAATAGGTTGGCTGCAGACATAAGAGCATGACGAAGATCAGTGAAAGCATTCTGGGGGCATCAGTCGGCTGTATGGAATATATAATACAAAGATTTTATACTTTATCTGTTAATCGCGTGAGACACATTCTTTAGGTTAGTGCAATTTATTATTGTATATGCTTTTTTTGTTTGTTTTTTTGAGAGCCTGATTTACTAACACACCATCGGTGGACCCGTGCATGGACAAGAAGCAGGCCCCACCCTGATGAAAGTGCCAGACAACTAGAACTTTCAGTTGTGGTCAGAGAGGCAGTTTTATCGTGGATTTGGGCTTCTGGGCCCATCACATCCCTGGGAGGAGCCCTAGTTCTGTGTTCACGTGGTCAAACATTTTGTCAAATTCACCAAGGAAGATGAATAGTAAGGCCATTGTAAGGCCACTGCTTCTTTCCACTCTGACTGGCCCTCCATTTCACTCTGCCCCATGTTCACTAGCGTTGGGGTGGCCTTGGCATTCTGGGGATCCCGCCGAGAACTTGAATCGGGGATGCATTGAGTTTGAGTTCCGTGAGATGTATTTGTGTCATTCACAATCACCTCCACATATAAGGAAGTCAACGCTAACCATTGTAGTGAAGCGGTGGTCTTCAGGAAGAAGCCTACCATCCACCATGCCCATCCACCCAGCGTGATGAGCACCAGAAACTGTGGGCAGTGGAGGACAAATAAGGTTTGAAATGTGTGGGGCCAGAAGCCAGTCTGTGGGACATCCTTCCAATCATCAGACGTGAACAATTGAAGCAGAATCTCTGATTCTCATTGATGTCTGGTCAAGACCAAAGTCCTCTACCTCCTGATGGGACTAACCCAGTGATGTAATCTACACAATCATAAACACACATTTATTTGTTTTATTTATTTACTTGTTAATTTTTTTAGTGTTAAGCATTTAAAAAAAATTTTAATTCCAGCATAGCTATCATCTGTTTCATTTTTTGATGGAAATTGTATGAAATAGGATGGATCAAAGTCCTGAGTCTGTAGGGCACAAACCTATAGCAAGCAGGAGCACAAAGACCAAGTATGTGAAGTTGCATACTCGATGTGTTCTAACATTAAATAATAAACACATCTCAAGCAACCTGCTAAAGGGAAAGATTTCATTACCTTTCTAATTTTTCTATAGGAAATAACATTATAGAATCATTGTCCTATGAAGAGACATCCTATGAAGGATCCTATGAAGAGGCAGTCAACGAATATACAGTCAAAAAATGTAGGAAAAAAAGCATAAAGATGGGTCAGGGAGTTAATTAATGTAAACATTTGTCTGCTTTGAAAAGTTTGTCATTTCCATAATTTATTAATCCTTCTAAATAAATACTCGGGTTTATACCTCATTCTACATTCATAATTTAGATTCTTTTTCTTGAAGATCTCCCCAAGTTGATATAAATTTCCAGTGCGGTGAAACCCAGGAGAGCCCCCTGCTGGGATAAACACAGGAATATAGGTGAGCACCAGGAGGAGTCGCTACCCCGGCGGTGGGGCGGGGTGGGGGGTGGGGTGGGGGAGGTGGGGGGGTTGCTTTGTGGGGAAGATGCTCCTGACTTGGAAACGTTAAGGATAAGGGGCAAGGAGAGAAAGTAAACAAGAGATTGCTGACCTGTTTCTCTTCTAGTCCCTCCAAATTCTTGCTCCTCCCCTTCCTTTGTTCCTTCAACCTTCCCTAGGGGATGAGTAAGTCAGGGGGCTGGCTCTTCATTCCCCTCCAGCCACAGGTCCAGCCATCCCAAGGGAGACAGTCGCTGAGGCTGCCAGGCAGAAGAATACAGCTCCCCCACTTTCCCCAAGAGAAAGAACAAGCCCAGATTCACTCTTAGATGCTGGGATATGCCCCGCTGTGAACACAAGCCCTGGCTTGCAAACAGCAGAATAACACCCCACTCCTACGGCTCACCCCACCCACGTCTCTTGTTTGGGTCCCAGGTTTGCTGTGATCCACCATTAAGAAAGCAGCATGCTGTTGAGATACAAGGATTGCCAACCTGCAGGGGAGGGCAAAGGAAGTGTGAAGAGAGCACCATGATTTAAAACAAGATCATCATGATTTAAAAAAAAGAAATACATATCTATATGCATACATATATGTTGTGTATATGTGTGTATATTTCTGTATGTATATGCATGTGTGTTTATAGAATCTGTATGTGCATATATACATGCATAGATATATATTTATATACTTATAGTGTGTGTGTAAAGAATATCCCAGACACAGTCCAAAATACAAGGGTGTGAACACAATCCCATATCCTGGCAAGCTCCACTGAGGCCTGACCTCACCCAAGACTTCCTTCCAAAGACTCTCCAGAGAATTTTGAGTCTTCGAAGTGCAGGATTGGGATTTAAACTTTTCCGTGAGAATGAAGTCCTGCTATGTTAGACCCGACCCTGCCTCATGATAGCCAGCAGCACCTCAGATCACTTCTTGCCATCTGACCACCTCCAGAAACCTCAGCCACCACCCCTTCAGCCTACAAGTCTGGATTACAGCAGTATTTTGGGCACTAAGTGGTATGATGGGACAGTTCAGTCCACTGGGTCTGCCTGAAACCCACTGGACTCTGGTCAGAAGATAGGCATGTCAGAGTGGTCATTCAAGGATGTTCCAGAAGCATCTTTCATCTCAGGAAGCATATTTAGGAGAACGTGTCACTCCTAACAAAGAGTTCCCTAGCTAAGAGGGGGTGAGAGTCCACCCAAGTTCAAGAACACATTCCCCCAGACCCAGCCAACAGAGCCAAAGGCCAAGCAGAGGGGTCTAACATCTGTGGCCTGGACAGCACACGCATCTGCCCAGTCTGGCTTCCCCAGCCTGTCCCTTCCATCCCCATCCCTTCCCCCACACACTATCGCAAGAGCAGCCATTTTATGTCACATGTGATTGGTCAAAAGCAGGTGCCCTGGGCTGGGCTGGGCCAATCACAATACGTTCCTAAGAAATGGGAGACAGACCGCCAAAAGAGAGCCAGGCTTTCTGGCAGCTGAGCCTGTGCAATGGGGTGAGCTCCATGTGGTCCACCTTATGGACAAAGCCCATGAGAGGAAAGGGGGACTGCTGGAGGCAAGACAGAAAGCTGAAGGGAAAAGATATCTCCATGATGTCTCAGTTCCTGGTCCCTGGTGGCCCTGAGCCCCACCTGTTTTCCTGCCCCTCGTGCTACTTGCAATTCAACTGGCCTTTGGATTTCATATTATTCCTTAGTATTCTTCCAGGAAAGTTTCTCTTTTTGCTAAGCTCGTTGGGCTTTAGTTACTTGAATTACAGTAGTCCTAACTATTATAATTGCACAGGATGCTAAGTTGATTCTTTCAAAGAGCTTTACCAGGCTTCTACTTAAATGTACGATGTGATGTGTAAATTGTGGGCACATGGGTCCTGAACACCAAAGGTTAACCCTCTAAAATACAGATCGAGGTGAGGCATCAATCCCAAAGATAAAACTCAAGCACACATCCAAAGTCAAAAGATGATTTCACACAGAGTCAGAATTAGAGGTAAACTTTTAAGGCCACCTCATCCAGTTCCCATCTGATACCTTTCTACTTCCCAAAGGACTTCAACCCATTTTCAGAGTATTGTCAACAGATCTTTCTAGGTTGAACCAAATCTGCTTTCTTGTAACTTCCAACCACTGGTCTTAATTATATACCCTAGAGCTCTACAAAATAGATCAAAGTCTTCTTCCAAATGATAGCACTTGAAATATTTAACATCAAAATACTGTTATTATTCTTCTTATTTATTGAGCAATTACTGCTTGCTAGCACATGCTCATTGCTTTTATTTCTCATTGCACGCTGAGAAGGTGATAGCACCCAGAACCTCATTTTACAAATAAGGATCCTGAGACTGTGTGGGATGGAGCTGAGGGTGGAGAGTGAAGGAAGACAGGTCATGAACTAGGAGCTGGATCCTCGTATATCAGTACCTTCCAGCAAGAACCAAGAATCTGTACCTGGCCTTCCACGTCATCCGGAACTTCTGTATGTCACAAAAGGAGAATGGGACACTCTTCACAGTGTGTTGGCTTGATTTATTACTTTGAATGTCTCACCATGTAGGCCTGTGATAGGTGGGCCTCCACGTATACTCCTGCTCTGAGCCAGGCCAATGTTAGGGTCCAGCCTGGTGGGAACTCCAGGAGAGACCATCTCTTGGTGAATAGCAGCTGAACATTCTCTTCCATCTCAACCCTGTACTGTTTACCCTTCAGAGTCTACTGCCTCGGGGTTCCTGCAAGGGTGGGGGAGGTGGGGCTTTGCCTTTTATGCACATTTCTTTCTCACTCTCACCAGCTTCTGCCCCTCCACTCTTGGATGCCCTAAGCCAGCGTGGTTGAACTCCCAGGTCAACATGTGGGGAGCACATCAGTTTTCTACCACTCTATAACAAACCACCCTGAAACATACTGGCATGAAACAGCCACTATATTATCTTGACAGTTTATACGGGCAGCAGTTTGGGCACCGTGAGGATAGATCTCTCTGTCCCACAATGTCTGATACCTCAGAAAAGAAGACTTGATGGGTTGGTGCAACCACCAGGGGCTGGAATCATCTGGAAGTTCTGTCGCTCACACAGCTGATGGTTGATATCAGCTGTCAGCTGGGGCCGCAGTTGGCTGTTGGCCTACACATTGCCTCTCTATGTGGTCTTTCCACATGGCTAGTTTGGGCTTTCTCATAGTATGGTGGCTGGATTTCAAGAGCCCAAAGACAGCAAGGTAGAAATACATGCATCCTTGTGCTCTGACTTCAGAAGTCACATGACAATGGTCTCTGCCATACTCTATTGATTGAGGCAGTCACAAAGGTCTTCCCAGGTTTAAGGGAGAGTCGTGGACCCCACCACTCAATGGGAGGATTGTCACAGTATACAAAGAACATGTGAGGGGTGCCCGAGTGGTGCAGTTGGTTGAGCATCTGACTCGGTTTCTGCTCAAGTCATGATCTCAGGGTCCTGGGATCGAGCCCCGTGGCCGGCTCTGTGCTCAGCAGGGAGTCTCTTGGGATTCTCTCTCGCTCTCCCTCTGCCCTTTCTGCTCGTGCTCTCTCTCTCTCAAATAAATAAATGAATCTTTAAAAAGAAAAAAGAAAGAACATGTGGGATGGGAGATACTGCTGTGGCCATTTTGGGAAAGAACAATTTGCCACAGGGAGGAAAAGAAGGGGGAAAAAAAGAACTCTGTATTGGATACTCTGTACCAAGAGCCATAGGCCTCACCATGTGGGTGTCTCTATTCTGATTTTGCAGATCAGAAGGCTGACTCAGACAGGTTCAGGTACTTGCCCAAGGCCACATAGAAAGTGATGGTGTATACCAGTGGATCTCAAACTTTAGTGTGTTCATTGTTGGACACCACCCCCAGAGATTTCAATTCAGTAAGTCTGGGAAGGGACCAAGAAGTCATATCTCTCACAAGTCCCTAGATGGGGCTGCTGATGTTGATCTAGTGAGTACCCTCTGAGAACTACTGGCACGCTTTTTGAATCCATTCCTGTGTAAACCCCATTGTACAGCAGGTGGCAGAGGGCAATGTTATCCCTCATCCAGGGCCAGAGAAACAGGATAATGAACTGTAAGCATCATGTCTTTAATTCTAAGAGAAAACTTCAAGTATGCATCAGATAAGATTTTCTTTCTCCCTCATCAACTTCTTTCTCCCTCTCTCCCCTCACTCCCAGAAGTCTTCAGTAGAGCAGTAGGAAAGAACAGACTTTCTCAGCAAAATAGCCTTCTAAAGGAATGCTAGGAGAGGCCATCAAGAATAACACAAGAAAGCTGAAGATGCTTCACTATGAAAATCTAACGATGTCCTCTTCCATTGATACTGAAGGTTGGAAGTAAGAGGTGTGCCTGGAACCCAAAGGACCTGACCTGGAGCCTTCTTCATGGAATGGGACCTTTTGAGGAGGCCAGAGGGGTCAAAAGAGAGCAGAGGATCCTGGCAGGAGGAGAAGATGGGGTAGTGAGTAGTCTTAAGGGCTTCTCACCCTGTATTTCTAGTTCTTGTGCATCTAAGATTGCATTTTCCAGCCCGCCTGTGGTTGGGTGGGACCAGGTAGGTAGTTCTGGCCAATTAACCCAAGAAGTGGTGTTGCTTCTGTGCTAGAACACTTAATTGCCACTGAGAGATCCTTCAGAGCTCTCTCCCCTCTGCTACGGTGGCTGGTAATGTTCATGATGGTGATCGCTCTATCAACCGGGCAGCACAGATGGGCCCATGATACCAACCCATCATGGATGCATGCAGCGAGCGAGCCACAGAGATTTGCTGAGATTTGAAGGGTTTTTGTTACTGCAGCAAGAACCAGCCTTTCCTAACGGATACAGGAGAAAGAGAGAGAAGTAACATCCAAGTGTCTCTCCAGGGAGCATTATGATAGGCCCAAACAGACCGACTGGAAGAAATAAATAAATATTTTTTACCATCCTCTGGCTGTTGTAAAATGTGGACCTTATGGTAGGTTCTTCTGCATCTCTTCCAGGTTTCGCAGGCTAATCAAAGGGAATTTGGGCTGTATGCTCTCTGTCATTCCCCACCCCCACCACACAGATCTTGTCTGAAGGGTGACTTCCATACTGGCCTACAGCCAGACTCAAGACTCAGATTCTAAGGCTCTCCCCTCCCCCACTTATCCCCGGCTCTAGGTCTGCTTGGCAATATACTTTGTCTTCTGCAGGTTGACGAAGATGCCAAGTCTTTGTCAGTGCAGTGCAATACATATTCCCCCACCACCTGCTCACCGAGTCTCCTTTGGAAGATGCTCGGGGCTGACAGCCAGCACGCGCGGCATTTCTCAAAGCGTGCCCTGCCAGGCAGGATGAAGGGGAAACTTTATGCTGCTAGGTTCCCACCCCCCAGCACCCCACCAATGATCAAGGGGCCTGGTTCAGACCATCATCTCACCCGATGGAGACAGAGGGCCTGAGTCCAGGCAGAAGCAGCTGAAACCCAAGCCTGGGGGGGGCGGGCTGAGGGAGGGGGTGGGCTGGAGCTAGCCTAAGCCCCTCCCCCCCACCATCTGCTCCTCAAGGTTTCACTGCTATCTGATTTTTAAAAATAAGTTCAGGAGGGCGCCTGGGTGGCTCAGTCGTTAAGCGTCTGCCTTCGGCTCAGGTCATGATCCCAGGGTCCTGGGATCGAGTCCCACATCGGGCTCCCTGCTCAGCGGGAAGCCTGCTTCTCCCTCTCCCACTCCCCCTGCTTGTGTTCCTGTTCTCGCTGTCTCTCTCTGTCATATAAATAAATAAAATCTTTAAAAAAAAAAAAATAAGTTCAGGAGAAAATAAACAAAGCAAAATAGTGAAAAACAACATGAAAGGCCGAAACGATTTATATTTAGACTCAGATTTTTTAAAATATATTTTCACCGCCTTCAGCTCTATAGTCCTCTGTTTTTCATCAAACTTTGAAAAAGAGACCCAAAACAATTTTGGCATGCCCTTTGTGCTCTTAGGGTCACTCTCGGAGTCTCCGTTTGGCCCCTCCATGCCTTCCTAACATCACCCCAAGCCCCACCCCAGGCTCCATACGGAACTGAAATTTCCTATATGGACAGTAGCCTTTTTTTTTTGAGCCACCCGCTACCTTTGAGCATACTCCCTATATTTGGGTTATTTCCCCCTTCACGGTCTGCATTTCCCCAAGATAGGAGCCAGGTACCTACTTTTCCATCCTCCTATGCAACAAAGACATGGTCATGTGATTTAGGCTCAGCCAATCAGAAACACCTTCTTGGGATGTGGATTCGGGAGTGACTCCACGTATCAGGCCCAGCACAGAATCCACTTAGTAAAAGATGGCTGTGTAGACATCTGGTTTCCAGCGTAGACACCAAACTGCCAGGGGCAGAGGTTGCATCTGTCGTAGGGTCCTCGGCCTGCCTGGCGTTGTCCTAAGAAGTGGCCAGATTGATGAATTTCCTCCTTCAAAAAGCAAGCGAACAAACAAACATTAATTGAGCACTGCTGTGTTTCAGGCAGGCCGTGATAGGACCCTGCCCTCGTGGGGTTTATAGTACATTCAAGGAG
The DNA here is from genome assembly GCF_011800145.1 of Mirounga leonina. NCBI lineage: Eukaryota > Metazoa > Chordata > Mammalia > Carnivora > Phocidae > Mirounga > Mirounga leonina. Next base: position 11,824,533 of record NW_023270494.1, read on the forward strand.
CTCGACTTTAACCAAGTCATCACACAAACTAATGTAATGCTGCAGTTGCAGCGAGCGCTCCGAGGGAAAAAAGAGAGTAAACAGGTGCTTTGAACTTGGGAGAGCTGATCCCATTGCGGAGGTAACAAAGGCTTACTGAGGAAATGACAATTGCAGAAACAATGCTACATGGTCATAAGAAGATTACATTTCCCAGCCTTTCTTGCATCCAGGTGGGCCCACGTGACTAGGTCTTGGCCAATGGAGTAAAGGCAGAAATGAGGTGAGCCAAATATCCCACATGCAATCTTCTATATTCTCACTTTTCCATCTCCAAGATGGCAGAGGCAGACGATGGGGGAGATCCTGGATCCCTGAGTGGCTGCTTCGAGTTGTCACCTGGGAGAGCTGAGAGACACAGAAGACTTTAAAGGTAGTAGGAAGGGGCGCCCGGGTGGCTCAGTTGGTTAAGCGGCTGCCTTCGGCGCAGATCATGACCCCAGGGTCCTGGGATCAAGCCCTGCATCAGACTCCCTGCTCAGTGGGGAGTCTGCTTCTCCCTCTCCCTCTGTCCCTCCATTGGTGCTCTCACTTTCTCAAATAAATAAATTCTAAAAAAATAATAATGGTAGTAGAAAACAGACCTTTGTTGTGTTAGGCCACTGAGTTTCCAAAGGCTGTTTGTTACTACAATTTAGCCTGTCCTACTCTAAGTAATACACAGTTGGGCAGAGAGGTAAAAACGAATTGGGGTTAAATATAAAAGAGAAAGGAGATGAAAACATTCTAGCCAGAGAGAATGGCCCTAGGCAAAGGCTTTTGGCAGGAGGGAGACAGCAAGAAGGAGGAACTGGGAAAGGCCAATGAGGGTGGATGGAGGGAGAGACAGTGGGGTTCAAGATAAGGCTCTGGAGGTTGGCAGAGGGATGAGCCATTGGCCAAGGGAAAGAGTTATGTCTGCAAGAGTCGTGCGTGCTTACATTCCCACTGCCCAGATACTCTGGCTGGGGTCCTGTCTGTTTGTTTTCAAGCCAGAGACCCTGGAGTTCTTCACTGTTAGCCTTCCTCACTCCCAGATGCTGATGGCCTTGAGCAGAAGCTGTACTTTTCCATTCTACAGTAAGCTGCCCACATCAAAGCCCAAGAAGCCACAGGCATTTGGGGAGTCGTGGGTCAGATATTTAATTATTCTAATCTAGAAGTCTATTCTCCCCACACTGCCAAGAACACAAAGTTCCTTTTTGAAAAATGGGGTAGTTCATTGGAAGGTTTGAATCTCATCCTTGATCACAAAGCTCTCAGACTCACCTCAAGACCTCCAAAGCTGGAGAACACACAGAAACCTCCCCTCACCTACAGTAATGGACCATGCAGGGGGCCTCCTGCTTTTGCAGGCAAGGACGCAGAGGGTGGTGTTAGTTGTATGCTGGTTTTATTTATTTTTAAGAAAAGCCACCTTTAAAATAGAGAGATGAGAGTGGACATATATTTCGAAACAACAACTTTTGTTGATCTGATTAAATCAGATAAAGAAATTACTATAAAAATATTGCCTCATCTACAAAGCTTAGGATCTTTTTTCCCCTTTTGCTCTTTTTTTTTATCTTTGAGAAAGATAATGAAAGAGGAAGCTTGAAACCCCATTTCTATTGATGTTTGAACACACAACTGCTGGATTTAAGAACCAGAGGAGATCAAAGGGAATGGGTCCCATTTTGATAAAATTATAGCAGCTCTGGCAAAGGGTGTGGGACTCATTTAGGAACTCGGGCGGCAAGGGGTTGTTACGCACCTTCATTTGAGCCAAGGACAGAAGGAAAAATGCCTGGGATTCAGGGGGATTAATTAGGAGTGTGGCTAATAATATTATAGCAGCTGAACACATGTTCGGCTGATGCCTTTCCCTCCACAACACCTTCAAGCTCCCCATATCAGTCTCAGCTGAAGGAGAAATGGATGGTGATGACTCTAGTCTAGTTCCAAAAGAGACTTCTCCTATTCTGAAAATTTAACTGGCCTCGGGTCTTTACATCTGTTCTTATTGGAATCTGGGGTGAGAGATTGAGACAAACAAAGAGTTGGAAATACAGTGGCGGGTAAGGAACCCCAAACATTTCATATCAGTCTTGACTAAATTGCTTAGATTTCTGTTTTCCCTCCACCCACCAGTCCAGGTGAGGGCTCCTCGCCCGACACCTGATTATCCAGGGATGAGGCTGTTGGACAGGTGTGGCAAAGCAGGTGGAAATTTGGGGGAAAAACCCACCTGGGTGGTCCTCCTAAACACAACCAATGGCTGCATTTGCTGGCTGGTGCTGATATTAAGAACTGATGATCTGGTTATTGTAATAGCGCTGCCTCAGTGACAGATGGTAGCTTGCTTGCGGTGAACACAGCATAACTATAGTTGTTGAGTCACTCTGTTGCACATCTGAAACTAATGTAACATTGTGTATCAACTGTACTTCAATTTTAAAAAAGAATTAGGGACGCCTGGGTGGCTCAGTCGGTTAAGCATCTGCCTTGGGCTCAGGTCCTGATCCCAGGGTCCTGGGATCGAGTCCCACATGGGGCTCCCTGCTCTGCGGGAAGTCTGCTTCTCCCTCTGCCTGCAGCTCCCCCTGCTTGTGCGCGCTCTCTCTCTCTCTCTGATAAATATATAAAATTTTTAAAAAGTAAATAAAAAAAGAATTAAAGGAAATCATAGGGAAAGAACTAAACAATAGTATGAAAATTATGTCTCTCCAAGTAGAGACAAAAAAGCGCCCCTGCTTATTTGTATTAAATAGTAACATGGACATTTCAGGATGCTGTCCTAATCCTTTACTCCTAAATCCATGCTAATTTAAAGAGCAGGAGCTTAAAAAGCCTTGATAACCATTTTCATCCTAACTAGTGATTGCAAATGAAAATAAACACTCATGGATACAACTTTTGACAATCAGTTGAAGTGGGATTCCATGCATACCAAATGATTTTAGTCTTGGCTTAATTCAAATGTAACTAGGAAGGTGAACTAATTTCAAAAAGACTGTAGAATTATATTTTAAAGCATAATTTATCCCTGTTTTCTACTGCCCCTTTAATGGAAGTAACTATAATATTATTAATAGCTAGAACTTGCTTAGTGACTAATAAGTCAGGCACTGTTACTACATGCTTTCTATACAATGTGCCATTTAAGTCATTCAGACCTTGGAAATGGACCTTCACTTTAAAAACAATAGGCATCTCACCCTTGGTTGGGTGAAGCCTAGCTTGGTCAACCCACAGCTGAATGCATCAGTGATGAAGGCAGCATTTCTAAGGTAACAGCAAGTAGTAGCCCAAATTTTAAACAAACAAACAAAAAAACAACCCTTATTGTCCCAGTGAATACTTGTTTTTTGCATCTTGGAAAAGCACTTGTAGAAAAACATTGTTATTTAATGCAGTCTATTAAAAACAATAATGTAGTTACCCTACATCGTGTTCTCCCTAAGTGATAGGCACTGAGCTGAATATTTTACATACACCATCTCATCTAATCCTCACAAACAGCCCCATGAGGGACATACTTCTGTCCCATCTTTGAAACAAGGAAACTGAGAATCAGAGATATGAAATAATTTGCGGAGTGCATGCAGCCTCTAAGTGGTAGAGCTGGGATGGGAACCCACCACGTTCCAAATCGCATTCCATGTTCGATGCTCTGTTTCCTCTTCACTATGACCACAGCTATGACACCCATCCTGACTCACTTCTACCCCAGTCGGGTCCTCCTCCAGTCCCAGTCTTCTGCAAGGCGCCAACATCCAAGCATCCCACCCAGAGACCCAAGAGTTTTTCTTATCTCCTTGGCATGTTGTCCTACCCCCCTTTAATCCATCACCTAACCCCGGCTCTCATTCCATTGCCTCTCCAGTGAGCAACCCCCCTCCACCACCCCTGGTACCCACATTTGGATCTTCTAATAACAGGCTACAGGAACGTAAAGACACAGCATTTATAAATGAAAACCACTTGAAGCATAGCCAGAGGATTACCACAGGCTGAAAATCCCCAATTACGGGTAGGAGGAAGAAAAAAAAAAAAACTAATAAACTCTATTTTGAAAATTTTAAATCCTGCCCCTGCCCCCATGGCTACATGCTCCTACATCTCTCCGGAAATGAGAATTGATACACCTGTTTTGAAAAGTAATTTGGCCGTGGATATCAAGAACCATAAAAACGTTTGTCTCCTTTGATCCAGGAATCCCACTCCTAGAAATTTACTTTTGGGAAATAATTCAGAAGAAGAAGGAGAAGGAGAAGAAGAAAAAAGAACTACTTGTATACAGATGCTTATGACCTCTTTGTAATAGCAAGAATCCAGAGGCAAAAGAAATGTTGGATGATCATGGAAGAGTGAAGTAAGTTTCAGTGCCATTAACTCGGTGGTACATTAGGAGGAAGCAAAAAAATAATAAATATGGTCACTAGGTAGAACCTTGGAAAAATATACAGGAAATAAGGCTGAATGAAATATTTATGCTCTGCAATTATGACTACATAAAAACATATATTTTTACAGATGAAAAATGGAGAAATGTAAATAACGCATACGATTGATTCGTGGGTTTGTGGACGTGGCTTCTTTGATGCCTTAGGGTTGGATGAAAATGTATTTGAGCCCTTTCAATGTGTCCTAATGAAGGCAGTGGCTGTGAGTGGGGGACCCCAACCCCAGACCTGGGGAGGGAGGAGCTTCCTGCTGATTTGCAGGATACCATGTAAGGGAGCACCCCAGCTCCCCAGTCAGGGACATGACCGCCCTGCGTCAGCGACGGCTGGCAAAACCCTCAGAGGCCTCCCATCCTGGGGACAGAATCAATTCCTTGTCCCCCTTTCTCAGGCAGCTCGAGGTCCCGGTCACTGAGAGCTAAGGCTAGAGCTTGCTTGAGGTCCAAACAGTGAGTCAAGGCTCCCAGCCAAGGAGAGGAACATAGGTCAGGATCCTGGTGAGGGCAGGCAGAGAATCCAAGAGATTTCTCCCAACGATGGGATTCAGACCCTGGAAGGCATTGAGTCTGGCCTCATTGGGCTGGTCTGTGCCTGATCAAGGGGCGACTCCAATCTTGGGGCCCAGCCTGTCTGTTCCTCAGCTGAGCCCACTCAACCACCCACATGGCATGGTCCCTCTCTTCTCTTCTGCACACTCCCTTCCTTTCATTCTGCTCTTCTCCCCTGCCGTGGCCCCAATCCTGTCAATGCCACCCAAGGGCACAGTTTGGTCCCTCAGTGGGACCCAACACTCACCCATGGTTGACTCACTAGGATGGGCCCCTCCAGACGGGGTGTTGGAGTTGTCAGTCTTGTCTCTACTGAGCACTTGCAGGCGTGGGTGAGCCTCCCCACGGGGCCGTCCTGTGAATAAACACCACGTCTTTGCAAACAGGTGCCCAACAATGCCTTCCATCTGGCTGCACACAGAAGGGACGGAGAAGCAGGGCTTTGATCAAAACACAGCGGACGGGGAGCCAGCGGGAGCTCTGCTGTCCCTCTCTACCATCTTGGACTTCTCTCCCAAGCAGCTGCCTTCAGATTTTTAAACAGCATTGTTCGGGGAACAGGGGTTTTTGCCAAGGCTGGCACTGGACTCAAAAGAGTTTGAAACTGGGTGGCTCAGAATCACAATGACGGCTCCTTTGCCTTTCCTTTCTTGGCAGGGGTCCTCGCATCCACGAGAAGATGGACAAATCCCACCTACAGAGAAACTTACCGAGGAGAGGCCAGAATTAATTAGCAAGAAGATGTTGTTATACACAGCAGTTCCTTCAGAAATGCACTCATGACTTTCAAGCCCAAAGGTAACTCAAATTAGGCTAATCCAGGATAGACTAGTAAGAATCTGCTCAAGGAGGACAGAAATATTCTGTGTTTCTGCACATCACTTGTACATCAGTAGGCTCACCCAAGTTCCCCAGGGCCTTTAGATACTGAAAAGTGGTTTTAAATATTGTGCTTGTGCTCTTTAATTTTGCAGCAATCTGTTGTTATTGTCATTGTTGCTGTTGATTGAGGGCAGGGTGGCTCAACCCGGACATTATTGACATTTGCGGTGGCTCATTCTCCATTGTGGGGACCGTCCTGTGCATCATAGGATGGCGAGCAGCCTCCCTGGCCCCAACCCACTCACTAGAATACAGCAGTAGCCCCACATCAACTGTGATAACCAGAAATGTCTCCAGGCACCGCCCAATGTCCCCTGGGGGGCAAAACCGCCAGCCCACCACTTGAGAAGCACCGATTTAGGGAGGAGAAATGGAGAAGGGGGGTGTTCGCACGTATGAAGCAAAATTCAACCCAGCTCCTGCATAAATGTTCACTTCGTCTTAAAGGGGCATCTCTGTGAACAGGATAGTGCCGGGCTTTCCGTTGGAACTTAAATAGATAAAGTTTCTAGTGCTCAACTACCTAGAAAGGAGAATGCGCTAGAACAGATGGGCTGTTTCTGTCGGTCATGTGGTACCTTTGCAATGTCCCTGCTTTCAGACTGGCCCATGTGTGGGCAGCTCAGGTGTTCTCACAAACTGAAACAGCAGATAAAGTAAGGGGAATTTTTCTTTTAAGAAAAGTAAAATCGGGACGCCTGAGTGGCTCAGTGGGTTAAGCGTCTGCCTTCGGCTCAGGTCATGATCCCAGGGTCCTGGGATCGAGCCCCGCATCGGGCTCCTTGCTCAGTGGGGAGCCTGCTTCTCCCTCTGCCCTGCTTGTGCTCTCTCTCTCTCTGGCAAATAAATAAATTAAAAAAAAAAAAAAAAAACCAAACATCTCGTAGTGTCTTGAAACGAACCCCCTTAGAACATTTCCAGTTGTGTTTGGTGTTATTAGCTTGACAGACTGTCTGGGCTGGGGAGAAGCTTATAAGATTAGTCACAAATGAAGACAGCATTTCTGAAATTCTTATGTGTGTCAATTTTGCGTAAAGTGATAGCCGTCCTCATTGCTTGACCTGTGACTTTATCAGCTACACCTATTAAGAAAAGTGCGGGTCACCAAAAAAAAAAAAAATCTGAATTCCTCTCCCCTGGGGAATCTGGAGTATGGACTGCAAGCTTATATTTATCATTCCTGCAAGTGATGTGCTGTTTATTTAACAAGTATATATAATGATCACCATGGACCAGGTGCTGCCTGAAGTGGTTCATAAATATTAATTCATTTCATACTCATAACAATTCCACGAAGCAAATACTATCTTGGTCCCTGTTTGGTAAGTGGGAACCCAGACGCACAGAGAAGTTCAGCAATGCGCCCAAGGACAGACAGCTGGTAGGGGCAGAGCCACAATGTCACGTTAGTTTGGGGAATTTTTAAAAAGCAGATGAAAAGCTGGAATCGGGCTTCTTGTCCCATTTCTGTCACTTCTGATTTGCCCTTATGTAGACGGCTTAGCTTTGCTGGGCCCAGTTTCCCCAGCTGTAAAGGGATGGAGTTAGATCAGCATTTCCCAAAATGTGGTATCATTACTGGTGGAATAAGAGATTATGTGGGGTAATATATGGATAGAGATTGTTTTCATAGTTATATATTTTCATGTATATTAAATATATATATTCTCTCTATTTTCTTTTGATCTCAACACATGTACACAAAATATGCCAAACCTGTGATCTCAAGGATCTTGTTGCTTGGGCTGAGACCACAGTGGGTGGTATAGCATCGTAGTTTGGAACCCAAGTTCAGGAAACAGAATCAGAAAGCTGACAAGGTAGGTCCTTGACAGCGACAGGTACCCACCCTGCCAATGTCAACATGGTTGGGTGAGGATGACTCCATTCCCCCACACCTAGGTGGATTTCTGACCCAGGCCTTGCTACACTGATTGCCCTGGAGATGAGCATGTGATCCAAGAAAGCTAGTGCGGCCCCCCGGGGCTTTTGCTGGCACAACGGGGTAAGTCCGGCACTGCCTGGAGCATCTTGTCACCACTTAGAGGTGATAGAGAAAGGACAGAGACACGAGGGCCAGGAGAGGCAGACAGAGAGCCCCAAGGGCACCCTCTGAGCCTCAGAGCCGGCTGGGTAGATGCCAGACCTACCCCTGGACCTTTCTTTTATGTAAGACACACGTCTTCCCTAGTTTGACTTGGGTTTCTGTTCCTCGCAGGGTCTCAATGATCACAGGTAGGAAGGTGGTTTGGGGACTTAGGGACCAGCTGCTGTTTCCTAGTATGGGCAGTGACAGCATCATTGAAAAAGCCATAGCAACTTTGGTGGGGAGTCACATCCACTCCTCTGCTGGAAATGAGAGCTGTGTGTCTCCCTAAGTGTCAGGTAGCATGCAGGAGGGAAGAGAAGCAAACTTCAGGATTGACCTCCCCGAGCCTCAGTTCCTCATCTGTCAAATGGGAATAATAACATCTCCTGAGTAGGGTCATCCCGGTGCTAAAGAGCATGCCATAAGCAACCTGTCTAATGACGTGTCCCAACCCAACAAGTGGTTGTGATCGCCATATTGTGCCGATGTTTTATAGAAATGATAGTGTGGAATGTGATCCTCACAACAGTCCTACACTTTAAAACCATCAACCCTATTTTACTCCAGAGACACCGGGAGGTGGAGAGGTTAGGTGACTTGTCTGCTGTCATTCAAGCCAGGTCTGACTCACCCAACCCAAGTCCTGGGTGCCTTGAAGTAACATTCCAAGGTCCCAAGCATGAGCCCAAGGAGCCAATCATCAGAGTCAAAGGGGTGTGAAGACCACCGGCGGCGGCGAGAAGAAGTTAGACAAGATAGCAAAGCAAATTCCCCCAAGAGCTCTTCTTGCATCCTGCCCACCTTGGAAACTTCCTTGGAAAATCCTGGGGCTAAGGCTTAGAGGAAAATCAGCTTCATGGAACAAAGGTATAGAATAATCCAGCAAAGCGCCCAGTCCCGATGCATCAAGAGGAGCTGACATTAATACACGACCACAGATCCCAGATGTTGTTATGGTTGGATTACATGGACTTGGAAAGTTCCGGCATGAAATGCCTGAATGATAACAATAGAAAACAGATCAAAAGCCCAAAGAATGAAATGAGGAGAAATGAAAAACAGAAGGAACTGCAGGGGAAGATGAAAGCAGAGAATTTCAATTTGACACCAAAGCGGAGCCAGTGTTTAAGATTTTGCTGGCAGTTGACCCATATCCAGATGAGATTTTTGCAGCATTATTGGAGGTATGAAATTACCATCTTTGAGTGGTTTTGTAGACTTCTGGGACCTCAGGGTCAAAAGAGTTCCCTGACAGTCTCCTAAGCTCACCCCTCTTTTTAAATAATCTTGGAAGTGATCAGTGTTTGAATCTGCACAGACCCTGTCATGATGAGCTTCTCCATAAAGACCAGGGAGGCCAGAAAGGTAGAAGACGGATTGCAGACACAAACCCCCTGACCAGGCTCATAAGTCTCATTGCACCATGGATCAGAACACTCTCAGTCTCTCAGTTCAGATAACAGAAAACCCAATTTACACTGACTTTAGCAAAAGAGGAAATGTATTGACTCAGATAACTGAAAAGTTGAAAGATGCTCCAGCTTCAGGTATGGTTTGATCCAAGAGCTTAAAAAGATGTTACCAGGATTCAGTCTCTCTGTTCCACTCCATATTTCCTTTATTCTAAAACTTCATGTAGAAAACAATGGCAAATTTCAAGTGTGTATCCTCCCAGGTTTGAGCCCAACAAACCTCTTTCCCAAAAAGTCCCAGCAAAAGACTCATCAAGCCCCACTGACCCTAATCAGGCCATAATCCCCTCCCCATAGCAAGCTGTCTAATGAAATGACATTAGACACTAATGTGAATCACATGCCTGATTCACATGCCTTTACTTAGAACAGGTAGTAAAGTCAACTTTATCCCTAGATTGAGAACTGAGATGAGTGTTTCTCCTGAAAAAGTGGGTCCCATCATGAGGTCAAGGTAGGTGAATGCTGGAAATCAAAACCAAGTGATGTCCACTATTCTGCACCCCAGCCCTGTCCCCTGGATATGACTCCCCTTTTCCATTTTCTCCTGTCATGACAGAATAGGAAGTAACAGCATTATTACCTGGTGCCTAAATCTCAGTGTGATAGATCATCCAAGTAAGAACCATCTACTGAAACCTATCTTGACTCTGCAGTATCCTAGGCCCTGGGGGACACAAAGAGAATCCAGGACCTAGTTCTTATCATGTAGAAACTCACACTGTAGTAAGGTTTAGGAAAATACTGTCCTGAAGGGAGAAATATTTTTTTAAATTTTTTATTGTTATGTTAATCACCATACATTACATCGTTAGTTTTTGATGTAGTGTTCCATGATTCATTGTTTGTGCATAACACCCAGTGCTCCATGCAGAACGTGCCCTCTTTAATACCCATCACCAGACTAACCCATCCTCCCACCCCCCTCCCCTCTAGAACCCTCAGTTTGTTTTTCAGAGTCCATCGTCTCTCATGGTTCATCTCCCTGAAGGGAGAAATATTAATGTTAAATAAATTAATATTATGCTTCTCATGAGACATCTTGGTTTTCAGTTAGGTCTCTTGGAAGGATACCTGCCCTGCCATACCCCAAATTTTAACTAGTGACTTGACAGTTAACAACACACATTTTACATTTAGTTTTATCTCTGAGACTCCCAATATCTTGAGGAGCTATTCTTATGTGACATTTTGTGGATAAAAGAGAAAAGCTCAGAGAGCTTGGGTGACTTGCATGGGATCACACAGCTAGTAGGGGATTAGACTCAAACATCGAGCCTGCTCCCCCATCCCCACCCCAAGCCCCATGAACCTGCCAGAAAGAAGTCACAAACTTTGATGCTCATGCTGGATACAAAGGAGGTCAGAGATGCAACAAGAGGTTGCCCCGAATTTTATCTTTGGTCCTGGTACTACTCAAGCCACATGTATATAATTGTAAGCCTTCCTGCAACTGAATTCATTCAATCAACAGCATTTGTTTGTATTTTGTTTGGCCTGCTACTAGATGCCAGGCACAGGCTAAGCCCTGGGATTATCGAGACAGAATGTGTCCCTGCTTTCCAGGAACATGCACTCTGGAAAGGCAGGAGAGAGTGAGTACGGGTGAAGCCACTTGATGAATGCACAGCCAGCTCAGAGAGCCAGGAGGAGAACACCTGGAGGACTTTTAGGAAGAGGAGGCCCAGGAGAGAACATGTGTGGTCGGTCAGGTGTAAGGATTGGGAAGAAAGAATGTTGGCCTGAACTAGAAGCAGAAAGAGAGGAAGGGAATCAGGGAGGCAAGGTTGGTGATTCTGGACGGCCAACATGGGTACCAAGGAGACTGACCATGCAAACCTGGGGGCTGTAGGGGGGTCCAAAGTGGCCACAGACTTCAGTCCCCTCCGGCCGCTGGGCTGCGGATGGGCTGGCTGTGGGCAAGTCTGCAGGCAGAGAGAACTCATCCCGGGGAGGATGGCGGCCTCTGGCGCTACATTAAGCAGTATGGTGGAGATGAGAGAGAAAGGCTCAGGTGGGACGGGGAGCGGGGCAGGAGGCGCACCGGGGCTGGGAGCCCGGCCATGGGAGGCTCCCCAGGTGGAGCGGCAGAAGTGGACCGGGTCCCCGGCATCAGTATCTGGGCCCGGAGACGTGGCCGGTGAGAGACGAGGATGCTGAGATGTCTGAGCTGTGTGGAGACTGCACTGTTTGGGGAATGCAGCAGAAGTCCCGGGGCTGCGGTGGGGGTGGGGAGGGGGGGGAGGGTGCTTCAATGCCACTCTGGGCTGGAAAGAGAGGCGGGACTCATCCCGGGATATTCAAGGCCACTCTGGGCTGGAAAGAGAGGCGGGACTCATCCCGGGATATCCCTGGAGGTGCTTTGCGTCCGGGTGGTCGCAGCAGCTCTGGAATTGGATGCGTTACTTGGGAAGAGTTTATCAAACAAGAAACAGACCAAGTAGAAAGTCCCAGAAGACAACACTTAAGGGGTACCAAGAAAACCGGGAGAGGTGGGTATCTTGGGAGCCAAGGGAAGGGAGAGCTTTTTAAGGAGAGATCAATGCTCAAAGGCTGCTGGGAGATCTGGAGAGAGGAGGGCAAACCCGTGCTGATGGATCTTTGCAACAAAGAAGTCCTTGGCCTCCGGGGGGGGGGGCATGTCAGGGAATCGGTAGGACCGACAGCCAGCAGGTAGGTGATGAAGAGGTGAATGGGAGGGGACGATATAGCAACGGTGGCTGGGGACAACTCTTTCAAGAATCTAGGCAGGGAACGGATGGAGAGAGATGGGGCCCCAGGACGGAGAGAGGGTTTGGAGCCTGGGGGGTTAGGCTGTGGTTATCTTAAGATGGTAAAGGCTTGGGCATGTTTATATGATACCTTAGGACCCTTGGCACTTGGCTGGGGATTGATTCGGAGCTCAGAGGGCGGGATGAGTGTCTTCCTCTGAGGCTGGAAGAAAGAAGAGGAGGAAAGGTCAAGATTTAGGTAAATGTGTTGGTGTGAAGGAAAGACTTTGAGAAAGGTGAGCCTGATAACATAGATTTTTTTTTTTTTTCAAAGACTCAGGGGAAGTATTTGCCAAAAGTGAGGGGCCGAGGTGGGGGGCAGGCTCAGCTTGAGGATGGTGGTAAAGATTCTGAGCAACACTGGAGGGGATGAGAAAGGCAGCCAAGCAGTGGTAGGACCATTGAATATGAGGCTCTGAGGCCCTTGTGCCCCAGAGCAACCCAGTTGTATGATTTTCAGATCTTCTGATCTGGAATTCATGGCAAAGTCAATGGGACTGGGCTGAAATATTTTACTCATATAGAAAGAATTAGCTGAACTGATGAAGACAGCAAAATAAAATTGAAGAGAAATTGTTTAATATACTCAAGGGAACACCCTTTTCAAGGATGTTAGTGGCATCCATCGACTGTGCAATGATAGAAAGCTGGAAAAAGGCCTTATCAGTTCATGGAGGTAGGTCCGTACAATTCCTCCTTGACCCCACTTCTTAACCTGGATTGTTTTACTCAAAGTCCTTGAAAGTTAAACCTTTCCAAATGAACCCTGACTTCTATTTTTCAACAGTTCAGACTGGGCAATGGGAATGAGTAAAAACAGATATTTTAAAATCTAATGGAGGGCCACCTGGGTGGCTCAGTTGATTAAGCGTCTGCCTTCAGCTCAGGTCATGATCTCGGGGTCCTGGGATTGAGCCCCGCATCAGGCTCTCTGCTCAATGGGGAGTCTGCTTCTCCCTCTCCCTCTGCCTCTGCCCCTCCTCCTCATGCTTTCTTCCTCAAATAATTAAATAAAATATTTTTTTAATGAAAAAAAAAATCTAATGGAATTTTCCATGAAAACAATGGATGCTGAGAACCCAGTGTGTGGGAGAGCCATGTAAGGTATACAAGTGGTACTTCGGGTATGTGCTTTCACCTTGGAGTCAATGTTCTTGTCTCTGTCCCTCTAAACCCAAAACAGATCCCCTGAGGATGGAGAGGGAATGGGAACGGTTAGCCCATGGTCCCTCCTCCCAGCTTTGAGGAATAGAATATTCTTTAAGGGGAGTGGGCTGGAGGTGAAGGATGGTCCACTGAGAGACCACTGTCTAGCAGCAGGTACCCTGTTGGTGATCATAACAAGAGCTAACATTTACGGAGGGGTCCTCTGATCTGACATGGCGTTTAGGACTTCACATGAGCTTTCTCAGGCGATCCAAACAATAGCATGTGACATAGTTACCAAGATTGTCCCCTCCATTTTAGAGACGGGACACTGAGACCCTTCGAGGGGAGGTAATCGGTTCAAGACGGCACAGCCAGCAGGGGTTAGAGCCAGGACTGGAAGCCCAGATTTGCCTGATTCAAGGCACGTGCTTTACTGCCCTATGTATTGTCTGTCCTACAGAAAAGATGATTCCACGCAAATGCTTTATTGCCATAAAGATATTAATCTAGTTGCATCTATTAACAAATGCTTTTTCTGCATTTCTGATCACCTCTATGTGTGCACCTGCATTTCTGATCACCTCTATGTGTGCACCTGCATTTCTGATCACCTAAGAAGCACACATATGTGTGTGTTCTTCAGAGTCTCCTTGGCACGGGTTGTAACATCCTAGGGGAGTTCCTTCATTAATGAATGAGTCAGATAAAATCTTCGATGTGTCCATTTTATATTTGCTTGACTGTCACAATTCTACCTTTTTGAAAATTATCCTTTAACAGCTGGCATGGAAAAGGTCCCCTGGGTGGCTCATTCAGATAGGTGTCCAACTCTCAATTTTGGCTTAGGTTGTGATCTCAGGGTCGTGGGATGGAGCCCCAAGTTGGGCACCACGCTGGGCGTGGAGCCTGCTTAAGACCCTCTCTCTCCTTCTCCCTCTGCCCCCACCCCTCTTGCACTCTCTGTTCCTTAAAAAAAAAAAAAAAAAAAACAAGAGTTGGTAAGGAAAAATGTTTATGTTACAGACCAAGGACTGGCAAACTACAAATTGTGAGCCAAATCTGGCCTTCTGCCTATTTTTGTAAATAAAGTTTTATTGGAACACAGACACATCAATGGCAGAGTTGAGTAGTTTCAACTGAGGCCATATGGTGTGCAAACAAAATATATTTACAAGCTGGCTCTTTACAGGAAAAGTTTGCACTGATCCCTGCTATAAATGAAAAAAAATCACCAAGTAGGATTCAAAAAATGTATTTTCTGTGAGCGTGCATACATAGAGACAAAAGTCTAGGAAGATACACAAAATGTGATATATGAATCATTCTTGACTTGAACATCCTTTGCCTTCATACCCCATCCTTTGCCTTCATACCTCAGCCTGCCATAGCAAAGGCTCTTTAGTATTAAATGTAAGTCCTGCCTCAGAAAGGATTGTTACCAGATGTTGAACATAAGCTTATTCATTCAAAAATGATTCAGAAATTTTCCACATTATGGCAGACTGTGAATAGGGTGACCCATTTGTCTTGGTTCGTCTGGAATCTAAAACTGAAAGTCCCATGCCCAAAGAATGCCCCCAGTCCCACGCAAACCAGCACAACAGGTCACCCTAACTGGAAATCAGACGCTCCTGGCTTGGATCTAGCCTCCGCGACATATCAGCCACTTGCTCTGTAGACCTAGTCTCGGGATGGAGTGAGGTTAGCATATGAAGAGCAAAGCCTTATTATCACTCCATCCCCAAAATAACTTTATGGATTGGCTGGACTCTGTGTAACATTATAACATAAATAGGAGGAGAGAACATTGATTTAGGAGGTGGTCATATAATTTGTTGTCCCAACCAGGACAATGTTGAGCATGAAAGGGGAACTCTTACTAATCATACTGAGATAACAGTAGTAAACCAGGGCTGTCTTGGGTAAGCCGGGACAGAGGGTCCCCTGGTCACGGACCGCAGAATGAGTTGGGAGCAGGGCGGTTTCCTGGGTGTGCAACCCTTTCAGCCACAAGGGCCCCCCATGTGGAACTCTGGGCATGGTTTAAGGCTCTTGCTGTTGTCATCTTAAAATTCTTAACTTTTGAATGAGGGGCCCCACATTTTTATTTTGCACTGGGCCCCGCAAATGATATAACTGGTCTTGGAGGGAGGATCGTATCATACAGCAAGGAGATACGGCGTGTCCTCTGAACCCCCTTCCAGATGAGGGCAGCTGAGCTTCTGGGCCCCCGAAGGGTAAGTTCGGTTTTAAGCTCAACTGGTTCAGATCCCCTGGGCCTAAAAGTGGCAGCACATAATCAGGCGAAGGGTGGAGCCTGGGGTCCCCGGGCTGCCTCGTTACCCCGTTCTGCCCCTCTCGGAGTAGGTGCAGGCCTGCAGGGAGGGGCCAACCCACACAAGCTCCGAGGTGTTCTCAGGAGCGACCTCATGCCTCTTTGAACTCAGGTTTTGCTCTTGGCTGACTTTTCCGCAGCCTGGCAGCGGCTTGGGCAACCGAGCGGCTGGATGAACCCTGGAGGGCATTTGCGTCTTAGTCATCCTGTGAAGTCAACCCTACTGATCTGGCAACCCCCAGCCCCGTTAATGGCTGCAAATGCCACTTACAGGGCTTTCAAGGGCAATAACTGTAAAATCCAGTCCACTGTCTTAACAAACCAGAACAAAGACAGGCTTCATCAGGCTTCCCTTCCTGGAAGGGAGCAGCTGTTCCAGCCCCCAGCGAGAAGTGGATCCGAAGCTCAGGGCTGAGCCCTACAAGGATGGCGAGAAGCCAACCGAAGCACGGACTGCTCCAGCCTGATTTTGGGGGGCCGGGGCGGGGCAGGGGAGACAAGCATTTCCAGGGCCCCACTCTTCTCATCAGTTCGGTGAGTTTCTGCACCCTGCACTGTGTCTGACATCGGGGCTGGATCGTTCTGGGTTGCGGGGGACTCTCCTGTGCATTGTCAGACATTTAGCAGCATCCTCTCCACCCGCCGCCCCCTGGCCCCGGCAGCCGAATAACCCCCAAATCTCCCCAGACTTTGCCAAATGTCCCTTGGGGAGTCAAATGGCCTCTAATTGAGAACTCAGGTTTATGGCAACAAAGAGCATCCATATTTAGGGTGATGGCAAGGATCCGACGAGCTTGTGATTGTTAACGAACTTAGAACAGTGTCCAACAGGGCAGACACTCTCTAAGGTAAGGATTTGTTAAATAAATGTAATTGTTGTATCCATGCTCCTAGCACTACCCCACCCGGAGCCCGGCTTGGTCACACGCACTGTGATGACAGCCACGGGCTCTCCCTGCCCGCCCAGCCCCCCACCCTGGGGTCTTGCTCCTGCCACGTGCTCGCAGGGCAAATGCCTTAACCTCTCTGTGCTGCTGTGTCCCTAGCGGCAAGACGGGGGTCATCGCTGTGTTCATGTCTTGGGGCTGGTGGTGGTCTTGTAGGAAACGCCAGAGGCAGGCACGTAGTAAGTGCGCCGGACCCACCGACGAGAAAGGCTGTCACCACCCACCACCACCACTGTGCCCAGCAGGTGTAAAAACAAGCTCGCACACCCTACGTGGGCCTGGGTGTGGTGTGTGTTTTAAGATTGGAAACTGGGGGGCGCCTGGGTGGCTCAGTCGTTAAGCATCTGCCTTCAGCTCCGGTCATGGTCCCAGGGTCCTGGGATCGAGTCCGGCATGGGGCTCCCTGCTTTGTGGGGAGCCTGCTTCTCCCTCTCTCTCTGTGTCAAATAAATAAATAAAATCTTAAAAAAAAAGAATCCACAAGGCAGGGGCGCCTGGGTGGCTCAGTCGTTGAGCGTCTGCCTTCGGCTCAGGTCATGATCCTGGGGTCCTGGGATCCAGCCCCGCATCGGGCTCCCTGCTTGGCGGGAAGCCTGCTTCTCCCTCTCCCACACCCCTGCTTGTGTTCCTTCTCTCGCTGTGTCTCTCTCTGTCATATAAATAAAATCTTAAAAAAAAAAAAAAAAAGACTGGAAACTGAGCATTGCCTCCAAAATCCGATTGGGATTTTTCTTTTTTTTTTCCTCTTTCTTTCTCTCTCTCTTTAAGATTTTATTTACTTATTAGAGAGAGAGCAAGAGAGAGAGAGCACAAGCAGGGAGAGGGGCAGATAGAATCAGACTCTCCGCTGAGCAGGGAGCCCAACTCGGGGCTCGATCCCAGGACTCTGAGGTCATGACCTGAACTGAAGGCAGATGCTTAACCGACTGAGCCACCCAGGTGCCTCTTCTTTTGCTCTTTTTTAAACGGGAGTTAGTGAGAGGCTGGTAAAGCTGAGTCCTGCTTTCAAGGGCCCAATGCCACTATTCTAGATGCTGCAAACATCACCTTGTGTTCCTAAAAGCCTCCTCTGCTGCTGGTCTGTCCCCTGCAGCTCCTTTGTGGGAGCGGGCCATGGGCTGGGGTGCCTGACAGTAGGGTGAGCGAACGTCCAGGTCTGCCCAGGACCCACAGGGTTCCTGGGAAGCTAAAATCCAGAAAGTCCTGGGCCAGTCGGAATGAGCTGGTCACCCTAGCTGAGAGTTTGGGACTCCATTTAGACTCCCATCTGGATTACAGCCTCACCAGCTAAAAGGATCCTTCCTTGTCCAAAACAGTATTCCCAGAGGGAGATATGAAGTGGGAGACGGACTGATGCCTGCCCTGCTGTGCCCCAACTCTGCTCAAGGCAAGCCCCCGGCCTTGGCTTCCCCAGGGACTCCGGCACCATGCCTGGTTACTGCCCTGCTTCCGTTCTGCCCTTCCTCGTGTTCTGGGGTCTGGCCATGGCAGTCCAAAGCCTGTCCCTGGGGGGCTGCTGCCCCAGGCTGAGCCCCAGCCCCCAACCCCTTCCAGCCCCCACCTGTTTCGGGGGCCTCTGCGCTTGTTCACAGAGGCTCTGCCACCCTTTGGATGGCCCCTGACACTGGGTCGCTCTTCTTAAAAAAAAAAAAAAAGAAGCAGCACCGGAACCAAACCTCAGTGACTTATCGGTGTTCTTTTGCCTTCTTCCAAACCTTCCAAAATCACACCTGTGGATGAGGGCATCAATTAACATTATTATCCATAAAGAATCACAAATAAAACCCAATGGCTGTTGTGAATCGTGAGAGCCATAACCACTTCAAACGTGGAGGGGTTCGTTTTATTTTCTCTGATCCAGAGAGGGTGTGGAGAGGATATATGCATGTAAGTTGTGTATGTTGTACAGGAGTTGTGGATGTGTGTGGATGTGTGTGGATGTATATATGTGACTGTGCCATTTTTCAAATTTACCGCTCCAGACCCCTCTGCTCAAGGCAGAGAACCTGGACCCACTGGAAATGCCATAGCTCTGAAATTGGCCCCAGGGAGACAGCCTGAGAAAGGACGGAGGGACAGACCCCAAGCAGTGCCCACAGAGGTGAAGAAGGAGATTGACGAACCCCTCTGCAAAAAGGTTGTAATGAGCCTAAAATTTTAACTCATGCTTTTGATACCACACCAAGTCCCCAAGGACAAGGAACGAGAAACGTGCCCTCACACATACACACGCTCCCCACCTTTGCCAGGCATCGTAGTAAGATGATCCGGGAAGAAAAAAACAAGGGGTGGGGCGCCTGGGTGGCTCAGTCGTTTCGTGTCTGCCTTCGGCTCAGGTCATGATCCCAGGGTCCTGGGATCGAGCCCCACATCGGGCTCCCTGCTCTGCAGGAAGCCTGCTTCTCCCTCTCCCGCTCCCCCTGCTTGTGTTCCTGCTCTCGCTATCTTTCTCTCTGTCAAATAAATAAAATCTTAAAAAAAAAAAAAAAAAAAAAAAAACGAGGGGGAGAAAACCAGATGGAGGTGGACAGGCTGCCCAGAAATGGCTGCTTTTGTCAACTTGGATTTGTTTGCGGCTGAACGCAGTGTTGATGGGAAGGAAGTCGGTTTGTCCCGAGAGGGGATCCCCATAGAAGAGGAAGCTTTGGAGTTAGATCCTAAATACAGACACCCCTACAGACTTGGGGGCCGTCACTCCTCCCCAGTGTGGGGAGAGTTCTGGGCTCTACTAATCCTAAACCACCGATGCTCCCATCCCTAACAGTGACTGGGTGATTCTTAATGGCTCATCAGGCTTTCCTGGAGCTAATTTACATCTTTGTTTCAGCCGAGGCTCTGCAGGCATTTTTCTACGACTCTGGGCTTTTTTTTTTTTTTTTTTTTTAACGAAATCCATTTAATACTCATGCTTATTCTAAATGCCTTAGATCAATACCTACAACTTGAAACTGGCTTTCTCCCTCCACCCCACCCCACCCCCGCCCCAATGAAGAAACTACCTGGCCCTGGTCCCTCCTGATCTTTCTTGCTCTCCTGTAGTTGAAAAGTGCTTTTTGTGGGAGAATTTAAAAATAATGACTGCCAAATATCTCTGGTGGAATTCAGATTGGAGCCCATTGCACATTTCATGCTTTTCGTGACATTCTTGCTCAGGAGTGAATCTTTTATGAAAGGTCTATTTTAAGTTGCGCCCTTCCAGAACCTTATTTTTGTCTCAGAAAGGAAAAGGCAGAGGCGAGGAGTTGGAGTCTTCCGACTCACCGTGAGCCTGACTTGGCTCTCCGAGGGGGCGATGGGCTCTAAGCAGATGAGGCGCTGGCTTTGCACGAGGGGCCCTGCAAACAAATTCCCCAGGATTTAAGCACGCTTCTTTCTCCACTCTTCCCCCTGCCGGAGGTGGAGAATCTCTCGTGTGATCTCAGGCACCAAGTGCGGACCAGTCAGATTCCTCACCTTTGCCAGGGAATAACCCCTTTGAATTCCCAACACCTGGAGGCTGCTTCTGGCCCTCAGTCAGCAAGCAGACCCGGAGCTGTTTTTGCAGGTGTGGGGGGGGAACAGTTTCCACGGAGCCTTTTCCGCCCGCTCTTGTCTGTTCATTCCACAGATTTTTACTAACTTCTGTGGAGAAGAAAATATCCCCAAACCTGGAAATCAGGTGAAAAGATTACCAACTGCCCTTGCAAAGTGATACGAGAGCATCGTCTAACAACCCTTCGGGACATGGACTCTGAGACAGGGACTCATGTGCAAAAGTTCTGCTGGGGGATGCTCTCCGGAGCTACATCTGTAAGGTAGTGAGAAGAAAGGAAAAATCGGGCCAGGGAGAAGCTGGCCTGCAAGTGTGGATGACTCAACCCATCCCATAGAAAGTTCTGGAGCTGGGGAGGCCCTTCACTGGGGCCCCAGATTGAGGCAAGAGGACCAGGCTTTGTCGCACCTGTTCAAAACCCCCCTGGGGAGGGGGAGGGAGGTATAACTTTGGGGATGCAGCTTCCTTCCCCTCAGACAATGCCCAGTAAGGTACAGAGCTGCAAGCAATCAGCAGCTGATATTCGAAGTGGCCCGGGGGCCAGTGCTAGGTGGTGAAGGAAGGGTCTGGGCAATACCAGGGGGTCATTCAATATGAGGTCATTTTGAATTCTTATTGATTATTCATTAAGACCCAGACTCTAGATGCTAACTTATAGGAAATCGGTAAGTTGCCAGTGAT
This sequence comes from Mirounga leonina, assembly GCF_011800145.1. Taxonomy (NCBI): domain Eukaryota; kingdom Metazoa; phylum Chordata; class Mammalia; order Carnivora; family Phocidae; genus Mirounga; species Mirounga leonina. The sequence continues at coordinate 11,845,402 of NW_023270494.1, forward strand.
GTTTGTCCGGTAGATGTGCCAACAATTCCTGTCTGGTAGAAAACACAGCCCCAAAGGTTACAGATTTATTGCCCTGTAGGCAATTCACCAGTTTTGAACTTAACTTAGCAAAATCATTTCCAGCAGTCCTGCCCTCAATGACAACATACACTTCAGTCTCTTGCACACACCTGTGAACCAGCTTTGCCATCCTGCTGGTGCCCTTGTTCATGGATTAAATAAATCTCTGACCCATGCAGGGCTGGGACTGGGAGGGAGGCGGGGGCAGGGAATCTCACCCTAGTCCCAGCCCTGGACCCATTCTCACTATATTAGCCTGTGTGACGTTTTTAATTTCTTGAAAGTTAAACTTCGACACCTCTGAGCACCTCTGACCCAGTCAGTGTTGAGTCAGCCACACCCTGGCGAGGTCTGGGTATTTGTCGGGGTCTCTACCTCACTCCAGAGTGGCTGGAGGCCACTGTGTTGAAGACAGTGTCTGAGACACAAGGACGAAGCTGCGAGGCTGTGTGGTAGGGCAGGTAGGAGCTGAGGTCCTGGGTTCAAATCTACTGCTTACTATTGGCCATATACGGTCCTGAGCAAATGACTGCAACCTCAGAGCCTCAGCTTGTACAAACTTCAAATGACGCTTGGGGAGCTAATGGGTGTAAGGTGCTTTGCCAAGGGATGGCCATATAATAAGGATTCAATAAATGGCAGGTGTTATTACCAGCCATTCTTTTTTTACAACGGTAAACAGATAACACAAAATTTAAGATGTTAGCAATTTTTAAGTGTACAGTTCTATGGCATTAAGTACATTCACATTGTTGTATAATCATCACCATCTATTTCCAGAACCTTTTCATCATCTCCCAACTGAAAATCTGCCCTGGGGCTCCTGGGTGGTTCAGCTGCTTAAGCATCTGCCTTTGACTCGGGTCATGATCCCAGGGTCCTGGGATTGAGTCCAGCATCAGGCTCCCTGCTCCGTGGGGAGCCTGCTTCTCCCTCTGCCTCTCTCTCTCTTTGTCTCTCATGAATAAATAGATAAAATCTTAAAAAAAAAAAAAAAGAGAAAAAAAATCTGTGCCCACTAAGCACTAACTCCCATTTCTCCCTCTCCCAGGCCCCGGAAACTGCTCTACGTTCTGTCCTCTATGACCTTGACCACTCTAGGGACTTCATATAAGCAGAATCATATGATATTTGTCTCCTTGGATATGACTTACATCACCCGGTATAATGCCTTCATGGTTCATCCATGTTATACCATGTGTTACAGTCCCATTCCTTTGAAGGCTAAATGATACTCCATTGTATGGATACACGCATTCTGTTGATCCATTCATCCATTGATGGACACTTGCATCGTTTCCACCTTTAGACTATTATTACTAAAGCTGCTATAAATATGGGTGTACAAATACCTGTTCAGGTCTCTGCTTCCAGTTCTTTGGGTGTATACCTAGAAGTTGAATTGCTGGATCATGTGGTAGTTCTGTCTCATTGTTTGAGGAACCTCCATACTGTTTGCCCAGAGTGGCTGCACCAGCTTGCATTCCCACCAGCAGTGCACAAAATTCTAATTTCTCTACCTCCTCATCAACATTTGTTATTTTCTGGTTTTGTGTTGTTTTCTTAACAAAAGCCACCCTAAGGGGTGTGAAGTAGTGTCTCACTGTCATTTGAATATCTATTCAAGTCCTTTGCCCATTTTTTATTGGCTTGTTTCTTATTGCTGAGTTGTAGGAGTACTAGCCATTCTTAAGAGGAAAGCTCTACCCAGCACACACACACACACACGTAATTACACAAACACACTCTAGGCCATGTGATGGACTGGAGGGTTGGAACAGATCTCTAAAACATGAAGTAAGAAAGTGCCACAGCAGTGTGCAGACTTGCCTGGAAGTCAGCCACTTGGGTCAGGAGTGCAGGCTACACTCCCAGGCAGGATACTTCAACCAGCCTGAGCACATCGAGACACTGGCTTGCTGTGAGCAGCATGGTCTAACCCAGTGAGATAAGTGGCCACAGATAAAGCAACTCAAATACTAAGACAACTTGGCTCACTACCCACCCACCAGGAGAGGACTTGGTCTTTGCACTCCAGCCTCTGTACTGACCTCATTGATCTCACATGGCAGAGAAGCTTAACAAACTGAGGCCTTCTGCTCTCAGCCTGCCCAAGGCCAAGCCAAGGAAGGAGCAAGTGACCAGAAACCCAGTGCCAAGACAAGACCAAAGCTTCCCTTTGCCTTGAATAAGTATAACAGCCTGGCATCTTCTAAGTCCAGTCTGATTTCTTTGGGTTGTGCATCTAACTCAGTGCCTGGGATGTTAGAAGAGATTTGGTAAAGTTGCATTGCACTTGATAGCCCTGGGTGAAACCTGGGAACAGCTCACAGGAAGTGTTTCTGTCTCTTCATAAGGGAAACCAAGGCACCCCCTTGTTGAGGACAACACATTGCATCTGTATTAGCTTCCCAGGGCCGCCATGATAAATTACTGGAGACTGAGTGGCTCAAACACCAGAAATCCATTGTCTCACAGATCTGGAGGCTGAAAGTCCAAGATCAAGGTGTCAGTATGCTTGGTTCTCCCTGAGGGCTGTGAGGGAGAATCTGTTCCATTGTCTCTTCCTTTCTGGTGATGTGCTGGCCATCTTTGGCATTCCTTGGCTTCTGTTCTATTACTCTGATCTCTGCCCTCACCCTCGGTGGGGTTCTCCATATCCTCACATGGCCATCTTCTTATGAGGACACCAGTCATATAGGACCAGGGGCGCATCTATCCTAGTATGACTAATTACATCTGTGATGATCCTATTTCCAAATAAGGTCATATTCTGAAGTATTGGGGATTAGGACTTCAGCATATGAATTTAGGGGGATATAGTCAACCCACAATGGCATCCAAAATCTACATCAGTCCCCTCCTTTCATTATGAAAAGCCATAAAATAGCACTGATATTTCTTAAATAATGTCAGGGAGAGGGGGTGTCTTGTCATCTGGGGTATCCCCAACCCCTAGCACAGGCCTTATGGAAGAGGTAGCTGCACAGTTTGAGCATTAGATAGGCCTTTCCCTGAAGCCCAGCTTCACCGTTTCCTTCCTGGGTGACCTAGAAAATGTTACGTAATCTCTCTGATGAGCAGTTTTCTCATTTATTTAAAGGGGATGAAAAGAATCAAATGGTAGAGTTGTTGAGATAAAAAAGATTAAATATAGTGCTTAATCCATAGCGAAAGCTTAAATACACCAGGGCAGGAGAATGGGAATGGCCACTTTTCTCTACAGTAACAAAGACCCAATTTTTAGCGGGGCATAAGGCCACTAAGCTTCTCCTTGTTGCTAAGCGTGGTCATGTGACTGAGCTTAGCCAATGGTATCTAGGCATAAGTATCACATGGGAGCTTCCGGGACTATCATTAAGAGAATGTTGGTGCACCCACCCTCTTTGCTTTTCTTCTCCACCTTATCCACTTTCCTGCTGCTGATGAACATATGGCCAGATGTCTTAGACCATGCAGTGACATTTGGGAATGGAGCGTATGCATGGTGGGCCAACAAAATGGAAGGAGATCCAGTCCACCAATGCTTCCCTGAGCAAAACCCCCATACCAACTCTGGACTATCTGCCTCTGGACTGTTATGGGAGAGAGAAACAAAGTGGTATCTTGTTTAAGCTACTGTTAACTTGAAATCTTTTTACTGGCAGCTGAGCCTAATCCTAACTGATATGGTGGGGTCCCTTCACAGGCTCAGAATAAGTGACCATTACATATTTGTTGGATTGAGCTACATCTGTGGTGTTACCGGGAGACTGAGGCATTCATTTTCACAAGCTTTCATTGTTCAGCTCCTCTGAGTCTTCAGGGTTGAGTGTCCCCTTGGTAGACAGCAGAGGCCCCTCCCTTGGGTCCCATGTCCCCGTGCAGGTAGTGGTGAGCCTGTGACTCAGAATAAAAACCCTCGTTAGCCTCTGGGCACAACAGTGCATGTTACTGGAGGCTGTTGGGGTAGTTTGTTCTCCATGTAGCACACTGAGGTGGATGAGGGAAAGGAATTGAGAAAAAGCAATGCAATCTCTCAAGTCCCTGCTCATTCTGCTTTGTCTCCCAGCCTCTCAGCAGTAATAGGGCCACTCTTCTTGAGCACAGTATATATACATGATTAGTAATCCTGCAAGCCAGGGGACACTTCTCCCATTTAGCAGATGATGCTTGATGGTTGGCTTGAGGTTCACAGCTATGGAGCCACAGAGTCAAGATTTGAGTCTGCAAGTTTCCAAAGCCTGAGCTCTCCCCACAACCATATTCAATTCCCCAACCTTGTGTCCTCCTTGCTGTTGGGGAAACTGTGCAATCCTAGGCATACACACATTGCTCTGAGTTGCTGTGCATGCAAGAGCCCACCACAATGCAGAGTGCACAATATGGCAGAAATAGGTAGGCTTCAGAATGTTGGGGAGATTGAGGTACAAATCCCCGCTGCCCCACTCAGCAGCTCTATAACCTTGGATGCATTCCTTGGCTTCTCCATATTCATTTCTTCCACTGTAAACAGTAAGAACACCCACTTTAAGGGTTTCCCATGAAGACTAAATTGGAACCAATGTGATAACTTATTCAAGTGTCTGGCAAAAGAAGGGGTTCAATAAATATAAATAGTAAGTCTCTTCCCTTTGGTTTTGTCTAGAAATCCTGCCTCATGGGGAATATGGGGACAGAAATGGGGCAAGTCTAAATTATCTGTCCAAATGGTCTTCATCTCCATCATGCCTCTTGCTTGGCAGCCTGGTGGAATTGAGGGACATGAGTCAGAGAATCAGAAGACCAGGAGACATTTGCTGGTCACCTTGGGCAAGAAACGTAACCTCTCTGAAGACCTAATGAGATCGCACACATGAAAGAATTTTATAAATTATAAAGGGTGAGCCAACAAAAAATGGCCGCCTAGCGCTCAGATGCAGCCTGGGGAGAGAAACCATCACTCCACATGTGTTCTTTTTAGAAGACAGCTGGACAAAGGACTCTCCTCCACAAAAGACTGGGGAAGGCAGTTTGGTTAATGGTCCTTCACCCAGAGGCCAAAAGGTGAAAGGTCACAATGAGGCCTTGTCTACCAGGAGGATTCCTGCTGAGAGGCCTGGGGGCTGGTTGCCCTTGTGAGGCCCAGAGCAACTGGCTCTCTATCCAAAGAAAGGGACACTTTGTTTTCGAGATTCCAGGAAAGCTGAAAGAGAAGGAGGAGGGTGGGCAGTCCTGAGGCTGCCAGAGTTACCCCCTTGCTTCCTGACCAACACGCTGGACACTCAGCAGAATCCAGATGCTCGCTCGTTGATGTCTGTCATGACTCTGGTTAGCTGACTTCTATCAAACATGGTCTAAGGCCTAGCACAGCACTAAGGAAGCACTGTCTCCCTGAACCCTCCCCTGATGTGAGGTTGAACTACCTTAGCGTTCCCGTTCAGCTGATCTGGTGACTGTGGTTCAAGGAACTTCCATGAGTGACCCCAGAGTGCATGCCATCCTGTGTGAGTGATCTCTAGACAGGAGACTGTGTTTGCCCGTAGCTGGAGAGACAGAAATGACCCCAATAAGATAGCCGGCTTGAAGTCCAGGGAGCAGCAAAGGCTTGACTAGGAAGGAGGATGTACACAGAGCTTGGGGGCCCCACTTCCAGCTATCCTGCCTTGTTCCCTAGCTGAGCAGGGGAACCACCACCCTCCCACCACACCGGGATTTTAGAAATTTGAGAGTCAGGGTCTCTTCTACCCCAACCCCTCCACCCAGCCACTGGTGCAGGCTAGTCAGTTTGGCCCAAGGTCAAATGGTTGGTCCCGGGCTAGTGCCTGGGAGTCTGCATCATCTGATCCCCATCACCATATGTCCTGAGGAAATTGGTACAGGTTCTGATGCAGGAAAATGGGTGAGATGGTAACAAGAGCCAGTCATTCCGGGCCAACACGGATTGAGCTCCTTGGGCTGCTTTACTCGACCAGTGTCTCGTGGGTTCTTATTCCATCCTCTCAACAGCTCTGGGATGTGGTTCATGTCCCCACTTTGCAGATGCAGAATCCGAGGATCAGAGAGAGGAGGAACTTGCCCCGCGTCACGCAGTGAGGGAGCAGGAAAGCCAGAGGTTCTCAATCCAGGTCATTGTACCATCTGGATTTACAAAGCAGCAAGATGGGGAAAAGACGTTTCTGGAAAGGCTCCTCCTCCGAGGGTCTCTTGCACATGGAATAATCTTAGCATGGGAGCTTGGGAGCCAGGCTGTTTGGGTTCGAATCTTATCTCCACACTCACCAGCCTCAAGGCCTCAGGTTCCACCTGTAGAGCAGAGGGGATAATAGTACTTATCTCTTGGGATTATTGTGAAAATTAAGTTAGTTGCTAAAGATAAAACTGTTGGAATAATGTTTGGGACACAGGAACCCAAGTGCTATTGTATCATGGAAGGAAAATAATCTTAGCCCACTGGTATCACTATTGAAGCATGATGACAATCTGTTGAGCATCTCTTCTGTGCTGGGCACCATGCTTGATGGTTCCGCTTACATCACGCGACAGCTCGCCGCCATACTGCAGAGTGCTGGCTTTTATGCCCACTTGAAGAAACTCAAACCCAGAGAGGACGTGGTTGCCAGCCTCCACAACAGCTCCCAGGGTCCTTCACCTCCTGGTGTTCGTAGCCTTGTATACCCTTCTCCCACACGAAATAGGGCCGACCTATGTAACCAAGAGGATGTTGGGGAAATGTTGTGGGTGTCCTCTGAAGTCCTACAACACATGGCAGCTTCCACGTTGCTCTCCTAGATCACCAGTCTTGGGGAAAGCCAGTGGCCATGTCAGGCAGACACCGCACAGCCCTGTGGGGAGCCTGATGGCACAAGGAACTGCGGCCTCCTGCCAGTGGCCCCCACTGATTCACCCACATGTGAGTGAGCCCTGATGTCACCCATCCTCCAACTCCAGCTGACATCTTGGCCAACCCCATGAGGGATCTACAGCCAGAACCACCCAGTGAGCCACTCCTGAACTCTTGAACCATAGGAACTGTGAGATGGATTTTTTTAAGCCTCTGAGCTTTGAGGTTAAACAGCAAAAGATAATGAATACAGAAGATGAGCAATTTGGATAAGAGGATTTAAACCTGGGTCTGTGCCTGGTCCTGTCCAGGCCCATAGCCACCACATCACGGTCAAGGAGTGGTTTCCGAGGTAGACGAAAAGACAAAGGATATTCTGGGTAGAGGCACATTGCCTCCTGTACCAGCCCATCCATCTGAGTCCAGTTGGCTGGAGAGTAAGGCACATAAAGATGCTGGGCTGGAGGCTAACGCCAGACCCAGCCTGATTCAGGAGCAGAACTGAGGGCTGCCTACAGGTTGGTGGCTGCTGGCTGACCACCTTGCTCTTTATTTGCTGAGGACCCGAGGAAGGGGGTGTTCATCTTACTGGAAGCCCCCGACTAAGGCCAGTGGCCCTGGCAACGCCCAGCATTCAGAGCTTCCTCCAAGCCTGGGAGCTGCCCAAGGAGCCAGCCATTGCGGTCCAGATGTGCCCTCTGGCACCCCAGAGCTGTCACCTTCCACCAGGCAGGGCCACCCCAGGCTGGGTGCAGCTGCCTCCTGAAGGGGCTCTGCTGGGGGAAGGCAAGGGGCCCTTTCTCCCCGCTCTGCCCAGGGCCTGGAATTCAGCCTCTTTCTCTCTGCTCCCAGTTGCCCTCTGCTCAGCAGGGCACTTGACCTCTCCGGGAAAGACCGACCAACCACCCGAGCCAAGTGCTCCCAGAGCCTTTCTCCTGAGCTGGCCAGCATTCCGGGCTGTGGGCTCGCCAAAGCACCCTGGCTTGCTTTGAAAGCATGTGGGGAGCTTTTGATCCCCTGGGGGAAAAAATGTGTTTATTATCAGAGACTGTTTGTCCCAGGTTTTAATGTCCTCAAGAGACAAAGTGAATTCTCTCTGTAGTTGAGGAAGCTTCAAAATGGGAACTCGGAGGGGTGGGTAGGGGTAGGCACCCGTCAGAAAGCAACGTCTATCACCCAGGACAGAAGAGGGGGCTATAAGCCTCGTGGGGGCTGCAGGGCCTCGGAGGCCTGGTCCTGTCCCCTGTCCCGAAGACCCAGGTCTACCTGACTCCAAGGAGGAGGGGAGAGCAGAGACAGTGGGCACCCCAGCCTTCCCACCCTTGGTTTTGGTGGCCACGGTCAGTCTGTCTGTCTGTCTGTCTGTGGTCTCCTGTCCTCCCCCTCCCCTCTCTACCCCCGCCAGTAAAAACCTTCTCTTAGCATTTGCTGGGGACAGGGCACCCCGCACATTCCACAGCCCCACCCCCCTGGACATCCATGAGACGGGTACCGAGAGCCCGGCCACCTTCCTCTGGTAGCAGCCACAGCTTGCTTCCCCACCGAGAGCTCTGAAGCCTATCACTTCCAGTGAGCCTCATGTTGTCAAGAGAGAGAAACTGGGGCTTTGGAACCACAAAGACTTGGGTTCCGATTCTAACTCGCTCGCTCCGTGGGACACTCTGGGTAACTTGGGACGAGTCCCTGAGGTTCTCAGCCTCAGACTGCTGAGGTTAAATAGGTAACAGGTACAGGGCCCAGCGTGGGACAGAAGCTCAGAAACAACGGCCATATCCTAAAGAATGAAGAAACCGAAGCCTAGAGAGGGTGAGTGGCCTTTTCAAGGTCACAGAGCCCAGACCAGACCCCACCCAGCTTGCCACTTATTTCTCTCCACTGGCTAGACACCTCCTGTCCCTATCTATAAAGATTTCTTTATTTATTTAGAGAGCATGAGCGGCACGGAAGGGCAGAGGGAGAGAGCGAGAATCTCAAGCAGACTCTGCGCTGAGCAGAGAACCCAGTGCAGGGCTCCATCTCATGACCTTGACCTGACTGGAAACCAAGATTCAGGGGCTCAACCGACTGAGCCACACAGGCACCCCCCGTCCCCATCTATAAAATGAGGATAGGGTTGCTATCCATCTGTAGGGGATCTAAAAGGACAAATGAAGGCAGTCTGGGTAGTGGTTGATCATGTGGACTCTGGAAACAAGAGCCTGGGTTCAAATCCCAGTTCCATATTTATGGACTCCATTACGTTGGGTAAGCTAGCTACACCTGGGTGCCTCAGTTCTTCCATTTGCATACTGGCACTAATAAGGTCCAATCTAGGCTTGGAGGATTTAAGTGGGTTAGTAATCCATAAGCAGAACCATTATTCAGACGTCCCACTGCTCAGGGGTGCCCATGCCCCAGAGACCTGGGCTAGCCAAGCAGAGCGAGGGCCCCTGACCCTGACCCCATGGAGGGCTTGGGGGACGAGGACAGGCATTGCCGGGCGCTGACCAGACAGGGCTGGGACAGGGAGAGAAGACCAAGAGGGACTGGAGGCCAGCCCTCCACCCCCTTGCCTCCAGCCATCCCGCCATCAGTCCAGCCATTACATGACGAGTGCCTCCTCCCCAGCGTTAGGAGAGTGGTGGGCACACAGCCCAAACTCTTGGGTAACCTGGTTTTGAGCAATTCTCGAAAGGAGTACAAAGTCCCAAAGGAGCACATGTTGGTGGTATCATTACATCCTCTGGTTTGATCTCTGTTTTAAAGACATTCATTAATCTGTCTCACTTTATTTTTAGACAGCTCATGCCTAGCCATCAGCCAGACGCTGGCCCCTCTCCGAGACTGGACTTTGTTTTCTGATTTTTTTTTTTTTTTTAATGATAACTGGAGCGATTTCTTAATGCTTCTTTCAGAAGGGGGAAATAGAGGTCACTTCTCATCCTATCAGCAGCTTACAAACTATGAAAAATCAGGGGCTTACTCTTTTGCCAAATTAAGACAACATGAGTTGTCTGCTCACAGGGTGTTCATCCATCTCTGTTTGGGGACTTTTCACTCTGTTTCGTGATTGTACCTTCAGGCGTCGGCTTCTCCTGTCAGCCTGGGGAAGAATGGGGTCTACCTCACCTCGCTGTTGGCATGATTTCTGTATTCGTGTCCCCAGCTGCTAACACAGTGCCCAGAAGCAAGGGTCTCAAGGGGATGCCCATCTTGCCATCCCCACCCCCACTTCCCTTCCGTGAGGCATATGGGTCACTGGGGGGTGGCTGTGGGGATAGAGTTTTTAACAGCCCATGTTGTCACTCTTCCCGCTTCTGATACAGAAATCCTCTTTCCACCAGGGACCCATCTCATGTGGTTCAGATGAGGTGAACCTTGCTCATGGAGTCAAACGTGTGACCCTTTCCCAGGCAGAGTTCCCCTGCTCCATGAAGATGGTTGGTGCAGGCCAGGACCTGTGAGCCAAGAAGATCCACTCAGAGCACCCCCAAGAGAGTGGCGCGTCTGTCCAATGCAGTGAGCACGAGCCACGTGGAGCTATTTACACTTAAATTAAGTTCCTCGGTCCCACTGGCCACATTCAAGTGTCTAAGAGCCATACCATGGCTAGTGGCTGCCATGCTGTATAGCACAGATTTAGAACCATTCCTAAAAGGCCAAACAGCTTCTTCCACGTGGCTCTATCTCTTGGGGCACTTGTCCATGAAACCCGGCCATGCTGTGAAAAACAAACCACATGGAGAGGACCATGTGAAGAAGAGCCAAGCACTCGTTGAGCAACCAGGTGATGGGCAGCACCAATCCCCCAACCATGAAAGCAGATCCTCTAGTCCCCAGTAAAAAACGAGGCCAGGTGATGCCACATGGACCAGAGATGAGACTTCTTCACTGAGCCCCACTTAAACTGCAGATTCAGGAGCAATCAAGGATGGTTGTTCGAAGTCACTGCATTTTGGGGGGGTTTGTTAGGCAGCAATAGATCACTAGAACACTGACAGTCTGTCTTCAATTTACAAAAGAACCCCCTATATCCTTAGAGCCGAGCCTCCCTTCCTGGCTTACAATGTTCACATGGATTTATTTGACTTGCAACTAAAGAATGAAAACTGTCGAAGGCCTCTTTTCCCATTTTAGACAGGAGTAAGGTGAGGGAAAATAAACTAAGGTTGTCTTTCTGATCTGCACCCCTCCATGTGCGTTCGTGAAAGAGTCCTGAGTCTCTTACACAAGTATACGTGTATTTGTGCAACAGGAACCTTGAGCTTTTTTTACTCTCTTATAAACTAGTTATGGGGCTCTGCACACAATGGACACTCAGCCCTGGACATGACCATCAGCCATACAGTAGTCACAAAACCAAAAGACTGCTGTGATTGAGAACAATGATCTGTCTTGGCACAGGCTGCTCTCCCCAGGATTCATTACATAATACTGCAGGTGCACATGTTCCAGCCACTCTTTAACTGGTACATAAGGGAAAACAAAGGCCTAAAGTCTGGATGACTTGGCTGCTTGTGCCCTCAGAGATCAGATTCTGAACCACGGCCAGGACACTCAAGAGCCCTCGGTGCCCCAAGGTTGAGCTGGGCCTTCAGCCACAGGCACTAGGGATCCATCATCAGGACAGAGGCAAGAAGGAACCAGAAAACACTGTAGTCCATTAAGAAGTTTCAGTCGATCAAGATGTACCCATGACAATCCCATCACAGCAAAACCACTGTCCTGTAGGATTTCCAAGACCTGTTGGCAAAAACCAACATACGAATTGAAGTGCCATCAATGAATTTCTTTTTTTTTTTTTAAAGATTTTATTTATTTATTTGAGACAGAGAGAATGAGAGAGAGAGAGCACATGAGAGGGGGGAGGGTCAGAGGCAGAAGCAGGCTCCCTGCCGAGCAGGGAGCCTGATGCGGGACTCGATCCAGGGACTCCAGGATCATGACCTGAGTCGAAGCCAGTCGCTTAACCAACTGAGCCACCCAGGCGCCCGCCATCAATGAATTTCAACGGGGCCTTGACACGTGTGGCAATTAGACTTGGCCCATTATCATCTCCAGGGATGAGGAAGTATTGGCATCAGAGAGACCAGAACATACAACCCTTGCTATGCATTTCCCCTCGCCTGGCTGAGGAATAAGGACTAAAAGCAAGGCCCAATATCATGTGTTGTCTTGACATCTGGGGAAACTGGGAAGGCATTGAATGTCCCAACTGCAAGCCCCCTCCCCAGGCTGCTCCCATGGATGAGATCCCCTAACCAAACAACCTCCTTACTGAAGGGACCAGGCACAGTTCCTGCTTATCCCTGAGTACTGGGTTTCAATTCTCTGCCAACCCATGGAATTATTCAGAAGAGCTGATATAGCCTCCCATGCAACAAGCAGGCACCTCACCCTTTTGATACTACAAAGCCTACCTGCTTCCCAAGGTCCCTGGTTATTCACCCTGTGCCCGAGGGCAGCCCCATGTGGATTTGCATGGTGTGCAGTGTCCTGCTCCCCTGGGATGTGAGGATATGTGACTCATAACCTGCTGTTGATGTATTCGGTCAGGTGTCGTGTATTCTGCCATTGCCATAATCTGAGGGCAGGAATCCCTCCCTCGCCAATGGGACGAACAGGAGGCAATTAAAACAGTAGCCTTTTATTTTTTTTTTATTTTTTATTTTTTTAAAGATTTTATTTATTTATTTGAAAGAGAATGAGAGAGAGCACATGAGAAGGGGGAGGGTCAGAGGGAGAAGCAGACTCCCTACCGAGCAGGGAGCCCGATGTGGGACTCGATCCAGGGACTCCAGGATCATGAGCTGAGCCGAAGGCAGTCGCTTAACCAACTGAGCCGCCCAAAACAGTAGCCTTTTAAAAAGCTTCCAGTGTCTCCTTATCAGCGGCATTGGTGGTGCTGGGAATATCGGAGATCATCTGCTCTATAGCTGCCTTTGCTTGTCTCAGGCCTGGACTTGAAATGCCTTCTCCTTGGTCCTCTCTTGGACAGTGCCCTCCACTCTTCCAAGAGTGCCACGTCTGCTCTCATCAGCTGTCCCAGCAGCTCGGGGATTCAGATGGGGGAACGTGATCATCAACCCCATTTGACAGGTGAGGGCCTTGGGCTTGAAGAAGTTCATACACTTGCTGGAGGCCTCACCCTTGATCTGGAAGCATAGACCACATCTTGGCTTCGTGGCCCCTTCAGTGGCTCCTGAAGAGCACTGGGAGTTCAGGCCCAAGGCAAGTGAAGGTGACTCATCCACTAATTCTTTCACTATGGCTGTTCTTGGGTAATACGGTCAGAGAAACTCATCCTCCTGTTCTTTTAAAAGTTTCTAGCCTTTCAGAAAGGAGGAAAGACTCATGATTACAATACCTTGAAGTTAAAACGTGGTTCCAGGAACCTTACTGTGTTCTGTTTACATTGTGTATTAGTTTCCTGGGGCCGCTGTAACAATCTCAAACTGGGTGGCTTAAAACAACAGAAACTTATTCTTTCACAGTTCTGGAAGCTAGAAGTCTGAAACCAACATGTCATAGGGCTGCTCTCCCTCTAAATGCTTTAGGGGAGAATCCTTGCCTCTTCCAGCTCCTGGTGGTCCCAGCAACCCTTGGTGTTGCTTGGCTCTTAGCTGCATGACGTCAGTCTCGTTCTGTGTCTTCACATGGCTTTCTTCTCTCTGCATGTCTCTGTGTCCTCTCCTCTTAGAAGGACACCAGCCAGGAGCACCGTGGTGGCTCATTTGGTTAAGCATCTGGCTCTTGGTTTCAGCTCAGGTCATGATCTCAGGGTCGTGGGATTGATCCCCACGTCAGGCTCCGCACTCAGCAGGGAGTCTGCTTGGGATTCTCTCTCCCTCTCCCTCTGCCCCTCCCCCTGCTGGCTCTTGGTTTCAGCTCAGGTCATGATCTCGGGGTCGTGGGATTGATCCCCACGTCGGGCTCCGCACTCAGCAGGGAGTCTGCTTGGGATTCTCTCTCCCTCTCCCTCTGCCCCTCCCCCTGTTCATGCGCACTTTCTAAACAAACAAACAAACAAATCAATAAAATCTTAAAAAAAAAAAGAAAGGACACCGGTCATTACATTTAGGGCCCACCCTAATCCAGTATGACTTCATCTCAACTAATTACATCTGCAAACACCCTACTTCCAAATATGGTAGCTTTCTGAGGCTCTGGGCGACATGCTTTTGGGGGGATACTCCTGAGCCCAGTCCACTTTATATTCGTTGTGATCAGCAGCTCACTGGGTTATCCAGCGCTGACCCCAGCTAAGCGTGTACACAGCATCTGTTGCTTCTGGTTCCCCTAGAACGTTCTCACCTCAGTAGGTCTTCTAAACCCGCCACCTCCCTCCTTCACGAACTGCCCCTTGTCCCACATTCCCGGTGTTGGTGAACAGTGCAGCCGCACATTCAGCAATCACTAGTGCCAAAAACTTGAGGGTCAGTCTCAACATCTCAGCGCCCCCCCAACTCCTCCACCCCCAAACCTAAAAGTCACATAATCCCCTACATGTGTATTGTCACACCTGTCACCTCCTCTTCACTCCTTCTCATTTCTGCCTTATGTCTCCATCACCTTTCGCCTGGACCCCTACGAAAATTTCCCATCCCCCACCCACTCAGCACCGGAATAATCTGAAATGCAAAACTGGCCGGGGCATTCCCCAAACCCAAAACCCCTTTGGGAATCACTTGAAAGTCACAGATCCTCAGCTTCAGGCACATATCACACAATTTCCTGCAGAATGTCAAGGGGTTCCCAAGATCCCATTACGCACAGGGCAAGGGCAAACTTGAAGTCAACTGGAGGTCTTGTTAAAAGGCTGGTTCTGTCTCAGTGAGTCTGGGGTGGCCTGAGAGTGTGCGTTTCTCCCAGCTCCCAGGTGAGGCAGATCCTTCTGGTTCTTGGGCCATACTTTGTGTAGCAGGGAGTCGATGAAGACTTCATCATCATGACAGCTCCCCGTGATTATATAATCTTATTTAATCCCCCCAGCAACCCTATATCTGTATGACCAGCACATCTATATGACTGGCATCATCGGCCCCATTTTATGGGTTAAAAAACTGCGTTTTAGCCAGCACCAGTAAGCCACCTGCCATTCTACCACCAGTATGTGGCAGAGCCAAGAATTTGAACCCAGATCTCTCTGTTCCCAAATTCTCTGCTGTTAACCCCACATCAAAATGCCCCATAAGCCTTTCTCATCCCTCTTGCCACCAAGACAGATAGGACTGTCTCCTACTTGGCTGCCTGTGCCGAGAACTTTTTTCTTCACATTTCTATCACCATTATTCATTCATGCACCTGCCTTCAGTGTCTTTGAATCCCCAGCACTTAGACAATGCCCGATGTGTAGGGGCTCCCTAACCCCGCAGGGGACCCTGCCCCCCAGGAGAGGTGGCCGGGGGGCCATCTGGCCTGAGCCTGCGCCTGTGAGCTGAAAGTCATGGTGCCTCATAGCCGAGAACCAGACCCCGGCTCCTTGCCAACCGCTCACAGGGGAGACATGATTAACAAGCTGGAGAGACTGACTCACGAGGAAATATGAAAAAAGCACAACAGTCCCCAAATATGTTTAGCTTGGCTCCCACACAAAGGGGGGAATGTGATAAGGCCTCCAAATTGGAGGCGGCAACATGGAGGCTGGGGAACTGTGACAGCAGCCGACCCGGAGGGGTCCCCACCCATGGGAAGGAGAAAGGACACCGAGGCCCACAGAGCGCGGGCTCCGAGCCACAGCGAAACGCCCCTGGTCGGCTTTCCACGGGGGGGACGGAGTGGGGCGCCCCTCCACGCAGGCTCCTCAAAGCCTTGGCCCTGGGAGACTAATCGCTCGTTTCTTCAGCAAGCTCCCCCCCACCCACCCTGGGCTGGCACTCCAGCCAGGCCCGAGGCTTACTCAGTGAAGAAAGCGAAGAAAGCTCCCTGCTCTCAGGCAGCTTATATTCTGTCAGGAAGAAGCAGTCCCTGAGGCCTTTGCCCTGGCTGTCCACTCTTTCTAGAATGTTCTTTTCCCCAGATATCCATAAGGCCAGCTCCCTCGCGGCTGTCAAGTCTTATTCGGATGACACCTTCTCCATGACGCCTCCCTTGTTTACTATGGCAACCGTGTTACTGACCACCTCATTTAACGCCGCCACCCCCGTGAAGCCCGCCACCACCCACTCCTCCATTCTGCTCCCCTCGTTCTGCTTTCCAGAGCACCTTGCACTTTCTAACACACTGTGTAATTATTGGTGTATCTCGTCCGTTGTTTATTGCCTTGGAAAGGCCTGCTGCTCTCAGTTATCCGCAGCCAGGCATCTGCAGAGCTGCCAAGGCGACAGGACCGACACGGGGCACACGCGGGCTTTGTCCCCCCGGCTTCAGGGCTCCTGTGTGGGAGTCGAAACACCTCTTCTCCTTGCTTCCCTCCTAAGTCACCTCCTTGGGGCCTCTTTTCCTCCAGCTGTCTGTGAGCCAGGCTGGGTTCCCCACAATCGTAAGGAAATAATAAATAATCATCAGGCTAATGAGGATGGAGATGATTGGGTGGAAAGTCTCAGCCACATGACAAACACCCGACTGTTGATTTATTGTGGGAAAGCCATGAATATGGGTATCTCCCCTGAGCAGGAGCACGTGTTCTGAAATGCTGAAAACGCACCATCGGGGGTGTTCACCCTCTAGTGGGGTGCAGTGGGGGCCGAGATGCCTGAGCTTCACCAGGAAGGAGTGGTGGTTAAAACAGGAGCCCCTTTCCCTTAGCCCATTCACCTGGCTACCCTGAAATTAGCCCAAATAGCCAGCAGGGTTAAGTGTGAGTCAAAAATCAGGAAGCTTGAATCCCAGCTACCCATCAGTACTGGGTGATCTTGGTTATGTTGCTTGATGACGCCAGGCTTCAGCTTTTCCATCTAAAATGGGTTTTAACTTGCCACGATGTGGATGGAACTGGAGGGTATTACGCTGAGTGAAATAAGTCCATCAGAGAAAAGACAAATACCATATGATCTCACTCATATGTGGAATTTGAGAGAGAAAACAGATGAACGTATGGGAAGGGGGGAAAAGAAAAAAGGAGAGAGGGAAACAAGCCATAAGAGACTCTTAATGACAGAGAACCAACTGAGGGTTGATGGAGGGAGGTAGGTGGGGGAGGGGCTAGATAGGGGATGGGCATTAAGGAAAGCACTTGTGATGAGCCCTGGGTGTTGTAGGTAAGTGATGCATCACTGAAGTCTACTCCAGAAACCAATATTGCGCTATATGTTAACTAACTAAAGTTTAAATTTAAAAAAAAAGAAAGAAAGAAAATATAGCTATAAGATTGACTTTAAAAATAAATAAAAATGGGTTTTAACGATAGTCCCTTCCTCACTGGGTTGTCATGAAGATCAAGAACGAATGTCAACGCCTTAGCAGGGAGCAGGCACTTCATGTTAGCTGTTCTTATGCAGCTGTGTTACGTTAGCAGGCATGAGGGATGGAAAAGAGGGGAGTGAGAGTCTCTCCCACCAGGGACTTAGCTTATGGTTGGGAAGATAAGATGGGGCCCCTGTAGACTTAGGGGGATGCTCCACCACCAGATCATGGCATCCTCACACCCTGATCTGGTCGTCGAGTCAGTTGTATGCTTCCTGCTATGATGCACATTCTTCCCTCGTCCATTTTTCTCTCTTTTGGGGCGAGAACCACATCTTACTCACGTCTTCCCATTCCAAAACGAGCACAGCACTTTTGTACCCAGCAGGCATCCAACATGTTTGTTAATAAGAAATAAGATACATGTAGACAGTTGATAAATACCACCTAAGCAAAGTGTCTCGTTATAGATGGTGGTAAACTGAGGCCCCTGTAGGCTATGGGCGCAGTCCTGGGCCACACAACCATTTATCAGGGGGGCCAGCCTTGGAATAGGAGCCCCGATGCCTGGCTCCAGCCTCACCCACTATCCTTTGAGTGAGTTGCCCTTCATATTCCCTGGTACCCAGCGACCCAAGACTGTTGTGCCCATTATCAGGAGGATGGAGGGATGGGGCTTATTGTGAATGGGACAAAAACCCAATAGGGGGAAAAAAGATCTATTGCTGTCTGAGCAAGTGAGACAGAAGAGGAAATTCTAAAGAACCCAATAAGTGGGAGCAAGAATGAGACATTCCTTTCTTGTTAAAGGCTACGTTCTGCCATTCTGCCCAGAGTTTTGAAGACTTAGGGGCTTTCAGGGGCGTTCTGCTGAGTAAAACACCAATCTCAAAAGGTCACATACTGTTTGGTTCTATTTTATAGAACATTCTCAGTGTGACAAAGTTATAGAGGTGGAGAACAGATCAGTAGCTGCCAGGAGTTCGGGAGGAGGGAAGAGGGAGCATGGCTATAGAGGGGTAACACCAGAAAGCCTGGGAGCCAGGCAACAGTTTTGTATCTTGACCGTAGTGGTGGTTCAGCCCATCCACACACGTGCAGAAAACTGGACAGGACTGCGTAGCCACACGCGTGAATGCACATGAAACTGCTGAAATCGGAATAGCTTTCTGGATTGTCCCCGATATTGTACACTGATATTGTACTATGTCCTTTTAATGTTGTACTCTAATTACACGAGATGTTATGACTGGGGAGAACCGAATGCAGACCTCCTGTAAATGTTTTGCTGTTGTTGTTGTCGTTGTTTGTTTTTGTTTGTTTGTCTTTGCAATTTGTGCACCCGATGGGCCCCATGACTCCTACCTTCTCACACTGTCTTCACCATATCCCAGAAGGTCAGGGATTCAGAAAGTTCTAGAAATTTGCCCAAGCATACGCGGTCTGTCAGAAACCAAGTTGGGATTGGAGCTCAGACCTTTCCAACTACAAAGTGCACAGGCTTTCCACGAGCCTCCCTGCCTCGCCCTCCCTACACGTCCTTCCCCGTCTTCCCGCCTCCATGAGCTGACTTGCACCAAGCGTTGATGTTCACCAGACTTTAACACTTAATCTAGAATTCGGGACTGTGAGTCTAATAAGGAGCCATGGTTTCAAATGCCTTCCCTGGCCTTGCAGGTTCGCCCAACCAACCTCACTTACTCCGAGGCCCCTAGCAGCCAGGCAGAAAGAGGAGGATGCTTTTGTCCCTCCCATCTTGCTGTTGCCAGAGTCACTCCTTCCCCTGCTCGGCTCTGTCACCTGCCGGCTGTGTAAATCTTGGTCAAATGACTTAACCTCTCTGAGTCCCAGGTCCTCATGTGCAAAATAAGGTGATGGGGTTCTTCTTGGGAGAACTATATGAGAAACCATCAGGATTGCCCACACTGGGACACCTGGTTCTTACGAAATTCTCAGCAAATATTAGACATTTGCAAATGGAAGACTTCGGGAAACCAAGCTGAGCATGTGGCAAATTATAAGTTACAATGGAAACCAGACTTAAAGATCTGAGAAAGGACAGGCCTCTTTTGTCCGGAGTACACGAGGATCTGTCTCTTTAGGTCCTTAATGCACCTTACAGTCACACAAGCACCAAGGAATGACTCCATCTATTTGTTGTCCTCAGGCCCTGAGGAAGGGAGCAAGCACCGCTCTATACAGCCTTGAACCCTGAACACACCCCCACTGACTGAAGGAACTGCTGAGGACCTAGCTCTGTTTTTCTTCGACAGATGTGATTAATTCGCTTAACATAATGCATCTTCATTGTCACCTAAAGAGATGGGACAAGATAGCGGGTCAATTTTCCAGTTGCACTTCATCCAGGATAGTGCCTTATGGAGATTGCTTGCTTAGGTGACTTGTGCTGGGATCTATGGAAGGTCGATATCACCAACAGCTGATTTTCACTGGACGCTTCGTTACTTACCACCAGTCAGCAGGTTCCTAGTTTGAACCATTGTTGATACCGAGATAGGGAAACTAAAGGGATTTCACGGAAAACTACTGCTTTTGCTCCTTTTCCTGCTTCTATTCTTGCTAGGACTTGCACCCCCACCTTCCACATGCCTTGTAGAACAGATAATGTATGTTCTCCTTGTAAAGGTCAAGGAGTTAATGATTTCTTTGGAGTCATCCAGCACCATAAATAACATCCAAGGAGTGACTAGGTGAGTTCCTCATGAACATTTTCCAAGACCTTGACTCACCAAGACCCCTGGCTCCAGGGCATAAGTGACATGGGGAACACCTAAACATTCGTCTTGGTTCCTGGATGCCTGAGAAGACACATACGCTGGACCACAGTCCTCAGTAAAAACCCCAGACCCCAAGCAAAGATGAGGCTCACTCTCCTTTCCTTTCTGAGTCTCCCAGACACTCTGTATCTGCATTCTCTCTATCCCTTCAATGAACCCTGCCTTCACTTCCTCTCAGCTCTCATTTGATTTCTATGTTACAAGAAGCCAAGGACCCTTTTGGCTGGTCCTGCGGGAGCCCCTCTGGGTCCTCGGACTTGGCCAGCCTGCATCAATCCGTCCATCCTCAACTCAACAGTTTAACTGATGGCTACAGCCTCCTTTGTTTAAATGATGGCTCCTGTCTCCCTTGTGAGAGGGTACCCACCCCATCAGTAGTTCTCAGTTGGAGGCCCACATAACTATCACTTATTAGCTATGTGAACTTGCGCTGGACACTTCATCCTCTGAGTCTGTTTTCCTTTCTGAAAGTAGTATGGTGCTAATGTCGGCTGTCTTGCCTACAACTGGTTTCCTGGAATGAGGCAAGAAGTGTAGAAATAGAAGAGTTTTTTGAACACTCATGCTCTGCGGCAAACTAGACCATCACGACCAGATGGTCCGCTCATCCCACACAATGGATGTGCTCACAAGTGTGCTCCTGAGGATTAAGGGCGGGGGCAGAACACACCCTTCTGCTAGTTGAAAATCCATCCTCCAGAAAGATTAGTGATAAACTCAGCAAAGAGGTCTCAACACAGGTATAATCCACTTGATCTAGTCATTCCATGATGCCAGCAAATCCGTTCATGCCTCTAGTCCTCAGTTTCTCCATGTACAAACTAAAGGGGTTGCGTGGGTGATCTTCTTGGCTCTGACTTTCCATGGCTACTAATAGACACAAGATATTGAGAGACACCGTGACATCCACAACCACACCGCTGTCCCAGCACATCTGAATCACCATGGCCAGCCCCGCACTCCACTCTTAGCTTGCTTCAGCTGCTACATCCCCCCAACAACCTAGTCTACGGACGAGGGAAGAAAGGCTCTGAGAGATAACCTTCCCCCCTGCCACACCTCATGGATGATGGGCCAGGACTTGAACTAGCGGAGGCCTGCTTGCCTCCACACCTGTATTACTCCCTCTTTTGCCGGGGAACGCAGAGATTTTCCAAATTTACAATAGATATTTCTATGTTGTTCTATAGGGAAGCCAGATATATTTCTAAAGCCCTTCAGAAGGCCAAGACTAGTCATTTAGCAGGGTGAATGTTTAAGCTCCCTCACCCCCCCACCGACAAAACCCTGTGTGTAAACTGCACCCAAAATCCAGACCTTTTGAGATGGAGGAGGAGAGGCCGCGGGGAGGGCAGATGCCCAGTGGCACCCACCAGCTCTGCAAAAGTCAGAAGAAGTGGAAGAAAAAAGAGTAGGAGAAAGGTTCACTCCCTCCTCCCTCAAGTTGGAAAGCAGGCAAAGAGAGAAAGAGATCAAAAACCACTAAAGGTCCCTCATGTCAACCTCTCCCTGTTTTAATTAAGCAGCCAGTCCACACACCCACCCCCTCTCCCTCAAAAATGCTTTGCACTCAGCAAGAGCTGCTTCCCTGGCGGGCTGCAGTTAAGCCTTCAAACAACCAGCAGCCTCCGGAAATGCCAGCCTACAGGTGCGGGGCGCGGCAGGGCCCCTCCCGCAATCCCGCACCCAGGCAGAAGGCTCACAAGATGGACCGAGGAGCTGCAAGAACGTTCCCTGGGCTCTCCTCCTTGGGGCCGCGACCCTCCAGCAGCGCACCTCAAACTGTAATGACCCCCAGCAGGAAATGCATTTTCTGTGTTGATCCAGCCTGCTCCCGCATCCGTCCATACGTATAAAAATCACATCTCACAAAATAGTACTTACCACTGTGACGTGCCATGCATTCGGATTTTCCCCTCTGTGTTGTATTTTTTTTTTTTTTTAAGCTGGTTGCAGCCTTCTGCATTACTCACACCACTCCATGACGGCTTTATTTTGAAAACCTGGCTGCTGATGGACACCCCAAGTCCTCCAGATGAGGCCCTGGCCTGGTCTCCCGTGTCTCATCTCTCCTGGGCCAAGGTCCCACGCTCCGCAAAGCCCGGATGGTTCCTGAATGCCTCTTGTTCTTCTGCACCTCTGGGCTTTGCCCAAATTCCCCATGTAGCCTGTCTGCTGATTTTCCCTGCACTTGGGACCGCCTCTATGAAGGCTTTGTGCCACCTCCCGTTTGCGAGCACCTCTGTGTTCCAGGGATCACACCAGGCATGGCCATCCTGTGGGGACCCGGTGTGAACCCTCACATGTCTGTTCCTCCTGCATGAGCAGGCTCTCACAAATCCAAGCTTCTCCCCCTGCGTGCGGATGGAAATGAGCGGGGAGAGAGGGGAGGACGGGGGGAGGCAGGATTTGGACCTCCTCCAGGAGCGGGTCCCGGTCCTCAGGAAGGAAAGTAGCATTTATGGAGGGTCGAGAACCTTCCAGGCTTCGTAGAAAGAAGATGGTGGTTTTCAAAGCCAACATTGCCTGCAGTGGGCTGAGTCTCCGGGTGGGGGCGTGATCAATCCTGGAGGTGAGATGTCTAAGAAAGCCCTTGGTGGCGGGCTTCCTGGGAAGAGAGAGAAGCAAGACCCCTCGGGCCTAATCCAGAAAGGCAGGAATGAGGCGTGGCATCAGAAATGGGAGATGGGAGGGGAGCCGGGAGAAAAGAGGAGCCCCCAAAGGGGTCTGCACCCACGAGGGGGGCTGTGGATCTTCCTGTTTCTAAAGCAGCATCTGCCCTTGAATCCAGAGAGTGCCCCGCCCCACCCGCCAACCCCAGGCTTTCGTGAACAGGCCCTGGGGTTCTCAGGGTCTTGTGAGCACTCAGGACAGTGCCTGGTGCAGGAAGAGTTCCATCCGTTTTATTTCCTCATCACATCAACTGTTCAAAGTGAATATGATCATCTTCACCGGACAGATAAAGCCGCGGGGGCCCAGGGCTCCAGGACAGCCAACCCAAGGAGAATGAGTGTCCCGAAGTCGGTTGCACAAAGAATGCTTATGGAGCCCCTCTCCTGTGAGAGGCACTAGGGAATTCAGGGCTGTATAACAGCCATCCCTTGCCCTGAAGTTGGGCTGGAATGGAAGTTGCAATAAAGGCTTTCTCGATTCACAAGGGCAGAGAAAGCCTTGAGGGAAGGGAGGTAAGAAAGGAAGGGAAGGGATGGAAAGCTGGGCAGGGAAAGCTTTGCTGGTGGGCCTGGCCTTGACAGGTGTTTTTAAATTTTTTTTTTTTTTTAAGATTTACTTATTTATTTATTTATTTTGGAGACAGAGAGATGGAAAGAGAAAAAGGGTACGGGGAGGGGCAGAGGGAGAGAATCATCAGGCAGACTGCCCGCTCAGTGCAGAGCCCATTGTGGGGCTCAATCTCATGACTCTGAGATCATAACCTGAGCTGAAACCAAGAGTCTTACGCTTAACTGACTGCGCCGTACACCGCCTCCCCTCCCCGACCCCTGCCTTAAAAGTTTAAATCAGGTTTGCCATTAGGTGGGGGAAGAAAACCATCAACACTCAGAGGCAGAGATGCTTGAGTTATATTTGCATCTTCCACCCTCATCCCCGCACGAGCGGGTCCTGATTATAGAACGTTGCTTCTGGGCCCGAGGAGGTCGAGGGATGCCGTTATCAACGGCCTCTAGCGCAGACTTTCATCGCTCTCCAGATGAGGCTGTGTACCCCATTTCAACTCTGCCAAGGTGGAAAGAAGTGTTCACTCCTCTTTTCATGATCATCACTAAAGACAAACATGTAAAAGTAGTTCTAAGCCAGTGGTCCTCAGCCTCAGTGGCACACTCGAAGCCCCTAGGGAGTCCAACCTCACCCCAATTAAGTCCGAATCTCTGGGGGTGGCGCCCGGGCATCAGGTTTTAGAGTTCCCCAGGGAGGCTGTGTTGGTGGGCATGAAAGGCAAGCTGGAAGCTCTGTTCCTTCATTAAGGAAAAAAATGGAAGTGGCCAGAGCCTCTCTCCAGGCGAGGAACACAAAGCAGGAAAGAACGGGCTTCTCTTTGTGATCTTGGTCCAAACCTCTTTTTCTCTCGCTGAGGGATTCTCCCAGCAACCTCCAAGCAACCAGCCAAGAGAGGCTGCCCTGAATTTTCAGTTCTCAGCTATAGAACAAAGAATTCTTTGGGGTTTAAGAAGAGGCTTCACAGCTCTCCGGCCCTTGGGCTACTAAGATCTAGAGCGAGAGTTCAGGCTGCCCCATCTAGAACACAGCGAGCCTCAGAGCCTCGGAGCCTTGGAGCAGGGCTATCGGGCTGGAAGCCTCCAAAGGCTGCATCTCTGTCTGCTATCTTCAGCCACCCTGTTTGGACCCTTGAGAGAGCACTCGGCAAAAGGGATGCTCCAGGAGAGAAAAGCCAGCAGCTCACCCCACAGGGCCCCTGCACTGTGTTAGGATCCCGGGCAGTGAACCATAGACCCCACCGCCATCCCTCCCTCCACTGGAGAGAAACCTGCTTGAATGGGACTGGTCAGTGGGAATACCTCTGTTTGTCAATGCCAAGGTCTCTCAAGTCTCCTGCTCCCCAACTTTGTTCCCTGGGGATTCTTGTTCAAGCAGGCAGAAACCTAGTTTCTCTGAAGTCATCCTGAAGCCCCCTGTGTTGGGGGATCGGGAGGATAGGAAGTGAGTGCTTGCAATAACTTGGGTCTTGCGAATGGGATGAGGGGTGGAGGGGGCACTTCACTCCACCTTTTCCACTCTTTCCAGCCTTGGTGGCAGGAAAGACTGAGCAGAAGTCCAGAAAAGTTGACCCCTCCAAGCCTTAGTTTGGGACACTGCTAATCATCCTTCTCATTCCTGCAGTTTTAATGACTGGCTCTTAACTGGGTCCTCTGCATTTACTTCTCTGCATGTTCATTTCTCTTTGGGGTCAGCATGCCCAGACCCTACATCTTCTCCCACCTCACTTGCTCTTTCAGGATCCTTACCTTCTGCTCATGCCTCAGTCCTTCCACTGGTGGTTCCATCTGATGACGTCCCAGACCCAAGTCCCACGGACATTTCCACTCCTCTCACCCAGTATAACAGCTGCCTTGGGTTTTGCCTCCACACATTGCAGTTGTGGCTGTGGGGCTAAGAAGAAGTTGCATATGTGCATGTAGGTCTGGCACACGGGGTTTAAACATGTTCATTCTCTTTCCCCCACTGTGCTACTCCTCTTGAGAGTTGATGGTGTTGGGTGTACTTGGGAGCCTGGTGCTGGGTAGCTCAGCAGTGGCCAGAGAGGACTATGGAGGGAGGGAGATGCCAGGGAGGACAAATCAGCTCCTAAGCATTGGTTTGAGGCCTGTTGGAAGTGGCCATCCCTCACCTCCTTGGGCTGCCCTCTTTGAAGACCACCATCCTTGGGGTGGAAAGAGACAGTGAGATTGTCCCTTCTTCGTCTTTCCATAGAAGCAGCACAGCCAGAAATCAGGATGGGTGGGTCTTGAGATAGAAGTGACTTATGATGTCCCAATCTTCCCAGGGACTGCTGTAATAAGGAGGCAATTTTTCCTTTTCTGTGTCCTTTGGAGATTTGGGGTTAGTTTGCAAGGGAACCGGTAGCCTGGTTGTTCAGTTTTAAGAATGGACAGCCCTGGAAGAAAACACCAACTAAGAAAACAAAACACCTAAAAAAGTCAGACAAAGGAAAGACAAGAAATGGCTAAATTCATATTTTTAAAAAATTTAATAAGAGAAACAGAAAAGATATTACTGAATAGTTATGAGCTCAGCTATGGAAACGTTTCTAAGCATACACATATTAAGAACATATAATGTTCTTAATAGATTGAACACATTTTTAGTGTAAAATTTCTCTATATTAGGGGCGCCTGGGTGGCTCAGGTGGTTAAGCATCTGCCTTCGGCTCAGGGGTCCTGGGATTTAGCCCCACATCGGGATCCCTGCTCAGTGGGGAGTCTGCTTCTCCCTCTCCCTCCGCCCCTCCCCCCTGCTCATGCTCGCTCTCTGTATCTCTCTGTCTCAAATGAATAAATAAAATCTTAAAAAAAAAAGATGAAAATAAAATAAAATAAAATTTCTCTACATTAAAAAAAAACAATACGGGTAGAAAGAAAAATGTATACAACTACATAGGATAAAAAACAAAATATTTGAGGGGCGCCTGGGTGGCCCAGTTGGTTAAACATCTGACTCTTGATTTTGGCATAGGTCATACCCTCCGGGTCATGAGATCGAACCCCACATTGGGCTCTGTGCTGTGTGGAGCCTGCTTGAAATTCTCTCTCTCCCTCTCCCTCTCCCTCCGCCCCTCCCTCCATCCCCACTGGCACACATGTGCACGTGCTCTCTAAAAAAAAAAAAAAATTGAACATATATGACAAAGTCAATTATCCTTAATATATAAAGAGCTCTTATAAATCAATAAGGAAAAAACCCCCAGAAAATCCCAGTTTAAAAAAAAAGTTCAATGAAGATGAATATGTAATTTACAAATGAAGACATATACATGTAAGAAGTATATCCTATCAAGTAATAAAATAAGTACAAACTAAAATAACAGTGAAATTCCATTTTTTTTCCCTGCTTACTTTACTGTCAGTTCTTAAAAATAAACACTCAATGTTGGTAAGAGTATGGGAAACAGAAACCCTGATTCAAATTTAGTGAAAATATAAAGTGATACAACATTTCTGGGGGCAGTTTGCTAATATCAAACCCTTTATATCCCTTGGCTTAACCACCCTTAGGAATGTTTCTTAAGACAAAAATTAGAACTGTATGTGAAGATTTGCATATAAACATATTAATCACAAAGTTCTTCGTGATATTTTAAAATTAAGAAAAACCTGAGTGTCTGTAAATAGGGAATTGGTTTAATATAGTTTGGCATAAAAACATTGGATAGAATATTATGCAGCCAATAAAAATCATATTTTCAAAGAATATTTACAGATATACAGAAATGCTCAGAATACAACATTAAGTATAAAAAAAAAAAAAAAGCAGGCCACAACACTTTATATGCATTGGAAGACAAATTTAGTTAAAAAAAGAAAAGAAATAAAAGCTAAAGGAGGTTGAAAAGCTATGCCCGTCCCTGAGCCAGATACTTGGCCAGATGGATAGACTGCGTGAGTGTTCCCCTAGATCTTTGGCCCACTCCCTTGACAGGGGAGGGAGGGCCCTATGATTGGCAGCTCACCAGAATCACATGGTGTGGGGCAAGGAAGTTCCCCAAGGGAGGGACTGCAGGATAAACAAACATATCCACATGTTTGCAACTGAGGAAGGTGACTGCGGTGGTGGTTATGGTGGGGGGTGAGGGATGAGCAGAGGGACATGGAGGGGGTGCCATCTGCCATGTTGAGATTCCCAATGGCAGTCTAACCATGTGCTTAGCCACCTACAAAGCAGAATACAAGACACTAATTTTTTAATGTTTCCCCAAAGCTTTGAAATAAAGGAAAACCAGAAATTATTGATTTCCTTATTTTTATTTTGTAGTTTAGTATTGTATTTATTTGACAGTTTAGTATTGTTTTTCTTTTGCTGATTCCTTATATTCAGTTTGTGGTTTAGGATAGTTTCTCTTTTGAATTAAATGTGGCAGGGTGAAGAGAGGGGCACAGTCATAGTCTGGCCCTCACTACCACCCTGTGTCACCCCCAGACTGCTGGGCAGGGTGTGATCTCCAGCCCACGCAGAGGAGGGGGTAGCTGCAGGAGCTCAGTCCCTCTTACCTGGGGAGCCAAAGGGCGGGAAGGGAGACACAGTCTGGAGAGTCTGCTGGGAGAGTGCCAAGAGCTCAGCACAACCTCCAGAGGGCTAAGTGGGAACAGGGGGAGCCCAGATGGGAAGCCTGGGGCTCAGGGGACCCTGTGTCTGAGGAGGCTCAAGGAAACCAAGGGATTCCCTGAAGTGTTCTTCCGTGTCTTCATTGTAGCTTTTATGCCAACACCACCCCCTGAGTCCCCCCACCCCGCCACCCCGCCACCCCGCCACGACGTCCTGGTGTGCTGGAAGCATTTAAGCGAGCTGGTGCAGCAGAGAAGACATGAGGGAAAACCCCCCCGGGGGGGGGGAGTCAGAAAACCCAGGTTTCACATAATGACACACTTGTGTCCAGTCATGCTGAGTATGAGGCTTTGTACCAGGAATTTATATTTAGGACCTCATGTAATCCTTAAAGTATTCCTGTGAGGTTGGATCTCATCTCTTCTCGCCTCTGGTGGCTCCTGGCATTTGTTGGCTTGTGGCCACATCAGTCCAATCTCTGTCCCTGCCTTCACATGATGTTCTTCCCTGTGT
>NW_023270494.1:11873704-12004284 GCF_011800145.1 Mirounga leonina
TCAGTCCAATCTCTGTCCCTGCCTTCACATGATGTTCTTCCCTGTGTCTCTGTATGTCCAACGCTCTTCATCTTATTTAGACCCTGATCATTGGCTGTAGGGGCCACTCTAAATCCAGGATGATTTCATCTCAAGATCCTTAACTATATCTGGAAAGACCTTATTTCCAAAGAAGGCCACTTTCTAATTTTCTGGGCGGTTATGGATCTGGGGGGGAACATCATGCCAGTTACCACACCATGGTTGTTGAGTTTGGCTTCAGTCCCTTTAAAGATGGTGGTCAGAATGATGCTCTTGACCAGGTGGGCACAAAAAACCCACTAGTTCATTTGGATAATCATTTTCCCTGCTCCCATGGATGAAGGATTTTCCAGGTTATCCTTGCTTTCCTTAGAGCAGTGCCTTCCTCTAGAAAGATTCTCTGCCTAGACTGGATCTTATGGCCAAACATTTCAGCCCAGCTTTCTCCAGCCAGAATCCCCATCACCTCAGACTTCCCAGCAGCCTCTCCCTGCAAACCCAACCCTCATGTGGGCATTGTCCCCACTGCCAGATGTCACACAGTAAAGAGCAGAGATGGGGTTTGAACCCAGAGTCAGATGCCAGACCCTAAAAGCTTAAGGGCACCTGGGTGGCTCAGTCGGTTAAGTGTCTGACTCTTGATTTTGGCTCAGGTCATGATCTCAGGGTCATGAGATGGAGCCCTGTGTCAGGCTCCATACTCACTGGGGAGTCTGCTTGAGGTTCTCTCTCTCTCTCCCTCTGTTTCTCCCCCTGCTCATGTTCTCTCTCTCTCAAAAATAAATAAATAAATAAATCTTCAAAAAAAAAAAAAAAAGGAAAGAAAAGAAAAGCTTAAACACTATCCTATACAGTCTAGGCTCCTGCTACCCAAAGTTAGCTCAGGGACCAAAAGCATCATCATCACAAAATCCCCACTGGTTCATATGCACATTCAAGAAGCACTGGGGATGTTGTGACACTATAAATCCTGATTCAGTAGGTCTGGGGAGGGCCTGAGATTCTGCATTTCTAACCAGATCCCTATGGACCTACCAGATTTTCAAAAGTTACCAACAACCTCCTAACAACTATTGATCTTTTCTTAGTCTTCTCCCTCTTCGACCGTCTGTCCCATTAAATGTTAAAATGCTATTGGCCAAACCCACACAACTTAGCATGAAATTTTTACTCTGGTTTATCCTGATTGCTTCCCACCTCTCAGGCCTGTCTCCTTCATTCCAGTCCTTCATCTTGTTCCCAAAACTGTATGTCCATTTGCAAGTTCAGTTGACATGCAAAACTAAATCTGCAGCCCCAACTTCTCTCTAAATGCCAGATTTAGAACCATGCGTTTCTGATTCCTGAAACTCAAAGTCTCAAAAGAAACTCATTATTTTCTCATTTAATTCAGTGGGACTCAATAAACAAGAGTGGCCAAGCATTGTGCCATGAAAACAAAATGGCAGACCATTTCCCATGAGGGATTCCCAGAAGCAAGACCTCCTGAGCTTGTTGGTGTGCTGGTAAACCAGCTTTTCTAAAAAAAAAAAAAAAAAAAGCCCTGATTTGTAGCATTTGCCAGTCTCCATGGTGTAAATATTCCACGATGGCTGATTTCAAGCTTCTAACATAACATCACTGAACATGGAATTGGGACAAGAGGCAGAGAATCAGCTCTCGTGAGCTGGTATGAGACAGCTCCAACACACCGCTGCATGACCTCCACATATATACTGGCTTTTCTCCCAGTCACCCACTCTCAAATCTCAGAAACATCCTTGACATTCTCCTCTCCCATTCACCTTCATATCTAGTAAATCAGCAAATGTCATGACTTGCAAATGAGGCCCTAAAATTCTTTGAAGGTAGATGTAATCAGTTTAAAAAAAGAATTAACAGCACATAGAAAAAAATAGCAAAATGCTAGAGACTTAAACCCAATCATGTTGATAATTATAGGAAACGTTAATGGTCCAAACACTCCAATTAAGAGGCAGAGATTATCACCAAAATGGATTTTTTAAAAGTCCCAATTATTTGTTGTCTATAAGAAACAGAGATTGGTTAAGTGTCTGACTCTTGATTTTGGCTCAGGTCATTAAATATAAAGACAGATGAAAGGTAAAAGTATGGAAAAAGATACAACATGCATAAGGAAAGCTAGCTATACTGATATCAGACAAACATAACTTTAGGACAAGGAATATTATCAAGGCTAAAGAGGGACATTTCTTAATGGTTTATAGGTCAATTCATCAAGATATATCAATCAAAATGTACATAAACTAACAAAATTAAAGCAGAAACAGAAGAAATCCACAATTGGGATACACATTGATGTATTGATAGCTGATTTATGGTAGAGCAAACGGTCTACCGTGATGAATGTTCCATGTGCATTTGAAAATAGTGTGTATCCCACTGATGCCAGGTAGAGTGTTCTATTAATGTCAATTAGATCAATAGGGTTGACAGCATTATTCAAGTCTTCTATATTGTTACTGATTTTCTGTCTATTTGCTCTACCAATTCTAAGAAAGAGACTTAAAATCTCTAGGTACAGTTGTGGGTTTAACATTTTATAGCAGGTATAACATGTCAGTGCACAAAATAATTGTGTACATAGAAAATCTTTATGAAACTATTTTTTGAAAGCTGACAAAAATGAGTGAATTCAGCAAGAGCATAGGCTACAAGGTCAAAATAAAAAATCAATTATATATCTATATACTAGCAAAGAACGCTTAGAAAACAACACTTAAAAACACATTTATAATAGCATTAAAAAACCCCATGAGATACTTAGGAATAAATTTAACAAAATATATCCAAAATATGTACACTGGGAACAACAAAACAATTACATTAAAGAAGATCCAAGGACGCCTGGGTGGCTCAGTCAGTTAAACCATTAAGAGTCTGAGTCTTGGTTTTGGCTCAGGTCATGATCTCAGGGTCCCGGGATGGAGTCCCATATCAGGCTTCCTGCTCAGCGAGGACCTGCTTCTCACTCTCCCTCTGACCCTCCCCACCACTCGTGCACTCTCTCCCTCTCAAATAAATAAATAAAATCTTTTAAAAAAAGAAGAAGATAGCAGGAGGGGAAGAATGAAGGGGGGAAATTGGAGGGGGAGATGAACCATGAGAGACAATGGACTCTGAAAAACAAACAGGGTTCTAGAGGGGAGAGGGGTGGGAGAATGGGTTAGTCTGGTGATGGGTTTTAAAGAGGGCACATTCTGCATGGAGCACTGCGTGTTATGTGCAAATAATGAATCATGGAATACTACATCAAAAACTAATGATGTAATGTATGGTGATTAACATAACATAATAAAAAAATAAGAACACCACAAAAAAAAAATGTTGGATACCATAAAAAAAAAAAATCTTTAAAAAAAAGAGAGAGAAGAAGACCTAAATAAATGGAAGATATGCTGTGTTCATGGGTTGGAAGGCTCAGTGTGGTTGTTAATTTTACCCAAATTGATCTATGGATTCAATTTGGTCCCAATAAAAATTCCAAAGCTTGTCAGTGGAAATTGACAAGCCGATTGTAAAATTTGTAGAGAAATACAGAGGTCCTAAGCTAGCCAAAAACAATTTTTTTTTTTTAATGATTATTGAAGATGAAGAACTTGGGAAGACTTATACTACCTGATTCCAAGACCGTATTATAAGGCTACAATAAACAAGACTGTGTGGTATGACATAGAGAAAGATAAATTTATTAATAGAGCAGACTAGATCCATACATATGTACTTGATTGATTTTTTAATGAGAATGCTGGAATAATTTAACAGGGAAGGAATAGCATTTTCAAAAATGATGCTAGAAAAACTGCATATCCACATGAGAAAAAAATTAACCTTAAATCTTACCTTACATCACCGACAAAAACTAACCCAACATCAATCACAAAGCTAAACTTTATAAAAGCTAAAATCATCACAAAAAATTTGGATGAGAAATAGGAAAAAAATAAAAAACTTTTTGACCTTGGTGGAGACAAACATTTTTTAGGAAAAGCAGAAAATGCACAATCAAAAAAGAAGAAATGAATAAATTGGACTTCATCGGAATGAAAAAAATTTGCTCTTCAAAAATGCCATTAAAGAATTGAAAAAGAAAGCCAGGAACTAGTAGAAAACATTTCAAGCACAAACATGTGACACAGGAATTGTATCCAGAATATACAAAGAACACTTAAAACTCAATAATATGAAAACAACAGATCAAATTTTAAAAGTGGGTGAAAGATGAGATCAACTGTTTCTCCCAAAAGAAGATATATTCATAAGCGCACGAAAAGGCGATCGATGTCATTAGTCATCAGCAAAATGCAACGAGCCATACTACGTAGGCACTGGAAAGTTCAGAATGAAAAAGACTTGTCATCCCAAACGTTAGGAGATGTGGATCAACTGGGACTCTCGTACATTTTCATACATTTTTAGTGTAAATAGAAAATGATAAAACCACTTTGGAAAACAGTCTGGCAGTTTCTTATCAAGTTAAAAAAATATACTTAGATTCAACTCAGTGATTTCACTTCCTACTGAAGAGGAGTGTAAACATACATTCACACAGACCTGGAAATGGATGTTCATAGTAGACTTGCTCACAATGTCCCCACGTTGAAAACAACCCAAATGTCCATCAGCAGGTGAACAGATAAACAAGTTATGGTACATCCACACAATGGATTAACACTCAGCAATAAAAAGGAACAAACCATTCAGACACACAACCAATGGGGATGAATCCCCCAAATTGGACTGAGCAAAAGAAGCTAGACACAAAAGAGTACATAGTGGGGACGCCTGGGTGGCTCAGTCGGTTGAGCGTCTGCCTTCAGCTCAGGTCACGATCCCAGGGTCCTGGGATCGAGTCCCGCATCGGGCTCCCTTCTCCGCGGGGAGCCTGCTTCTCCCTCTGCCTCTGCCTCTCTCTCTCTCTCTCATGAATAAATAAATAAAATCTTTAAAAAAAAAAAAAAGAGTACATAGTGTATGATTCACTAACATGAAATTCTGGAATTCTCACCCGTGGATGAATTTGCCCTTCAGGGGACATTTGGAACTATCTGGAAATATTTTTGGTTTGTCACAAGTTGGCCTTTGCTGTTGGCATCCAGTGAGTAGAGGCTGGAGAAGTTTCTAACCATCCTACAGTGCACAGGTCAGCCCCACAGCAAAGCATGACCTGACCCAAAATGTCCGTAGTGGTGAGGTTGAAAATCCTCAGCTACATGAGTCTATAGTGACAGAAAGCAGATCGGCGATTGGCACTGGCTGGGGTGGGGGTTGGGGGGTGGGAGAGGAAAGGTTGCCTGCAAAGAAGTGAAGAAAATGATTTATATTTTGATTGTGGTCAAATGAAGCAGTGTATTTTATGGAAATTATACCTCAGGAATATTAATTTTTTTAAAAAACAACTCTGAACGCTACCCTTTTTTTTTTTTTAAGATTTTATTTACTTATTTGACAGAGAGAGACACAGCGAGAGAGGGAACACAAGCAGGGGGAGTGGGAGAGGGAGAAGCAGGCTTCCCGCTGAGCAGGGAGCCCGATGCAGGGCTCGATCTCAGGACCCTTGGATCATGACCTGAGCCGAAGGCAGACGCTTAAGGACTGAGCCACCCAGGCACCGTGAACACAACCTTGAAATATTTTCTTGTCATTCTCATCCAGCAGGTAATGAAAAGTGCATGGTTCTTACCGGAAATGACCCTGAGCAAATCTCTCAGTCCTGAATAGACCTGAGATACAACCTGTCACAACCTACAAAATTGAATCCTTGTTTTTTTGTTTTTTGTTTTGTTTTAAGATTTTATTATTTGAGAGAGAGAGCTAGAGAGAGAGCATGTAGGGGGTGGGGAAGGTGCAGATGGGGAGGGAGAGGGACAAGCAGACTCTGCACTGAGCACAGAGCCCAGTGCAGGGCTGGATCCCCGGACCCTGAGATCATGACCTGAGCCAAAACCAAGAGTCAGACGCTTAACTGCTTAACCAACTGAGCCACCCAGGTGCCCCTTGAATCCTTGTTTTCTGATTAGAATGTGAAGAGGATGGAACAGGGAGGAGAGCAAGAACAAAGAAGTCCCTCGGTCAATCAACAGTATTTTATTATTACAAACATCCATATATGCCTGTGGACACATACCCACAGCCATTTATTTGCACATAGGCCATTTGCATGGTGCCCAACACAAAGAGATATATAATGAGTGTTAACAACATCCACCCCATCCTCACTCTTTAAGCTTTCCCCCATCGGTGTTTTCATAAAGCAAAAGACTCCTTAACCTTTTAGCTTACGGTGCGGTCTTTCGGAACGAAGGCCTCATGAAGAGAAGGCAGATTCAATGGTGATGATCCTATGAATTATAATTCTGGAGCCTTTTCCAGTGGTGTCCCTGAGCTAGCAGTTTCCGTTTAAAAATCAACCGCGGTGGGAGCGTTTACACCAGGGCAATTGGCAAATGCTACAAATCAGGGCTTGTTCCTGGAGAGCTGGTGGTCAGACTGTTTACCAGCACACCCCTGCCTCTGGCTCAGAAAGAAAGGAAATTCATACCGAAAAGAGAATGCACATGGCTGTGAACATGGACGCTGTGGTTTGGGATTTACGATTTTTCCTCTTACGTCATCAACACAATTGCAACTGCCCCGAAGACCCATTTTCCCGTAAAACAAGGGGGTGGGGTGGGGGCAGAGCCTGGATACATGCCATACATGGTTTATGACTGATTGATTAATTTTTAAAGATTTTATTTATTTGGGAGAGAGAGAGAGACAGGGAGAGCACACGAGCAGGGGCAGAGGGAGAGGGAGAAGCAGACTCCGGCTGAGCTGAGCGTGGAGCCTGACCCCAGGACCCTGAGGTCATGACCTGAGCCGAAACCAAGAGTCAGATGCTTAAACCACTTAACCCACTGAGCCGCCCAGGCGCCCCCATACAGCGGTTTCCAAGAAAGTCGTAATCGGTAGCGTAGGGGGCATAGTTAAGTTAAGCACAACAAAATGTTTATTTTAAAAATCTTTTCTTCGTTTTCGGGACAAAGCTGAATGGACGGTACTCGGCTGGGTGAGATCTTAGGCCTTGTCCTCAGAGGAAGGGCAGAGAAGCCCTAACTGAAAGGAGGGTCTGGTCATGGCTTCCGATAGATACGCTTTCCAGTGGTTCACGATCCTGCAAGGAACCTGAGCCTGGAGCTTGAGAAGCCACAAGTAAGCGCTCCAGGGTGAGCTGACGCACCCTGTGGGATGTCTGTCACCTTATGCAGTGGCTGGTTTTCCAAGGGAGTAAGGCCAGAGAGGAAGGAGGGAAACATTTCCCAGAGACCAGAGTCTCCGGTGAGTTGTAGCTCTGTCCTGAGCTGCCTCTGGCTTTCTGGGTGCTGGCCTGGCCCGAGAGAGAAAGCTCACTTCCCTCTGGCACGGGAAACGGGAGACTGACCAGGTACCCCAAGCACCGCTCAGTCGCTCAGTCAGTGTCAGCGACGCTGAGGCTTTGGAGGCTGGAGCCAGAGAGTCCTGGGGTTTGAAAGCTCTCCTAGAATTCATTTAAATCACCTTTAAAATGTGATTCCCACCCTCCACGCCCACCCCCCCATCCATTAACAGTATGGGGTCAGTACAAGATACTGGTCCATGGCCCTGGGCTTGGAAATCAGGCCTGGGAAACTGAAGGTCTCCTCTGAGCCCCTTCTGAGGGCAGATGCTCCCCTCCATTACCCTGGGAAACAAGAGCAGAGGTGGAGAACCCCACTTCCAGCAGCCCTGCTGAGCCGGCCAGGGCCAGAGCTGGGCCCAGAGTCTAGGCCGGTCCCCCTGCCTCTGAAAGAATCCATGGGACCCGGGACAGGGTCATCAGCCGCTCGGCACCCCCCCCACCCCCACCCCAAGCAGTGCAGTGGTGACAGCAACCTGCTCTCCCGGATGGGACAGGGTGGGGGCAGACCTCTCTCTCGGCTGCCATCACCCTCTGATAGTGGGATTTTAAAAACTTGATCCAGAAAAAGAAAGAAAATTAAAAAAAGAAAAGCAAGCAAGCACAAAAGCGGGGGTGGGGGGCTGGGGGTGAGGGGGGGGAACCCTAGGTAGAAATCAATGAAGCCTTTAAATCTTGCACACTGAAAAAGTCTGCGTTTCTCTCTTGTCTTTGGGAATCCGCTGAATGGCTGGGAAACTGTTTTTAATAAACAAGAGTTCAAACGCTGAGGCTCCCTAGCCAGCAGTCACGCCTTAAACTCTAAACTTTACATGAAAACTCTCCCAGTCCCTTTGAACTCGCCTTCCCTCTCCGGCGGAGCATTCCAGTGTTTATGCATTTTTTGAGATTGCTGGCAGGATTGCTTTGAATACTTTCCCTCTCTTTAGCAACCTCCTCCCTTCAGAACCCATTAATGCCCCACTCAGCAACATCAAGGTATTGCTTTGAAGTCCCTTCTGGCTACGGGCCGCTCACACTCTTTGGTTACTGGGCAATCAAATAATTAAATGGATTCTCAGGGAAAAAAAAAAAATCATTCTTTTCCTTGGTAATTAAACACTC
Source organism: Mirounga leonina (assembly GCF_011800145.1). Lineage (NCBI taxonomy): Eukaryota > Metazoa > Chordata > Mammalia > Carnivora > Phocidae > Mirounga > Mirounga leonina. Next base: position 11,882,268 of record NW_023270494.1, read on the forward strand.
CAGGTTGGACAGGAGTGCTGGGTTGCCAAGGGAGTGAGGATCTATAAAGACTCGAAGCCCAGAATTCTTTGCTCGTGACCCCCAGGGGAGAAAAATAATAACAGGAGAGTCAGCTCCGTGCTCACTTCCCTTCTGCGCGGCAGCTTCCCTGCGCCCAGGGCTCTCCGGTCTCAGGACCTCCCTTCTGAGAGTGGGGGTAGGGGGCATCCCCACCAGGAGAGTTCCTTTTCGGGGTGGGGGATGGCCAGGGCTGTGGGGGCATCTCTGGACCAAAATACGCCCGTGAGAGATTGTAGCTGCTGGAGGGCAGGGATGGGGCTCACCCCCATCACACTGGGGGTGTGGCTGGGAGGTGGGGCAGACCGGGGAGGGCCAGAGGAGGAGGGGGAGGGGCAGGAAAGGGAGGAGAAAGGGGGTAGGAGGAAGGAGAAAGAGGGAAGGAGGGAGAGATTGGGAGAGGCAAGGGGAGATGGAAGGGAGAAGGAGACAGACGAGGGAAGGGGGAGAAACAGGGACCCGAGAGGGGGAGATGTGAGGAGGAAGTAGAGAGGGAGAACAGAGGGGACTCAGGAGGAGTGGGAGGGAAGGGGAGGGGAGGAAAACATGGGGGAGGGGAGGGGAAGCGGGGCAGGAGGGGGGAAAGTCTGCTGCTCCCGCTTTGGGGTCTCTCAGGGCTCCACCAGGGTTAGCTTTTCCCAGATCAAAGGTGCCCCTCCCCTCAGCTGGGGCGCAGCCCAGCCCTGGAAGACCCCAGGTACTTTTGGCCACCTGCTCTGCTTCATGGCCTCTGCTGTCCCTCCTTCTCGCCCACCTTCTTGCCTCTCCCAGGATTGCCCTTCCATTATTCTCCTGATCAGTCCCCAGGACCCTGCACGCCCCAGCCCAGAAGTGGCCTTCCTCTGGACAGCCCAAGCAGAGGTGGCCCTCCTCTGGGTCTCCGGACAAGCTTTATGCGGGCACTCCTCACACTGAATTTTAACGTCTCAACCCGGTGCTAATCCAGGTTGGGGGCCATGTCTTCATCGTCTGTCTCCCCACCGCCCCACCCCGCCCCACCCCTGGTATGGGTACATGGTACCTCTCAGTAGGTGTTGGTGATGAGGATATTCAGCAGAGAACAGTGAACATGGGCTTGGGTCCCAAGGGTCACGTTACATAAAGGCCATTATATAACCCGAGGCTTTGGTTGCTAGCATCTAACCGTGCCATTCTCCAGAACTTGAACTTGAGGTATCTCTTCATCACTCTGTTTCTCAAAGCCACCGGTTTCTCCTCTTGAATCTCTTCCCCCATTTCAGGCCATGTAATGCATAGACCTCAAACTCCAGGAACCTGGGCTCTCTGACATCCAAATTGGCCTTGAGAACAGGTATTCCCTCCTTAGGACAGGAGCTGTATTATTAGTCAAAATTCTTTTGGTTGAGGGGTGCCTGGGTGGCTCAGTCGTTAAGCGTCTGCCTTCGGCTCAGGTCATGATCCCAGGGTCCTGGGATCGAGCCCCGCATCGGGCTCCCTGCTCTGCGGGAAGCCTGCTTCTCCCTCTCCCACTCCTCCTGCTTGTGTTCCTGCTCTCGCTGTCTCTCTCTCTGTCAAATAAATAAAATCTTTAAAAAAAAAAAAATTCTTTTGGTTGAGTATGACAGAAACCCAAGTCAAATTGACTTAAGGAAAAAACAGATGACAAGATTTGCTGACTCACAGGCTGGGCTCTTGGGCAGTTGAATCCGAGAATCCAAGAGATGCTGACAAGACTTGGTTGATCTTTCTCTCTGCCCCCACCCCTCCATCTTGTAGCTCTGGATTTCTTTGTTGGCTTCAATGGCAGGTAAGCCTTCTCCACTTCTTGGCCCCCAGAAGCTCCAAGATTTTGTCCTACCATTTCAGAAGCCCCAGTAGAAAGAGAGCACCCCATTCTCCAAATGCCTGGCACAAGGCCCATAGTTTATTGGACCAACTTAAGTTGTCTCATTGGACCGACTTAAGTCACATGTCCATCCCTGAGCCACTCATGAGAGCCAAAGTGATGGAATATATTAACTGGACAGATCAGGTACCATTTTTGTAGCTGAGTGTTGTTCCCCAAAGGGAAAGCAAGGTGCTGTTATCCAGAGATGAAAACATGGATGCTGGGCCGAATAAAATAACAGATGACCATGGCAAGGACAAATCTCACTGTCATTTATGGCGATTCTTGGAAGGTGGTGATGGGGAAAACACTATGTGCTGGATGGAGGCAAAAGGGTGGAGATAAACCGGGACAAGAAACAAGACCTCATCAGATGTACAAAGGCAGGAGAGGAGCAACGGAATCCGACAATCAGTAGAGGAATCAAGCAGGTGTGATCAAGGAGCAGGACCTCCCAGCAGGTAAGGGGCAGGGCAGGGCAGGGCAGGGCAGGGCAGGGCAGGGCAGGGCAGGCAGGAACTCCAAGCTATTCTTTCTGGGTCCAGAGTGTATTCTACAATTCCTAGAGAGTCCGGAGCCTATCCGGGGCCTCACCCTCCTCCGGCCCCCAAGTAGGAGAGGCTGTGTTCTGCCTCTCGTTGGAAAAGGAGGTTCGGGTGGAGGGATCAAGACAGATCAGCACAGTGACCAGGGCAGTTCGCAGAAATGGCCACCACGTTTGCTCGAAACAATGAAAATACTCACATGTGTCGAGATTTACCCTGAATAATTATGAGACGCTCAGAACACTTTACTGAGCGAGAGAGCATGCCGCATATTGGAAGGGAATACACCAGTATATTATCGACTGTTATCTCTGGGTAGTGGGATTATAGGTGGATTTCTTTGTCTTTTATGTAATTCTATGAATTTTTCAAAAAATTTTTTTAACCATGACTATTTTTGTCGTGGGTGGGGGATACAAATTAAAGGGGAAAAAAACTCTAAGCTGCTCATGTTAAAACACTCTACAAGCCAACCTCTTTTCTACCACAATCCACTCTTCCGTTTAATTCATTTTCTCACTGTCTCTCTGTCTCTCACCCTGGGGACCTGGCTGTCCCTCAATCTGGATAATTGGCCTCTGGCCGATTGGGAAGCAGGTGGCTCAAGCAGCTCTGTCCCCTAAAGTGAGGTTGGGAGGGGTCTCTGCTCCTCCAGGAGGGGCTGGTTCCCACTGCGCCTGGCCAGGGAGCGGGCTCAGATGGAAGGCAGCTGTGCCCCTCCCCCAGCACGTGCCCCTCCTCCTTCTCTCACCCCCTGGGCTTCTTTTGGGCTGGATGAATGAACAACAAAGGCCTGTGGCCATCTCAGGCACGCCAAGAAGTGGGTGTCATCTGGAGGATGCTGCAGCCCAAAGCTTTTATGCTAACAAACCATGTTGATCAGAAGACTGATTGCTTCTTGCTGTCTTCAGCCCGCCAAGTGCTTGACAATGACTCACAAATCATTTATACAATAGATTGTCGCAAGAGATTTTACCCTCGTGGAAACAGGCACCGGGCACCCACTGCCTGGTCCGGGATGGGAGCTGAGGCTCAGTAAACCAATGAAGGTCCCTGCCAAGACAGAAAGCCTCCCCTAAAAATCCGTAAGAACTACCCCTCATCACCGCGACCACCGATGACCTGGGAGCTGACCCCTTCCCTTTGGGATTGCAAACCTGCCACAGTCAGAACCCCAGGGAGGAAGAGATTTGGACAGCTCGTCTAGGACGGATGCAGCCTCCAGGCCAGAAGAGGTCCAAAAGCCGTGGAAGGTGTATATTGGCTTTATATTCTCCACCTGGAAATCTTTGGAGGTTGAAATTCCGTAATATCTCCCAGTGACCTATTTCAGGGTTTTATATCTTGGTAGCCAAGAGAAAGACAGTTACATCTCCTGCTTTTCATACTGTTTTACCCTGGGCATCGGGGGAAAAGGCTTAGATTCTGGCTTCATCTTCCGGTGGGTGAAGACCAGCAACCTGGATTCTCTGGTTTGACCAAGGCTGAGTAGAAATGGAAGCAGAGGTGTGTGGAGGAGTCAGGATGGAGTGTGCCCAGGATAACGGGCTTAGTCTGCTCAGGTCTGGGAAGGGAGGTGGGCAGGGAGGATGTAGTGATGGGGGGATGTGTAGCGATGAAGTGATTGGCGGGCAGAGGGAGAACGGAGGCCTTGCGCGTGGTCACGGTGCATTTCTCCTTGAGGTGATCGTGGAAGTTTTTCTCGTTGAAAGATTTGTGCTTCTCTTTTCCTGTTAGGACAGACAAAATGGTAAGAGTCACAGTGTGATCAGCCAGGAGACAGACACCACCCTAAGTATGTGTTATGGGTTGAATTGTGTCCTCCCAAAGAGTTACGGTGAAGAAGTCCTAACACCCAGGACCTCAGAATATGGCCGGAGACACCGTCAGGGGCACAGCCCCGTTATCAGGAAGCTGCCAGTCACTACTTATCCAGGAGCTAGTGTTGGGACACCGCAATGGGGTGTCTCCCAGCTCCACACCTCTCAGGACCCGGGGTCCTGGGAACAGACGTCCATGCGGCTGCAGTAAAGCCCCGTGACTCCGTGGCTTTGCCTGTGGGCAAACAAAAACCAAAGGAAGACGCCCCTCTCTCCTGGTGAGCAGATCTAAATGATGGAACCCACTTGGAATCTGGACACAAAGCAGTCTGGAAAATTAGGATTTAACTTTCCCATCTCTGTAGTATAAGAAAGCTCATGAGAAGCAAAGAGGAAGGAAGGTTGAGTGGACGATCCAAAGCACCTACCACAACTGGAGTCTCCCAGATTAAATGCCAGATGCCCAGTGAAGTTTGAATTTCAGACAAACCGATAGGTTTCTAGTGTAAGTATGCCCCAACTACTGCATGGGACATACTTATACTAAAAAATTATTCATCATTTATATGAAATTCAAATTTAATTGGGGGTCCTGTATTTTAAATTGCTAAATGGGGCACCCTACCCACAACACCGTTCATGGCTGGTTTCCAGCGTCTTCTTGTTGAGATCACTGGGAGATGGTGGGAGAGAAAGCCAACCTCAAAGCCTGTGATCCTCCCCTGATCCCCTCCATGTACCATGTCTGATACAAAGAGCGTGAAAGGCTCAGGGGCTCCCAACAACATAATTTGGTCCAAAGTTGAGTTTGGGGAAAATGCAGCAAAGTCAGACGGTGGGTCACGAAGGGTCATGTGTGGTCACAGGATATCTGGAGGAGTCTTACCCGGCACTCTCTGTATCACCCAGGGTGACTTTTTATCTGTAAAGCTCTTCTTTTTTTTCTTTTAAAGATGTTATTTTTAAGTCATCTCTACATCCAATGTGGGGCTTGAACTCACAACCCCAAGAGTCACATGCTCCACCAGCTGAGCCAGACAGGTGCCCCTATCCGTAAAGCTCTTGTACATCAAAGTCTGAGACACAGACACAGACCCTGGCCTCAAAGTGGCTTACAACTCAGGGGAGGAGGAAGGGAAAAATAGAAGTGAGCACAGGCTGAGCACCAGAGAAAGTCAGGGCCCCCCTGGATTCTGGAGGGGAGGCTGGGGCGGGGGCAGGGAGGAGCGTGGGGGGGCACACCAGGGCTTGCGTTTCACAGGTGAGAGAAAGGAGGGAAAGGGCTGAGCAGAGTCAGTTATAAAGACTGGACGGTGGGGATCAGCGGGTGATCGTAGCAGCTGACGTGTAGGAGGCTAGACTCACTCCCAAGAACTATGTGCGCCTTAGCGACTTTCATCAGCCCTGTGAAGGATGCTCGTGACTCTCCTCCGTTTACAAAGCGGCAGACCCAGGTGGAGGGACGTTCATTGCTCAAGGCGACCCAGCTTGAAAACGGAGATCATCCCAGAAAGGCAGGCTCGAGACTGGGGGGAGCCTTGACTGTGCAGGCTTGAGATTTAAGGGGCTGGTATAACCGTGGCTCGAGGGCCAACTGTGAGGGAGGCACCGGAGAGGCAGAGACAAGCCAGCGTCTCAGACAGGCCAGCAGGAAGCGGCCAAAGCCCTAAAAAGGACCTTTGATCCAGAAATTCTACATGGAAAACCTTCATCCTAATAACTGAAGACGATTTAGCTATGAATACTGAGTGAGTGGTTAGCTAGAAAGATTTCATTACAATGTGACCTATAATTGCAGAATTTGTAAACTATATAAATGTCCAACCATACGTCATTAGTTAAACAAATGCAGCCACACATTTAAGTTATGTTGTAGAGCAATGCAGAAGAATATTATTGATACGGAAATACGCCAATGACATGTTACTGAGTCAAAAATACAGATTACAAAATAATGTGCACCATGTGGTCCAATGCGTGTGTGTGTGTGTTTTAACCTGGAAGGATGCCGTAAAGTGTTAATAGTGATTATTTTCATTATAGGTGATACTAAAATTGCTATTGGCAATTTCTATTTTCTTTTTTTGCACCAATTCTATAAATATTGAGTGCCTACTAGGCGCCAAGCACCGTGTTGGCTGTTATATACATCGTGGTAAATAGAAGCATGTCTACTCCCTGCCTCATGGGTGAAAAAGTGGGCAACGAAATCCTTATTGTCTAGTGACAAAGGAGAATGTGCTGTGAACAGGCAAAGGAACTTCTGTATAGGGAGGACCAGGTGAGGACATACGTGGACCCGATGGTCAGGGAGGACCTCTGACATTTAGGTCAAGACCTGAAGGCTGAAAGGCAGACAACCTCAAGAAGGGCTGAGGGAGGGGGTGTGTTCCCAGCAGAGGGAACAGCATATGCAAAGGCTCTGAGCAGCAGAGCAACGTTAGGGGAACTTAAAGGTTGGTGTGGATGAAGCACAGGGAATTTATGTTTTCAGAACTGGGTGTTATCTAGCGGGAGGACCCCCTTCCTGGGACAAGCCATAGAATACAGTAGAGGCTCACTCTCATTATGAGATTTTTAGAAAATCGGGTTGATGACGTGGAATAAGGATGCTAAGGAAGGTGTGGATCCCTCTTTGGAATCATCTACGTTATTTGGGGAGTTCCTGTACAACCAAATGATTTATTAAAGGTTAAAAAAAAAAAAAAAGGACTACGATTTTTTACCAAAAAGAACAACAAGGAAAACCAACAACAAAAATCTAACCTAATTATTCTAATAGACTGGAGTATTTTCTTTGGGGTAATTGCCAATTTCCTTCTTTGACAGCACAATTTTGATCCCAACATATTTGGGGGCAGGGGGAGAGTAGAACAGGATCCTTTTCCCCCACATTTCAAGCCTCCCTACATGAACTGTCACCCTAGGTGAGAGTCCACACAGAATTCCCAAGTACTGTATAAAGTAATAGCTTTAATGAAAACTTAAAGATGCTCTGGGGCCAAGGCTCTGCTCTAGCTGAAAGCCCCCCATCAGGCAGCCTACCGGCCCATTTGCCCACCACCCTCTTGGTTTTGTACCAGGGGCAAGGGAAGTGGGATGCCAGAGCCCAGATGTTGCAGCAGGAATGGGGAGGGATGGAATTTCCAAATGAGGAGCTAATAATAACATAGGCGGTAAGGATGGAGCCGAAGTACCCGGAGACCCAGAGAGAGATCCTGAGCCTCCGCACCTCACTCGGCCGTCACAGCAGCGCTGGAAGTGAGCACATTTATTATCCCCACTATTAGTAGAGGCAGAAACCGTGCCCCGCCCCTCCGGTCTGCGCCCCACCTCTCTGATTAGCTGGTTAACAATTAATCTGAGAAATAAGGCCAGAGCACAAGGAAGCACCAGGGAATGAGCACTAAGTGGGTGATTCAGACTGGAAGCTGGAGTTCAGGAAGGGGAGGATCCAGGAGCACCTGAGCAAGTGCAACTCCTTTGGGAGTGGTGGGATTGATGCAGGTCCTGTCCGGTAGGTGGGGCTGGGGTGTGTGGCTGCTGGAGCTGGGGTGGGGGGGAGGGGGGGCTGTCGGGGAAGGAGTGGGCAGAGGTTTCCTGAAGGGCTGGGTTGGGTAGCAAATGATTGGGGGGGCAGGGAAGAAAGAGCAGACGGCCCAAACCACGTTTTAGCTTTTTCTTTTGAGTCACAGACCCCTTTAAGAATCTAATAAAACGGGGCGCCTGGGTGGCTCAGTCGTTAAGCGTCTGCCTTCGGCTCGGGTCATGGTCCTGGGGTCCTGGGGTCCTGGGATCGAGCCCCGCATCGGGCTCCCTGCTCAGCGGGAAGCCTGCTTCTCCCTCTCCCACTCCCCCTCCTTGTGTTCCCTCTCTCGCTGTGTCTCTCTCTGTCAAATAAATAAAAATCTTAAAAAAAAAAAAAAGAATCTAATAAAACTAGCAACGCTTTCCTCAGAGAAACGCACAGGTGATTCCACAAGGAGCCCGTCTGGGGCCAGGTGAAGCGCGCCTGATTGTTAAAATGCGAGAGGCAGAGAAATGGGCCCTCTCAGAAGAGCTGCAAACGTGAGTGGTCCATCGCCGGCTGGCTCGCTTTCTCACAGATGCGCACGGTCCGCTAGACTTTGTCTGAGCCCCAGGCCTGTGTTTTATCCCATTATTTTCATGGGATGACTCAAAAGGCCTGAAGATTAAAAGCCCTAACGCCCCACCCACACCGCCCACACCAGGTTCAATCTCTTGGTCCTTTCGGGTTGGAAAGAACCTTACAATTCGGAAGTGGGTTCAGGATACCTCTGCTGTGAGCCCCCATTCCACCCGGGAGGGGCGGGTGCGGCAAGCTGCATCATTAGGACCAAGATCAAGGACTCTTGCAGCCCGGTGTCCCATTCCCTCGCGCCCTGGCCTGCCCCGCCAGCGGCCACCCCATGCCTCCTAACCCTGCCGCCCTGAGACTGGCCCCGTTCCCCCCGGCCCCTCACCCCACGCGGCCAGAGCCCGGGCCTTACTGTCCAACGGGGACAGAAAGCCAGCCAGATTTGCTGCAGACCCCACCGCAGAAAAACTCCGTACTTGAGAATCCAAGTCCAACGGACCCCTTCTTTCTTAAAATGCGTTCCTTATAGGACTCGTTTAGGAAGCTAGGCCTGCTCTCCCAGATCGGAAACACAGCCCGACCTCTGAGCGCTCCGTGCACTGCGAGGTAACCCGAATTTGAGTGAACAACGGTCAGCCGACTTCCGTGGGCACACGAAGTAAAGTCCAGTGAACCATGCGGTTTTCTTGCTGAACCACCTTTTTTTCCCCCACCCCCTTTCCAGCCTGGACCCTCAATAATGCCAGCCCCTTGCTGAAAGCATCGGCTGAGGTCACTCACACAGCTACGGAGAGGCTGGCTGGTTAGCAGAGCTCAGGGTTCATCAGCTCCACTGGACATCCAAGACCCACACGCCATTTTTCTGGACATTTCCTGGGACTAACCCACCTCTGCTCCTTATCTCCAGGACCTACCTGGCCAGATGAGACCTGCCTTCGAGGAAGAGGCTGCACTCAGGAGGCAGAGGAAAGGGGAAGGGCAGAGGAAGTTGTCTACAGCCCGCCCTTCTTGAGGACAAGAAGATCCTCAAGCCAGTCAGCCAGGTGACTTTGAAGAGAGTTTTTCAAAACCCCAGGGCAGGGCCTGGCTGGGCGAGAAGAGGTCAAGGTCAGCCAGAGATGGGCTCAGGCAAGGTGGGAAAGCGCAGGTGTTCACACACAAAAGGCCACCTCTGCCCTGCTCCCACCCCGGGGGGACCCAAAGACGAGGCGGACGTTTTGAAAAATATAAAATTTTAATAAAGGCTACATCTCTTAATTACAATAATTATTGTACCAAGTAATTTTCCTTAAATGAACTCTTTATAATGCACAATTTACAGTATAAGTAGAACAAAATGCCATGGCAAAAGTCATTGAGTACAAGACTTGTAGTAAAAAGGCATAAAATATATTTATACATAAACCCCTTTCAAAAAACAAGGGAAAGTTGGAGCCCTCAATATAGGGCGACACACGGAGCCGGACACCGTGCAGGTACAGGTACTGTACTGATTTCAAGTCAAGCACTAGAGATAGTGGATTAATACTCTTCTGTTGTACAATATATACAGACGTATAGTACAAGTAACAATGGCAAAAATAGAATGTACAGATTAACTTAACACGAAAACCCGAACGTCAAAACGGAGGTGTCTGGAGGAAAGGGTGCTGCTAGGTCTTCCCGCAACTGTCCGCTTCTTTGCAGGGCAAGGGGGGAGGGGTGGTGGCTTCCAGAATGGTGGTGGTCCAACGACTAATTAAAAAAAACCAACCAACCAACCAACCGACCGACCGACACTCCAAGGAACGGTTTCAATGCAAGCACGAGTTGAACTCCAAGGTTCTAGCGGGCCTCAGCCACTGGGCGCTGGGCCTTGGTGGGGAGTTAGGAGGAGTTACTGAGGAAATCTGGGGTCCCCCAAATGAGGCTCCCCCCTGCCCCACGATGGATCCCATCCCACATGATGACCCCAGATGGCAGTGATGTTGCAACATAAATTGCTCCTCAAGACCTTTATGACAAAATAGAGCAGCGTAGGAAAAAAAAATGCACCAATTTTCTGCGTGTGTCAATGGTAGGGCAGCATTTTTAAAAAGTCTGTCTTCACTTGGAGAAATGCAGGGCAAAGCGTAATAATTCCCCTTAAAGAAATCATTAATGCGCCCCTAGCTCAACTCCCAAGTTTGGACAGGACAATTAAAACTTCCCCTCTCCCCCTACCGTGTTTAAAGCAGCATATCCATAAACTGGGGCCGGGGGTGGGGAATCAATTGTTCAATAAATAGCAGTAAGGATTCCTGTTCAGGTAAGCTATACACAGTTTCTCTTAGTTTATGGATTTCAGATCCCTAGGCGGTCATATATTATGTATGGCAGTCTCTCAAATACAGTCAGCATCTTCAATAGCCAAGAGTGGTCATGTTTTTAATAAATAGTTCAGGCTTTTCTTATCTCAGTACCCAGCTGGTGAATAGTGAAAACCAACCTCCCTGCCCTCCCCACCCTCCCCAAGTGGCCAGTGGCCAATTCTTCCCGAGATTTTTGTCTTCTTCATTGGTTTAGTTTTCCTTCAAAATGTCTCGTCGCGGTCCGTCACGGCCAAGGCCGGTGGCGCGGGCAGCGGCCCCGCACTTGCGCTGGGGGCCCGACCCCCGAGGCTCAGTCGATCCTCTCCACCTTCCCCAGAATCCTGCCTTCGTACATGGGGAGCACCGCCTCATCATCCCAGATCTCCTCAAACACGGCTCCACAGGCAAACTCGTCGCTTGCTTTTTTGAAGTAATACCTTAAAAGGAAAACCCAAAGAGCGTCTTGGTGAAAAGTGCGCTTTCTACTTTGCTAAGGAGAAAGGTGATGTCAGCACGGAGGATGGAGGGGTCCTGAAGGTTCCGCCGCACACGTGTGCATGTGAACCTCTGGCCGCCTCTGATCTGCGCCGGCCGCCGGGGCGCGCCGGGGCGCCCTCCCACCTGCGGCCTTGGGCCCAGAATGCTGGGGGCCCCCCCAAACACACTCTGCGGAGGACAGCTGCCTGCTTCTTTCTCCCCTTATCGGGAGGGTGTGGGGGTTGGGAAGGGCAAGACACGCCTGGTCCATTTGCAGTAACAGTGGGGCGGGGGGGGAGCTCCTCCAAGAGGCCCAGCCACCCTGAACCTGTAGAAGTCTGTGGAAGGCTGACACCTCTCCTGTCCCTCCCACCCTGCAGCACCCACAGGCCCGCTCCTCCGGCCTCTCCCTGCCACAGCCATGGGACAGGCTGCTTTCCTCGGTGGCCCCGGCAGGAGGCTGGCCAGAGCCATCTTGCTTCCCAGGGTTGCAGACAGCCCTGGCCCCGGCTACTCTCCTCCCTCTTCTCCCCGTCCCCCCCACCCCACTCCACTCCACCCCACCCCTCCAGGGTCAAACACTAAAGACCCTTCTATTATGCCCCTTGATTAAAGGTTCCTTTTATCCCACCCCAGACTTCTTTCTTCTAAGGCTGTTTAATTGTGTGGACGCAAATGACCGGCCTCTCTCAGGAGGGCCACATTCAGAAACAACTGCTGTCCTCCAGGCGGGCCCACTCCCTGGCCCCTTCCTTCGCCAGCCCCTTCCAGGGAGACCCCTCAGACGGATTAAACTCGCCCCTGCAAGCTGTCACCTTCAGCCAATAAAGGCCACTCATGGAGGGAGGGTCCTGGTCCTCTGGGGGGAGGGGGACAGCTCTCTAAAAAAATTTGTGTCTCAGGGTTACAGTTTTTTTTCTCTTTTCATTTAAAAGGAAAAAAAAAAAAAGAATTCCCCTCGGTTAGAGCTCAACTTCTTTCCTCTTTAATGAAAGCAAGCCAAATACTTTCATAGGAGATAAGGCTAAATAAAGTGAACCAGCTGGGTTTAGTCAAGGTTCCTTGTTGTTAGTGTTCCCAGCTGGGCCACAGCACCAGGGTGAACGGCACGGCCCGGACGGGGCAGCGGGGAGAACGCTTCCTATCCAGCGGGTCGGGGTACTTGGGGAGCCCGAGCGGGGGTGGGGAGGCGCACGGCACACAGGGGCCCCCGGACAGTGGCAGGGGAAGGCCCTCCTCCTGATACGAGGCTCCAGTTCTGACACCACCCTCGGTCGTGCCCCCCAGCCCCCCAGCTCCGACCCCTCGGCTCTACCAAGTCGGGCTTCCATGGCACCCCTGAGCAAACACGCAGAGACCTTCTTCAGGACCGTAACCTCTTCCAGAGAGGAGAGAGGCCACATCCCCTCGGCCCCGGCCCCCAGACTTCAAACGCACTGCGCTGCCCTCATCTTCTCCAAGAAACGGGCTTTTCCACTACAACATGCTTTATGTGGCAAACTGCGCTTTCTTCTGACATCTGGCACCAACAGCGTCTGGCACGTCTGGAGAGACTGTTCTCCTTTTGAACCCCTGCCATGTTGAGATTACTCAGTGCAGCCCAGGTCCCCCCCCACTCCGCGGCCCCATCCTCGCCGGGCTTTTTATTGGGGGGTGAGGGGGAGCGCGCGGGAGGACGGGGCACCACCCCCGCTGGGCGGGCCAGGCCTGGCACCCGGTGCCTCCCCGAGCCCGCTCCGGCCGGAGAGCAAGTACAGAGAGATAAGACGGCTGGGAAGGGTCTGGCCACAGCCTGATCCAATCAGTAAAGAATTTGAGAGTCAACCATTTGTGCAAGTCTTTGTGCATTAAAGGGGAGGCCGGGGCTTCAAAGCCAGGCTTATTAAGTGCGCCTTAGGACAAAAAATCAGAGCCAGATGTGGCCGGAGTGGCTGAGCGCGAAGCCCCCCCTGCAGCCTCCACTCGGCGCTCCAGAGCCCTTCTCCCTGAAGGTCACCTGCAGTTCCACTCAAAGTCCAGCCGAGTCAAAGCTGAGCTCAAAATGAATCCCTGGAGGGGCACACTTGTGTAATTAGTTTCACCTTGTGTCTGTTCAAGATAAAAAAAAGAAGAAGAAGAAGAAGAGGAAGAAGCAGTAGCATTAGGAGCCAGGCCTGCTCCCCAAACCCTTGGACACATTTTCAGAATCGTCTCTGCCCTGGTGTCAAATGGAAAGCTCTGAAGCCCAGCTCCACGCCCTGCTCCTCGGTCACTTACAGGTCCGAGCCCCCGAGCCCCAGCCTCTCCCTGCAGAGGGATCACTCTGGGCCCCCGGCCCAACCGGCTCCCAGGTGGAGTGGCTGGGAGAGCCGCAAGGGCCTGCTCCGGAAGGGACGGGGTCTCGGGGCCCCGGAGGCGGGCTCCAGGGGCCGGGGCCCACCTGGCTGGTCGCTCGTGCTATTAGGCTTCTCCCCTCCCATCTCGGGCTCGAGGTGGGGCGGGCTGGCACCTTCTGAGCACCGACTGCCGCTCCGTAAAGTGAGTGCGCCGCACCTCACGTGCCCCTCCCTGGCCCTGCGCACCGCAACCCGAGATATGGCTGGAGCAGAGCCCACCTACTCCCTTGGGAGGAAGGCCATCGAGGAGGAGCAGCTAGGACTCTGGATAAACGCAGGTGGAGTCATCACCCTCCCACCCCACCCACGTTCAGGGGGAGGTGACCAAGGAACGGTCCCCGCTCTAGAATCCTCTCTGGGGCCCTAGAAGACCAGGCGGGTGTCTCCACCACGTAGAGAGGGAGGAGGGCTGGGGGCAGGGCGAGTGCCCGGCCCCGTCCACCCGGTGCCCACGCATGGGGCCGGCCCCCTCTCTGTTATGGACACAAGAGCATTTCTGCTTTACATGACCCATTCCACACCGCGAGGCAGCTCTTCAGGGAGAGAGGCTGAGGAAGGAGAATGCCGTCTCCATTTCCAGGCCATGGCCTCTGCCCTTCCCCAAGCCTTCAGTGTGGACAGTCTCTCCTAAGACCCAAGCCTCATCGGTCTGTCCGTCTGTCTCTCCCTGACACACACCGCTCTCTGCCTTTCAGGAAGGGCCTCAGTGAGATGGCCCAAGCCCAGCTGTCCTGGTCAAGCCCCCTTTCTCCTTCAGAGTCCCGTTCACCTGGGTAGAAAAAGCCCGTCCAGGTCCCCCCAGAGCCCTCCCAGCGGTCTCCCTGCTGCTGCTGTTATTTCGGTCAGTGGCGAGGGGAGAGAGGAAATGAGAAGGAACAGAAGCGCCAGGCAGCCCAATGGCCTCCCTGAGCGCCTCCTGAGCCCCCTCCCGATGGCCCCTCCGGGTCTGGCCAGGCCAGGGAAGCGACTCTGGCTCTCGGTTCTGAGCAAACAAAGTGCGGAGCAGCAAGAAGCCGCAGGGCTCTTACCTATAATTTCCCTTTTTGCTGAGCTGCTCTTTAAAGTGGCCCAGGGTCAAGCTCTGAGCCTTCAGCATCCTCCTGTATGGAATTTCTTCTCCACAGAAAAAGTACGTGACGACCAACTCGCTGGCCTGGAGTGCGTGGACCCCCGCCAGCTTCTTTGGCTCTTTGTGACTGAGAAGGAAGATGGAACGCAACAAGTTCAGCATTCGAAGGCAGCGAGCGCACACCCCACACCCACACACCCCCCCCACACACCCCCCCCCCACACCCCACACCCCACCCCCACACACAGGCTCTCCAACACGTCCTCCAGAGAGAAAGCGAGGCTGCAGCTATGAGCTCAAAGGGGGTCTGGGTGTGGGCCCCCCCCCCTCCCATGTCACAGAGGCAGCTACTCTGGAGGCCCACAGTCCAGGTCATCTGCATGGGGCACTGGGAAGGGATGATCTCCTTGGGGTTTACACACTGCTGTTGCTCCCCTCACTACCACCAAACGGGTCTCTTTCGGGATGGCACAAGTGGGGTGCTTGCCAAGGAAGAAGCGGGGAGAAGCTGCCAGAGAGCCGTGGGTTCACTCAGCCCCACGAGGGAATGCTGTAGAGACAAACCCAGAGCATCCCCTGGACGGCATGGATGCCAGAGCCCGCTGGGATGGTTAGCTCCGTCATTTCGACCTCCCTCATTTATTCTGAGTTTGCAGGCCTTTAAATATGGCTCATTGCTCAAGATGAATGAGCAAAGAAAGAAAACTTGAATTATTTAGACCATTTTAGACGCCTGTAGCCAATTTCTTTCTAAATGCATCATCCTGGAATTCAACGGAGCCAGGCTTCTCGGCCCACTTGGCAAGAGCGTAACCTTACGGAAAGAATCATGGCACCACTGGGCAAGACACGGTGCTCTCCCCAAGCCGAACAACAAAGACCGTCCTCGGTCTCTGCAGTGGTGAAGCACCTTCCTGCTCCATGCGACAACACGTTTCCAACTTGCTAGCTTGCAAGCTGAATGAGGGCAACGTTTCCATCCGGGGTTGGGGACCCCCTTTTATCCATCTGCTCACGGCTGCACGTCTCAGCTTTTGAGGAGTGCGTACCCGGGAACCCTGAGCCATCCGTCCCTTCAGGAAGCAACACCTATTGTCCAAGTCACAACGCATCTCCCGGCGCGGGCAGGGTTTCCAAGTTCCCGATTTATGGCCAAGATCCCGATTTATGGCAATAGCCGCGTTTACCGTTCCTAGTGGCTACTGTTCAAACCAAGGGGATTTTATATACTAGAAAAAGTTTTCAAGAATCCCAACGCCAGGGAGTCAATGCCTTGAAATATAAACCACGAGGGGGCTCTCAGCAATGTCAGGTAAAGACACTCACTCTTCGGAAGCCAGGCTGGGGTTGGAGAAGGGCGCGGCTCCCGTCTGACCAGTGGCCGAGTGGTTCCTGTCCCTCTGCTGACCTCCTGCACAGCATCTGAGGACACAGCGGGAGTGGGGGACGGAGAGTAAGGCAAGTGGGGAGCAGACGGAAAAGCTGAAGGCTCTGAGCCCTCACCGTAGACCCAACTTCCATCCACGGGGAATAGCCATCCTAAGCCCCCTGGGAGCCCGGGACGGGGCGATGCCAGCCCAGGCAAAGGGCCGAGGCCCTGGATCCTCCATCGGTCAGGGCCTCTTACATGCTCATCTACCCAGCCTTGCGCGATCGGGGCATTTGTAAGGAACAGACGGAAATTCACTCTCCTCCCGGGCCTGCCTTTCCTAATAAGCAGATCCCGGCTGGCTCTTCAGAACGAACAGAACTAAAAGGAACAATTTCTAGCAGGTGGGGAGGAGACGCGTACGTGGCCAGAAGCCATCCCTCCTCCCTGAGGAGCGCCCAGACCCTCACCTCCGCTCTGCGGCCACTCACCGCTGCTTTGGGGGCTTGGACACCTCAGCCAGCCGGCGGCAGGCCTCTTCCAGCTGTGCCAGTGTGTTGGGCGGGGTCAGGGGAGGCATCGCGGGGTCCTGGGTGAACGCGGGGGCTCGGGGGGCAGAGCGGGCGTGCCCGTTGCTGCCCCCCAGCAGGTGGTGCCGGCCAGCTCGCTCGGCCGGGGACGCACGGGCGGACTCCAAGGGGTAAGCCTTTTTTGTGCTTTGGGCACTGAGCAAGGAGTGAGAGAGAGAGCAGAAGAAAGAAACTGGGTTAGAAAAACTGGAAAATGTGACTTCAGTAGAAACTTCTCTATCCTGCCTTCAGAGAGAAGAGGAAAATAAAAAATGACCCTATCATCACATGGACAGGGGCGGTGCCGAAACAGGGCATTTTTGTGGTCCGCTCAGGCCAACGTTTGCTGTTAAGACGGCAGGAGCAAACGGTCCCATTTGTGTTCGGCCGACTGCAAGAACAGCCATCCCCACAAGACCTCCGCGGCGGCGGGTGTGGTTTACCTAGGGGGCTTGGGTTTGCTCTGCCGCTCGCTCTCCAGCATCCACTGCCAGACATCCTGCGACCTGTCTCCTTCCTCCCCGGGAAGCTGCAGGGCCCCGGCTCCGCCGGGGGCCCCTCCTTCCCTGGCGGGCAGGGCCAGGCCCGGCTCCACGCTTTTCCCACTTCGCTTGGGCAGGGCACTGCCTCTGTTGCTGTGGGGAACCAAGAACCACACCCAGCCCAGAGGCCCCGTTACAGCTCTGGGACGCCTCGAATCGGGACAGGTCGGCGAGTGACACGAAAGACCCATGCACCTGCTTCCCCTGCCCCGCCCCCCCCCACCCTGCGCCTCCCTCCTGGAAGCTAGATGCCTGTGACCCCTGAACCCCGCTCCCCAACCTCGCACCCGCCCGGGGCTCTGGGTGGGAGAGAAAGCCCCGCGGGGACGCTCCGGTCCACCTGACACTCACCCAAACTGCTCGGCCGCGGGCTCCACAGCCTTGGGGTGGCTCCTGCACTTGGGGTAGCAGTAGTAGCCGGCGCCCCCGGGACAGAAGCAGCGCACCCTCTGTGCGGCCTCTGCCTCCATCTCCTCCCTGGTCTTGGGGAGGCCGTGGTGGTGGATGTAGTGGTGGTGGACGTGCTTCGTCGTCTGCTTGGTCACTAAGCCCCTGGCTCCGAGGAGGGGGCAACCGGCCTGTGGGGCTGCCACGGGGGGCAACTTGCCCCCAGGCGGGAGCAGGGGGTGGTACTGCTCCTGGTGGTGGTGGTGGTCGGGGGAGCGGGAGCGGGGGCTGTAGCGGCCCACGCCTGGAGACTGGCAGCCGGGGGTCTTGAGGACCCTGGACAGGTGGTCGTCCAGAATGGTCTGCGGGTCCTCCTCGTAGCTGCCGGAGGGCAGGAGGGAGAGGGGGTGCGGAGCGGGCCCCCCGTCCCTGGGGCTCAGCGCTAGCTCGGAGGCCTCCCTCTCTTCATCCTGGAGGGGCAGGCGGCAGGAGGGGCAGTGACCGGGTAAGCAGGAGGGGCCAGCCTGGGCCGCCAGGGGGTCAAGGGGAGGGGCGGCGCGGGGACGCGGGCACCGGGGAAGGGACAGGGCGGGGCGCTACCTCTCGGATCTGCTGCAGGCGCTCCTCCAGGCTGTGGCGGCTCTCCAGCTCCAGCTTCAGCTTCTCCAGCCTGGAGATGAGCTCGGCCGCGAAGGTGGCGGGCTCCACGGGGGTCATCTCCTTGGGCAGGCGGTGGGTTCTCTACGGGGCACGGGGAGGGAAGCCACGAGGCACGTTCAGCGGGGCCAGCACGCGGCGCCCCCGCCGGAGCTTCCCGGGCCTGGTGGCCTCGGCCCCGGCCACAGCCGCACGGACGGACGGACAGACGGACGGACGGACGGACGGGTGGGCGGCGGAGAGCGGCGGGCGCGGCGCCCGGGCTGCTCGGGAGCTTTATGCGCCGGCGCCGCGGCCTCATGGAGAGCCATGGTCCCCACCAGCGTTTGCCTTGGGCAGGAGCAGTTGGTCGCTCTCCGAGAGGCCCCGCTTGTTCTCTCTGTAGTACAACCAGCCCATCAGTAGCTACTCTGAAGTAGAGAATCTTCAAAGACTGTTGTCAAACATCAAAAAAAAAAAAAGGCCCTCTGCGGTGGGGAGGGGAGAGGGACCAACTCAAGGAATAAAAAGTAGAGTCTAAACAGAAAGGGAGCTGGAAATTTGAAAAAAAAAATAAATAAATAAGATTGGAAGGGAGGTGGGGGCAGGGGGAAGAAAAGGGGGGAAAAAAAAAGGAGTCACACGGCCGGATCAGAAGAAGTGGTAATTTATTTCGTGGCCGCACACTGCGCACCTTTGAGGTGGTGTTGTCTCAACACTGTCCTAGATCTCCCCGGCTCTCCGCGCCCCCCTCCCCGGCTCTTTGTACAGAAAATGAAGGAAGATGCTGCGGGCTAGCGGCAGAGCACCGCTGAGCTGGGCTGCCCGAAGCCGGTCTATCAAGGGAAAAGGGAACATCTCCAAATCAAGTACAGAATATAAAAAGGCATAGAGGGTGCTGCCAAAAGCAGCAAACAGAGGACTCCCACTGCCCGGCTCTCCGTCCTCTGCCGGCCCTCCCGCCACCCCCTCCCCCCGGTTGTCGGCCTGTTCCTTCCTCAATTTCCCTCTTGCTTTGCCCTTTCCTTCAGCACGGGTGGGGGCAGCACAAAGCCCACCCGCGAAGGCCCGCGTTCCCCCTGCAGCTGAGCTGGGCTCATGAGGGCGACCGGCAGCCAGTGAGCCTGGAACTGCGTGGGGGGGGTGGGTAGAGAAAGCCCAAGCCCCCCCGCCCCAGGAGCCGGCCGCTGTCATGCAGGCTAGCTCGGCTCAGCCCGGATCAAAGCGCTGCCTTATGGAGAAAGTCGATTTCCACACCCCAGGACAAAATCATCTAATTTACAAGCTTGGGCAGTAGAACTTTTATTCACACACATACTCCCCTGCACCCCCACAGTCCTGCCCAAAAACACCTGTATCCTCAATACTGCTGTATTTGCGGGGTAATATTATCGAGGAGGGGGATGCTGAAGGGCCCCAGGAAAGCACTGTAACATGCTAAATTTTCGGACCCAGTTAAGTCCTCCCTGGACTGTGTCAGGGGCTTTCAGAGGGGAGCTGCTCTAGCGAAAACAATCCAGTAATGCAACATGGGATTAGCAACTGGGTGTGTTAATTTTCTGAACGCAACATCACTGATGGGCCAACTGAATTCTCGGAAGCTGGCCAGAAGGATTCGTGAGCGGAGATGCCGCTCGAAGCTGGGCACTCTCCTCCCCTCCCCAAGGAACAGTGTTCTTGCAATCTTGGATCTCAGTGTATGGCAAGAAGCACAGCTCCTAAAACACAGATGAGGGGCCTCTGCTGAGTTTAGGGGGCCACATGCTGGCTGCCCTCCAGGACTTGGAAATGGAAGAAGAGATACCAGGAAAGGATCTTCACGCCAAGCTGGCCTCTCACGTCAATCACAGGGGGAAGTTGCTCATGAGATCCTACCTTCCAAAGGCTTCATTCATTCAGCATTCATTAGGTGCAGATTCAACAGAAGGTTCTAAAGCAAGTTCTGGGGTTGGGAACGGACAAGACGGGACAGCTGCCCTCCAGGGCTTTGGAAGTCAACAGGAGAAACGTCCTAGGGATGCAATTTCCCTTCTGCGGGAGGCAGAGATTCTTCTAGCCTCCTCATTCGCTGATTCAATCAACACGTTTTAGTAAGTACCTGTTAGGAGCCAGCCACTGTTCTAACCGCTGTGGACAGGGCATTTCACAGAACAGACAAAACTCCCTGCCCTCGGGGGGCCTCCATTCTAGTGGGAACCCATGGAAGGAAGCACGGTTTAACTCCCACCATTGCTTGGTTTCTGGAAGAGAACGGCTTTGGTTTCTTTTTTGAAAAGAATTTTCTTTTTTGAATTGAGAAAATGTAGAGGTTCAAGTCGGTCATCTTGAGCTTCACTCTGCTCAGCATCACACCTCAAGGAACCAGGTAACACCTCTTCCCTGGTTCCCCCCTCTCTTCCCTTTCCCCTAGAAGACCCCAGGCACTGCTTCTCCTCTTATCCTAGACCTTCCCCCCTCCACCTCCCATCCCTCTTCTGCAAGATTCAACATGGCCAAAAATATCTGCCTTCCCCCTCTGGACTATACTCACCGGGAAATGAGGTAGAGACACTTGGCCATTGGCCTTCACACTGCGATGCATTTCTCTCTGGAGCTGTTTCTTACTCCCCACACGATAAGGAGGGATTCCATCTCTAAGGGAAGGGAAAAGACAGAACCCACAGGCTCACGAGGATGCTTTCAGCACGTGGGCTAACTCACAAGCCCTCCTGAGATCCCACCGACGGACAGGGCCCTTGCATGCCTCCATGCACGTGTGCCCCCGTCCTGCGCCCCATGGCTATTCCCAAGGGGAAAGACCAATCCAAGATCAAACTGCCAAACCCTCTGCTCATCAATCATCTCTGTCAACTTGGCTCCCTCTCAGATGCAGGATCGACAGCTCGGAAAGAGCTTGGTAAGCTCCTCCTTCAAGCTCTGCCTTGGAAATGGTTACACTCTAGCCAGCCCAGTCAAAGTGAAGGTTCCCCATTTTATCTTACAAGTAGCCCAAGCAGGAGAACCTGAGGCCCCTTTGGGCCTCCTCACAGTCGGCTGTACTGCCCCAGATCAGGACCCCAGGGCCTTCTGGAGCACACACCGGGGCAAAATACTGCAGGAAGAGGGACCAGGCCCGCAGACAGCCGAGCCAGGCATTAATGAAGGGGTGCGCCATTCTCCAACAGTCAAGCCCCCAACTGTTTCCAAATGTCTCCCTCTTGTAAATCAGCCACAAGAATATCTTTGGGCTCCTTCCTTCCCTCAGCTCCAAACCCTGCCACCCCCCAAACTAAGGAATTCCCAAGGACACATGACCAATGTGGGCATAAAGAGAAAGCCCCTACTACGTGGCACTCCGGGCAATTTCAGATATTTGAGTACCTACTATGTGAGACCTTGTTCCAGGTGCCGGGCGAGACAGCAGTGAAGGAAGGGGATAAAAATGCAGACGACTGCCCTCATAAAGCTTATATTCTTTTTTTAAAAAATTTTTTTATTCTTATGTTAATCCCCATACATTACATCATTAGTTTTAGATGAAGTGTTCCATGATTCATTGTTTGTGCATAACACCCAGTGCTCCATGCAGAATGTGCCCTCCTCAATACCCACCACCAGGCTAACCCATCCTCCCACCCCCCTCCCCTCTAGAACCCTCAGTTTGTTTTTCAGAGTCCATCGTCTCTCATGGTTCATCTCCCCCTCCGATTTCCCCTGCTTCATTCTTCCCCTCCTGCTACCTTCTTTTTTTTTTCTCTTAACATATATTGCATTATTTGTTTCAGAGGTACAGATCTGAGATTCAACAGTCTTGCACAATTCACAGCGCTTACCAGAGCACATACCCTCCCCAGTGTCTATCACCCAGTCACCCCCTCTCTCCCACCCCACCCCCCACTCCAGCAACCCTCAGTTTGTTTCCTGCGATTAAGAATTCCTCATATCAGTGAGGTCATATGATACATGTCTTTCTCTGATTGACTGATTTCACGCAGCATAACACCCTCCAGTTCCATCCACGTCGTTGCAAATGGCAAGATCTCATTCCTTTTGATGGCTGCATAATATTCCATTGTATATATATACCACCTCTTCTTTATCCATTCATCTGTCGATGGACATCTTGGCTCTTTCCACAGTTTGGCTATTGTGCACATTGCTGCTATAAACATCGGGGTGCACATACCCCTTTGGATCCCTACATTTGTATCTTTGGGCTAAATACCCAGTAGTGCAATTGCTGGATCGTATGGTAGCTCTATTTTCAACTTTTTGAGGAACCTCCATACTGTTTTCCAGAGTGGCTGCACCACAAAGCTTATATTCTAATGGGTGGTAGGCAAGAAGCGGAAAATATCAAAGCAAAATCTATAGCATGTTTTCTAGAAAGTGGTAAGTACTGGGACAAAATACAGGGTAGGAAATGGGAAGAAAGGATGGGGTGGGGGTGAGAGTTCCAGTTTAATATGTGTGTGGGGGGGTACCAAGAAGTCCTCACTGCGAAGGTGACCTTTGAGCAAAGACCTGCAGGCAGGATGAGCCCCTATGTCCTTCATCATTATATTCCAAAAAAAAAAAAAAGAAAGGAAGTGGAGGAGGTAAGAAAAGTAAAGGAAAGCCTCCATGCACCCCAGCTTGTCTTTACTACGACATGACCTGGAGTTGGCCATGATTTTTTTAAAAACAGAATCTTGTGCTTGAAAGCAGTCAAATGGTCAAGGTGTGACTCTTTTCCCAATGCTGTCCCTTCTAGAGGCCACTTATTGACAAAAGCTTCAGGGTTCCAACATTCCCACAGTGAATCATACTTGGAGGCTGTAAATATTGAAATTAGGTATTTGGTTATTTCCCTTTTCCTGGCATTTTGTTCATCACAGAGTGGAAGGAAGAAAAACATCTTTGGCTCACCAGCTGTGGGTGAAAATCAGCAATTTCTAAAAATACCGGGAGCAGCCAGGGGTAACTGGTTGACCTCTAGCTCCTCATCTGTAATGCCCTAGGATTCCAAGTGGATGCATCTTCCAGAAATCTGTTGACCTAGGCCAGATCACAGGGCCACCGTGGGGATGATACAGATCATGGTCAGTCAATACACCCATGACGTAGGTTAGCCAAAGCTTGGCTAGGAATTAGCACAGAAAGGATCATTTTATTGAGGGTACAGGGGGAGAAAAGGGATCGATATCTAAAGCAGGGGGTGCCTGGGTGGCTCAGTCGGTTAAGCGCCTGACTCTTGATTTCAGCTCAGGTCATGATCTCACAGGTTGTGGGATCAAGCTCCGCACTGGGCTGCTCACTCAGCGGGGAGTCTGCTTGAAAGATTCTCTCCCTCTGTCTCTCTCCCTCTGTCCCTCCCCCTCCCCCTGCTTGTGTGCTCTCTCTCTCTAAAAATCAATAAATAAACTTTTAAAAAAATATATCCAAAGCAGGAACATACGCACAAGGGTGAGTCCTGTCCCAGAAAAAGGTCAAGAGGGCCTGAGATAGCACACCAGTTGACTAGTGCAGGCTAAGTCTCTCAGACAGCCTCCCACTCACTTGACCAGGCCCTCAAAAGCTAGGTAGGATAAAAGGTTCTAAGTCCAGAAACTTACTGAACCACCTGGTGTATGTTTACCAAACCTCAGTGTTTTCACCTTGGGATCACCTACAAGACGGGAGAAAAGTGGGTGCTCACGAGCATGCCTGGCTTGACCAGTAACCAGGTTCCACACCAGGGGCTGAGTCCAACGTAAGGTTGCCTGCCCCGAGGTATGTGTTCCCACTGTGGGTCAGACGTATGTGACATATAATCCAACTTCATCCCAAATTCACCAAGTTTTACAGATGGTCAGAGACCCGCTGTAGCTCTCCTGGGGTCAGTCAGTAGCAGTTAGACCCAGGATCCAAATCTGAGCCACTGCCAGACTCCAGAACAAGTGTCCTTAACTTAGCAACTTACCCTCCCATCCCACCCGGAGGAGCCAAGCTTCCTGACAGTCCGGTTCCTAGGCCCTGTGAAGTCACATGACATTCTGAAGGGGCAAATGAAAGATTTGGGGAACATGCTGGAACATCCTACCCCACCACTTGGTACTCACTGGCTACGGGGCATGCCAGGTGGTTTCCAAGGCATAGTGAGGATCCCCTTTCCCTTGTCTCTTGCCTAATGTTCCTTGTGGGGTGAGGGTGACCATGGGGGTGCCCCAGGTTGGGTCTCACACTGATCTAACCAACTTCCATTGACCCGGGGCTGCCCCATGAATAACGTCCATGCCCTTCTCCTGACCAGCAACACCTCCGCGGACTTCAAGCGGGTGGGTGGCTGGCCCCTGCCCCCGGGCTCTTCCTGACAATTTTGGGCGGGCAGGAGTCAAGACCCCCACGGACTTCACTGTGACGCAAGCAAAGCTTCAAGAGTCCTACAGGAGGTCCCCATCCATCTCCCCCAAGACTCTGTCCTCAAGTCTCCTCTACAGCCTCTGCTCTTCCCCTTTCCACCCAGATGGAAATCAGTGGGAAGGTTTTTATACCTCTTTTGCTTTTTCCATACAAAGCAGAAGAAGAGAAGTGGGGAAGTCCGTATAGAAAGGGGGAGGCAGGGAGAAGCAGGTGCCTGGACGACTGAAGGCAAAAAAAACAAATGATTTCAGCACCACCCCCAGGGCAGGTGAAGGAGCCAAGTGCAGGACAGGAGACCTGTGACCAGGGCAGAGAAGACACAGCTCAACCTGTAGAGGTCAACAAGGCGTATTTAAGAGGTGCCTTCACGGAAACAGGGCTTTACCTCCCCACCAGCCAAGAATCTTCTTCCAAACAGCCACGTGTGCCAGAAGAGGGCCACTCTTCCTACTTGGGCTTTCGAACTTTATGATCCGTCTCCCGGACGCTCAGCACGGTGAGCTGCCGAGTGCCTGAGTTTCGGTCCCCATACCGTCCTCCTTTAATTACCAGCCTTCTAGCTAACGAGCCCACTGCTGGGCCCAGCTGTGTTCTGGGGAGCACGGGTTTTGAAGCGTGGACTCCGCTTTGCTGCCATTTGAGCCGAGCCCATCAGCTTAGCCTTTGGACTCCGCTGGGCCCAGCCTAACCTGAGTGCCGTTCTCCCGAGGCTTAGCAGTAACCGACTCCCTCACACACGTGTCCACTCCCATTCCCATCTGGCAAGCACTCGGAAGGCAGCGTCTGATCGCTGCCAACATCAAAAGCCTGGTTTTGTAAGATCAGATCAGATCTGAACTTCACTCAGGTGCCTTCCCTGGTGCCCAGAGTAAACCCATGAATAAGATATAAGGAAATACAAGTAAATAAATAAAAGAACCTGTTCCACCCTTCCGCAGGAACCACGAGGAAGTATCTGGCGCTGGTTTTGTGACACCCGGAGCGGAAGAGACCTCCACGCCAGGCCGATCCTGACTCTGAGAGCAACTCTGCACAAAAACGGAAGCCCGAGAAGACGCCCCCCGTGTCGTAGGCGTAGCTTCCACGCTTCCTGGCTGCCCAAACACAGGAGCCACCCTTGGGCAGCACAGAACCCGCCGCTTGCCATGGTTTCTGCCCCCGGCTGCATCTTCCTGGGCCTGATGCCCTGGAATGGCCCCACGAGCCTCTGTGCCCAACACTCCAAGGGACTGGGCCTTAGGACTTGGCTGGAGTCTGGCAGCTAACTTCCCCGCCCCCTGCCCCGCCCCCCAAAATAGAAAGTGATTTCTTCTGAGAAGGCAAGCTTCAGAGTAACAGGCTCATAAAACAGCCTTCTCAGAGGCCTACTATGAAGGCCCGAATCCCCAGCCAGCTTTCACAGGCTTTTTACTTAGCGGGAAAACAGAAGTCAGCAGTGGGCTTTGGGAGAAGGCAGGGATTTCTTTCGAGCCCCCGCCAGCTCTGACCCTCCAGGCTGAGGCGCAGGGCTCCCCGGAACAACCGAGTGCAGGCCGGCCCTGCCCAGCTTCTACTCGGGCCGTCTTGCAAAGGCCCCTGGGACTTAATTGGCCCCGTCGCAAATGGGACGATTGCTTCCCGGGCTTGTGTCTAATGAACTCCAACCTTCTGGAGTCTATTGAAGGCCGCCTGTGACCCCCTCTCCCCCTCCCCGGCTGGGTCCCCTCCCCAACTCCCAGCAGGACGGCCAGCCCCACTCCCCAGCCCCTGGCAGCCCCCCTGGCAGCCAGAGCCGCCCATTGTGACGGGGAAAAACAGCCAGGGCTCTTTTCATGCTTTATGGGGCGCTCCTATTCACTTGTTCAAGGAAATTTCAAAGGGGCCTGCTACCCTCTTATCCCCGCTAAGCTTCCCCAGAAGAACAATGGGCTGAAAGCGGTTCAGTTCAGCTTTTCATCCCCCACACACTTTATTTCTCGCCTGCTCCGTGCTCTCATCTGTGCGAGGCCCATTGGCAGAGCTGTGAAGAGGGGTCTAATCCCAGCCCTGGGAATCCCGGGTGACCCCCCGACACTGGGTAGATCACACACACAGGGCCCGCCGGCCAGAAAGTGGCTCGCACAGCCCGGGCTCTCGGTGAGCGCCAAGCCTATGGGGCAGGGGGGCAGGAGGGCCCAGGGACCCCCAGGGCTTGGCAGCCCAAGACCCACAGGAACCCCAACCCCCTCCCCTGCCAGCCACCCAGATGATGGGCTCTTATTCCTGAGACCTCTTTGTCCCCACTGTGGTCTGCAAGATGCAAAGTGCCCTGGACAAACAACTCCAGAGAAGAGGATCCCACACTGATGAGAAATTCGCCCCGAGTTGGTATGAACCTGCCCGAGTGGGTACGGCTGCACCAGCCGCTCAGGATAACCTGCCCACTTGGCTGGGAGAAGGCTCCGAGGCCCCTAACAGTGACAGCAAGAAGGTCAGGCCCAACACTGAGGCCCAGGGGCTCCGAGCCTTCCAGGCACGCTCCCTCGGCCCTGATGTCCTGGTTTGCTCACACCCATCCAAGGCCGCTGACAATGCTGAGGGCCTGCCACTGGGGACCCAGGGGTACCCAGCGTGCCCCAAAGAGAAAGCGGCACATCGAGGGGCTGGCCCTTTCCTGTCTCTATAGCCACGTGGGCTTTGCTGGCCCCCGCCCTACCCTGGCGACCTAGAACAGCTGGCTGGCCAAGGTAACTTCCCCAATCCCGGACAGGAGCCAGCCAGGTCTTCAAGTCCACAAGTGTCGTAGCTGACGCGGGAAGGGTGAAAACTTTAAAGTCATCTCTAAAAGGAAAAACTGAGAAAGTTCTTCTGGGAAGGGAATAATGAAGGGAGGTGGGGGGAGGCCAGTGCTGGGGAGAAGTTAGAACTTCTTCCCTCCCCCCTCTCCCCCAAACCATTCAAAAAGAAAGCACTGTGATTCCCTAATAAATAAAAGAAACTCAAAGTGGCTCAAAGGTCTCATTCTCAACTGCTCCTCCCAACACCTCATGCTGGAAATGTTCATGTCTGCGGGGAGGGGAGTGATAGGCCAAGGGTAAGGGCTTCGGCTGAGAGCTCCATCCTCCTGCACCAGCACTGGGCCTACTGTCCTAGCTGTGAAAGTCACAAGTGACCGCCCACCTTTCTGACCGGCTCTTGTGAGGCTCACACACATACGGGGACTACACCCAAGTTGGCTCATCATGAACCCAGAACAACGCCTCAATGGCGGGGACCGCAAGGGCCTGAAAGCCAGCCAAAAACGGTCTCTAAGAAAACCAAACAGAAGCCTTACATTCTTAACTACATTTGACCTGGGAGATTCACTCAACGCCCTCATTCCAACCCAACTGACTCTTGTTTCACTCAAGACACTAAGACTCCCCACCCCCACCGCCACGCAATCCACAGACAGAAGCTAAAGGAGTAACGTTGCTAGAAGCAAGCACACAGACAGGAGCAAAACAGGACAGCAGAACAACCAAGAGAAAAAAGAAAAACCATTTTTAAAGAGTGGGGGTGTTGCCAGGATGTCTGTGGATGAGCAGACAGCCCCACGTGGCCTTGTACACTAGGAGGTAAGACTACAACACAGCATGGAAACAGATCTTGATAATGATCGAGATCAAGCAAGAAATTATGCCTAATACTATTTAATTAAAATAGAACAAAAAGGTATTACTGTAAGGACGGTGACCATCAAAGGATAATTTTGCTCAAGTATGGACGGAAAACTAACTTCCACGGAACCCGTCATTTCTGCATGTTGGATGAAAGACGTGTACCCTTATCCTGTTTTCATTAATGCCAAAATGCTCTTCTTGCATTAAATTGGCACCTGTCACCTTGTGGCTCTCTCCCTTTACTGACAGGGGGACCTGAGATAACACAAGGAAAGCCACTGGGAAAACCAACAGTAGAATCCCAAACCAACCTCATCAACTTCCCTTCCAACTGGCTCCATGCCACAGGCCAAAACACAGGACACTGGCCAACAGAAACCAGATCATTTCAAACGACCTGGAAGAAGAGACGGTCCAGTGTGAGGATGCTAAAAGGAACAAACTCCAGCGACACCATTAATACACGGCTCAGTGGGTTTGCCTTTCAAAACTGTCCCCTTGGCAAAGGAGATTCCTATGGCAAACACACCTGTGGAACATCTTCAAAGACCATTTCTGGAGTGGTAGTTCTCAACTGGACGCTGGGTAAGCTCCCAGGGGACTTTTGCCCAACCCCAGGCTCCCCCTCCCTTGGCTCTCCTGAATCAGAATCTCAAAGGATGGAAAGAGATGGGGATACCCCGCTCAACACACACACACACACACACACACACCCCTTCGGTGAGACTCAGGGAGAATGACTGTTCTCCACCCAGAGATCACCACTGCATGACGTCAAACGGTGATAGGTGGGGGCCACACTCATTAGTCGTGAACACTGAGAAATGTACAGAATTGTGGAATCACTATGCTGTTTACCTGAAACCAACAGAACATGGTGTCAACCATTCTTTAATAATAAATTTTTTTTGAACAAACTCTTAGTATGCCAGATGCATTCGTCTTCAAAAGATCCAAGATCCGACAACTCTGGAGAGAAGCCCTACTCAGCGGCAGAACCTGACACGGAGCAGCACTCTGCCAACACTTAGTGAACGGACTGCTGTCCACCTGAACACTTCCACGAGGGAGAGAACTCCGGGTTTCTGACCCTCACCTTCAATGCCTCTTCCTTCAGAAACAATGAACACACCTGCACACAAATCCTTCCCACGCCACCCCGTCTCCCACCTGCTGGTTCTGCAGACTGGACACCTTGGGGTTCAGGCCCAGCCATGCACTTCCGTCCAGGGAAGAAAGGCGAAAGGACAACCAGAAGATGGCTTCCTAAACTCAGGACCCCATCGCCCTCCCAACCCTGCACCTCAGTGCTGGCACACTCCGCTCCCACCAAGCAAACGTACAGACCCACCCGGATGGGGTTTGTGAAGCCAGCGGAGGAGGGCTGAGGACTCTGCCCAGCTGGCCTGGTGGGTCACACTGCCGGCCATATACATGATGGGGATACCAGGATACTTACACGCTACTGTCCGTCATGGACATGGAATCATCAGTCAGTGCGTCGCTGGATATCTCGCTATCGTTGGCGCTGGTAGCTGGCGCAAAGACATAGCCAGAACCTACGTGGTACGGATTAACAGGATCGCTCCTCTTGAAGGACCTGCAGGAAAAGTACAACAGCAGTGCATCACGGCTTCGCACCAGGCAACCCGGGGACAAGTGAGGGCATAATCCCACTGTGTGCGAATGCCAATCTGCTGCCCGGGGCCAGTCGCTCATCTGGGCAGACGGCTGGGGCTACTTAAGGGAGGGTGGCTGAGCCACCAGCTCACCCTGGGAAGAAAGCAGGCTGGGTTCCCCTGCTGCCAAGGGCAGGTCTGCCAGGGGACAGAGGAAGCCATAAGTAGCCCAGGGGATCCTACAAAGGGCTAAATACACCCTCAGATAAGAGGAAGGCACGGGACTCTGTTTTAGGAGGGGAGGCTATCAAATCCAAGACAAGAGTAAGCCCGTAGAGGCGAACGGTCTTCTCCCTCCCCACCACCATATCCAAGCCTGCACTAGAAGAACACGGTTTTAGGGCCCCAAGAGGTCTTAGGCATCCAAACTCCCCATCTGGGGTCTGTTAGCATAGTTCAGCCTCAAGCAACCCAAGGCCTGGCATCGCCTTCTCATTTCCATCCTGGGCCCAGGACACTGGATGGAGGGGACAGAAAAGCTCAAGATGAGGTTCAGGACTTGCACCCCAGCTGGAGCTGGGCCTCCACTGGGCCCTGCCCCCCCCCCCCACACCAGGCTAGGCTAAGATCAAGACCAGCTGGATTCAAATGAGCAGCACAGCTGTTTCAAAGAAAGGCCCAGGCCCCTCCTCCAGTGTCTCCTGCCCTTTGTTTCAGCGGCCTCTGCCTCCCCATGCTGCCCTCCTGATCACCTCCCAGAGCCACCAGTGTGCCTGTCCCCCGCTGGGCTGCATCCCTCCCGGGTCACCAGTGAAGGACGTCAAGTGAGGGGAGAAGGAGGAAGGGGCCACTGTGGTCGGCGGGCTCCAGGAAGGGGCCCGTCAAGCCCGAAGTCGCAAGAGGCCCTGTTGACAAAGACCCCGGCGTACTCCACTGGGCCCGCCAGTCTAAGCCAACAGCAAAGAAACCAACTGGGGTGAAGGGGAAGGCCCAGAAGAGAGAACGCATTCCATCAGGCCACCGCATGGGTCTCTAAAGATGGCACTGGGCGTTGCCGATGAAAGGGACTCATGAAAGGTCAAAGCAGCCTCTACATGCCATCGCCAAGCTCCTATTCACCTCCTCTGTGGGTAGCACGGTGCTGGGCTCTGGACTGGGCCCGCCTGGGTCTCTGGTCTCCTGGCCCCAGTGGCCTGGTCACCATAACGGGGGGGTGTCACTGGGAAGGCACGGGCTCACAAAGGGGGGTGTGCCTTCACACACATCACATCCTCCCGAGCTTGTAGCCACCTGGGGAAGGAGGGGTCCTGGGCGCACCTCACCAGAGCGCCCGGGGTGGCCCCAGGGGACGGCAGCCTGCCCAGGCCAATGCCGGGGGTCATGGCAAGACATGGATTTCTTTGGCTCTCATCCAAACTCTTTCTGCGTCCTGATAACAGAGACCAGCCCAAAGGGTTCAAGACGTTCTAGCAGCATGTGGGACCCAGGCTGTGCCACCAGATTGGATAGAAGGAGGGTTGGGTGTGGGCAGGAGCCGTGGCCACAGTTCGGTGTGAGCGCCTCCTCGGGGGCAGCTGGGATGGGAAAGCCGGGGAAGGGCTGGGCCCTGTCGCTAAGGCCTGCACTCCAGCCAGAGAGAGAACACAAACGAGGAAAGTTACACCCAGAGTCTGAACGTTTTAGAGCCAGAACGAACCTAAGCCAACCTCCTCAGTTTAGACATGTGAATAAAATCAAGAGTTGCCATAGACAGGACACTCAGTTGAGGCGGGCTGTTTTGGGCGTGGATGCACCCTCCGCACACAGTAGGTGCTCAAGGCATGTCTACTGCCCAGTCACACTGCAGCCTCACGACGGTGGCAGGAGGCGCAGAGCCCCAGGTGGGGGCCAAAAGCCTTGCCAGAGGCACCTGGCTGGAGACGTGGCCACAGGGAACCCACATCCAGACTCCCATAGGAGCTCAACGTCAGCAGGGACCACGATTCTGTCCTACCGAGCTAGACTGGAACGTAAAGCCAGGTGCTGGAAATGGCCCATGGGCACAGAATCAACCAGAAAGTGCAAATGAGGAACGTCCTACTTGAACCTGTTGAATACCTTGGACAGAGTGACCTTGAACTGTCCTTGAGACCCTGGCCCCGTCCTCGGTGTAGAGGGCAGGAAGTCTCCCCACCTCCCAGGTATGCTGTTCCATGAGGCCTCAGCACTGGTCCCGTGTCCTCAGTATGGGATTTCCAGACACCCAGGCTGGAGAGAGAGGAGTCGTGGGAGCAAAGGAATGGCAGCTGACTTTTTTGAGAGAGGAGACGGAGGAGGGATGACTGAGTAAAAATGTCCCCTCATTGATAAGGGAAGTCAAAAGGGAAGAGAGGATGGCTGTGGCTGGGGTTGCCGCTAAGGCAGGACGAGAGGAAATGGGCTTTTAAGTCCTACAGAAGAAAGCATCGCCTGCCGGTCCGAGGGGACCCAGGGAGTGGATGAGGTTATGGACTCCCCCAAGTCTTCAGAACAGTCCAAAGTTCCCCGCTCTCTGGGGTGCTTGGGCCAGGTAGCTGCCTCAAAGCAGGGCGGGCGAGGAAACTTGTCCTGGGCCCCCTCTTAGCTTTCAGAAACCCGGTGGCAGGAGAGCGCCCTGAGCCTTCCTTGGCAGGGACAGGCATGGGGAGGCCGAGCGCTGGTGGCCGCTCAGCTCCCAGCCAGCAGGGGGCCACGGTCAAGGCACCGCCTCCACGGACATGGGGTCTCCGCCTAAAGAACCCCCGGCTCCGACATGGCCATCAGCAGGAAATTCTTCCATTCTCCGAAGACTCAAGGGCACCATAATTTGGGGAGTTACTAGTAATCCTCCAAAAAACCAGCTGCCGAGGAAAACAGAGCTGTCGGGGGGCTCTTCATTCCTCTGCGGTTTTCACCATGACTTATCGTCACGCGGCGTTGGGGTGTCTACACCTCGAATGCCCGTCCCGTGCAGCCAGACTGGAAGCCCCATGAGGGCAAGGACCTGGGGTGTCTTCTCTGCGAGCGGCTCCCCAGTTGGCGGAGCGTGGCAGAAGCTCTAGGCTTTGCGGAACTTCCTCAAAAGACCTGGGGCCATCTGATGGGTGGCTGAAAAGTGTTTTGGTCTAAGAGGCATCAGTACCAGATCAAAGGAGCCCACGTGGCCCTAAAGAGCATTCAGACACTGGCTGCTGTCTCCGTGGTAGTCACTCAGTGACCAATGTCCTGAAGTCAACCTCTTCGGGGAGCAAATGACTCAGTAGAAATCCCTCCTCCCTCCCCAACCAGAAAGACACGGAACTCAAATCCCGTGTGTGCTCACAGCTTTGCACTCCTTGGAGTGGATCACAAAACACATGGGTCCCAAAATAAACCTGTCCTCCTTCGCTTCCAAAATAGAGGGCTCCCTGTGTGACCAGTCATTAAAAATGGAATATACTGCCCTGAGCTCACTTGACTGCAATAAAGTATTCGGATTTTCCTACAATCATAACAGAGGAGGGAAGACGGAGCAGAGGAAGGAGGCAGGGTCGTGGAGGGAGACAGAAACTCAATTTTTAAGAACCTGGAATGTTGTCAAAATCTCTACACGATTTTAAGAAAATGGATTAGAGCTCTTTTCTTGCATCTTAAAAAAAAAAAAAAGGAAAGAAACTCGACCATGCTGCAGTAATTGTACCCAGATGCTTTGATTATTTTCTTCGGGACTGTTGTGCTCCCACGGTTGCTACAAGGATTTTAAACTCCTACAGAGAGTCGAGGCCTTCAGTAGTGATTCTGCACTGGGCAGGCATCCACAGACCTCCGTTTGCAACGTCCGTGTGCAAAGGGCTTTCAGATGTCAGGTAGCAAATGCTCCTGGGACAACCTTCAGGGAAGGGAAACTGATGGCTGGCTTTTTCTTTCCCCCCCTCCCAGCTTATTCTTCTCTCTTATCTTGATGCGGTGCAATGGCCCCAGCCCCCTCCCCATACACCAGGGCCAGGCCGCCCTACAGAGAGCACGGCAGACCTGACCTTTGGGGCCTCCCTCTGGGTCCCCTCTCCAAACAGCGCAACCTAACAAGTATTTGTTTCTAAAGCTGTGTGCTTAGCGCTTGCCAAAAGCCCTCTGACAGTGTACTCCGAAGTCACGCCCCCAAAGGCAACCTTCTCCTCAAGAAGCATCTTCGAGGGCGCCTGGGTGGCTCAGTCGGTTAAGCGACTGCCTTCGGCTCAGGTCATGATCCTGGAGTCCCGGGATCGAGTCCCGCATCGGGCTCCCTGCTCGGCGGGGAGTCTGCTTCTCCCTCTGACCCTCCTCCCTCTCATGCTCTCTGTCTCTCATTGTCTCTCTCGCAAATAAATAAATAAAATCTTTAAAAAAAAAAAAAAAAAGAAGCATCTTCGAAGGCAAGATGGGGGCGGCGCTCAGTGAGGGGCCCAGCGCTCAGGTGGCCCCGGGCAGCTGAGCCATTAGAAACAGGCCAACTCTTACAAGTGCCGTTTCAGCAACTGCCTTCCTCAGAGATCCCAGCCTCTAGCCTGAGGATGCTGCTCCCAGCCTTCTCTTTCCTATGGCATCATTTTCTTCGATAACTGAAGCCAAGCTTGATTCCAGGGGCTTCGCACAAACACGGGCCTCCTCAGCGAGTTCTTTGAGAACAGGAAGCGCTTGGGAGCCGGCAAAGGGCCATCTGCTAGGCCCGACTTCTCTGAAGGGAGACCAGAGGAGAGGGGATCCAGCGGGAGGCAGGGGAGACCGCCCGGCGCAGGAGGGCGCCAGGGCCAGGGCAGACAGGGAAGGACACAAGGGAGCACTCTGTGAGCCCAGCACGGTCTCCTTCCCAAAATACGTGCGGGCTGAGCTCCTAATCCCACAGCCCCTCCACACACACCTCGACACTCTGCGTCTGCGTCTGCGTGCTGGGGCTCTGACACGTGCTTCTACCGACGGGTCACGCCGGCTCTAAGTTATTTATAGCGCCCATCAAAAGCCCAGGCATCCCACTCAAGCGCTCACAAACCAGAGCCCCTCCCTCCGAAGATACTTCCTGCTCTTCCGTTCCAACTATTTATATTAAACCTGACACCAAATCAGCGAGGACACAAACAAATCATCAAAAAGGAGGCCTCCTCTGAGTGCCCAAGGTAAACACAGGGCTTGGAAGACGGGCCAGCGCTCCTGGCACCCGGCTGCCAAGGCTGCCCCTCCACAGCTAAGGCAGGCAGACCCCCCTGGGCAGGACTCGAGTGTTCGGGCTCATTCACATTACTAACTTCCGAAGCCCATCCCATCTGCCACGTACCTTGCCTGATGAGTGAGTGTAGTGGAAGGGGAGGTGGACCTGAACGAGTTGGATGGGATCCCTACATCCCAAGAGCTGGCTGAAAAGACAGGCTTCAGTTAACACCCAGAGAAAGTGGAGGCCCGGGAAGGCGGGCGGACCACCCTAAAACTTTACAGGGAGTATGGGCTAGAAGCCGAGAGGCAGTCTCCGAAAGTGAGATCCTAACCTGGCTGCCCTTTTCACGTATCTACTCCTTACCATGATTAAAGGATGCGAATTCTAATGCTTTACAAGTGTTCAGATCATTTCCCTTTACCCAGGGATTTCATGTCCATTATTTTGATCCCAAGAGCAACCTACGACATGAGCAGGAGGGATGGTGCCCAGTCATCGTACAGAAGGACACGTGGAGCTCACAAAGACTGCCACCCAGGTAGTGATGGGTAGCCAGGGCTGGAACCCAGGCCTTGGAATAATCTGGGACACCTCCCAATACACCCTATGTACACTTGAAGATCCTGCGTGTCCAGGTGAAATCGGATAGGTCGTAAGTTCCCTGTGACGATGCCCAGTTAAGACGTGCGGGCTCCGCGAAGCGCCAGGTAGAATACTTCATTTCAATCCAACAGTGCGAAAAAGCGCACACAAACAGAGCAAGGCGACTCCAGGGGCGGATGAGAAGGTGTCACCTAGAGATCAACGAGGCCCACAGTCCACAACCAAGAAGGCAAGCACTGGAAACCCCAGGGCTCTCTGGCCCCTGCCCCCAGGATCTCAAAAGCTTCCCCAGAGTCATCTCGGGGAAAGTTTACTGCTGGTGCTATCCCAGCGGAGGCCTCTGGAAGGGGGAGGGGCACACCCCGGCGGGCGCTCTGCTGCCCGCCCACAAGGGGGAGGGGTCGCAGCGGGGTCCTGCCTAGGCGCACTTTCTCTTCGGGGACATCCCAAGCCACACACAAACCACGGACGGTGCCGCTGACAAAGGGGACACTGTTCACAAAGGGGGCACTCTGGGTCCTGACCCTGGAAACACAGAGGCTCCACTGTCGGAAAGCCCCTGGGGCGGCTGCCTTACCGCAGGCCTTAAGTGGTCTCTGCCACGGCTGCCAAACCGGAGAGCAAGGAGACCAGAACACGTTCACCAACATTCACCAAAAGTTACGGGGCGGAAGCAGCAGGTGCCCGGTGACTGCCCGGCCCAGTATCTTGAGCCAGAAGCTTAAAGACGCTGAAACAACTCCTTCCACGTGATCCTCTGCTTCCTTTCAAAAGCCAATCGAGTTCCACGTGGGTGTAGACCAGATGTCGGAGCGTGGGTAACCAGGGTGCGCGAGGCCGCAGGAGCGCCCTCTGGTGGCTGGAGAACGAGCTCTTCGCACCCAGCGGACAAAGTCAACTCTCTGGGCCACCCCTACATCACGGCTTCTGGGCTCAGCCTCGCGGCCCTGCCCCTCTTGCCCCTGCGGGACACTGGAGGCCTGACCCTCCAGGGGGAGGGCAGTCTCCACAGAGGCAGCCACCAGGCTGCATCCCCGGCGCCGAACACACGAAGAAATACAGGATGGATAGCAAGCGAAGGCATTCGACAGCAATCAAGTACCCACCACCCCTCCCATCGCATGCCACAAGCCACCCATCTAGACAGGAGAGGCTCAGGTTGGATCTGGAAGGGGAGGGAGGGAGAGACACAGAAAAACTCATTCTAACAGGAGGTCTGGAGTTCAAGGTCAAGAATCTTAAGACTTGGCCATTCTGTAAAGGACTATTGATCTCTGAAGCCTCGAAAAGGGAAAGTACTCCAGGGCCCCGTCCTCTCTGTCCAAGACTCTTCTCCACCAGCACTAAGCAACACAACAGTCAACGGAAATCTGACCCTCGGGCTGCAAGCATGTAAAACCTAGATGAATATGCCAGTGGACTCTAAAGCTAAGGGTCCTTTATCCAGCAAAGTCACAGGACCTTCCCTAGTTAGGAGGGTTTCTTGCCAGGTAAATACCTAATGCTACAAAGAGAACCACAACCTCAGTTGTGAAGCCAACTGTTGGCTCTTAACAGAAGAGTTCAGAAGATCCCACTTACCCCCACGTCCAATGGGTGCGCACGATATTCCCTGTGCCTCCCCAGCCACATTCATTCCTCTCGCTACTGATGAGTGGTGAATGCCCCCTTCCAAAACCAGTGCTTAGTGTATTCGGTGACTCAGAGGCATCAAAAGCCGCTGTCCTCTCTCTCTCTCTCTCTCTGCCTTCTAAGACTGGTCCAGGATAATAAGTAACCCGCATTAATGAATACTGCTTGCCAGTTTGAAGTTAGTCCTGGAAGACTGCAGGTTTAGACTTAGCTTGTGTGCAGCACTTCTCCCCACTTTAAACAACGAAAAGCTAAGATCAAAGGGTACATGGCCAGCAGTCCTAGCTCTCAACAGACCTTTGTCAGCCTCAGCAGCCTCACCATCCCACCATCTGCCCCACTTAACTCAAAACACCTGCAAAGTCCACACCGTCCCCCAGCCCCCGGCCCCCTCCCCAGACGGACAAAGTCTTACCTGTATCCATTTTCAACAGCCTCAGTGGACCTCACGTTCGCTGTAGCCCTCAGGGTTTTGCTGGACAAGCCAACCACGGTGGGTGACAGTTTGCACTTGAAGTCAGCACAAACCCACTCCTCTTCCTCGTTCAAGGTGGGGAGATAGCCACACACGACCTTGAGGCTCCCCAGTCCCCCGTTACTCATGAAAGCTGTGTTTTCTCCCCCACTCCTCACATATTCGAGGTATATATCAGAAGTCAAAAACATCTGGTAGGCATTTTCCTCCATCACCGACTGGATCTCAGTCTGTGCCTGGTCAAACATGATGGAATCAATCTGCTGCTTCTTGATGCCGTCTCTTAT
The DNA here is from genome assembly GCF_011800145.1 of Mirounga leonina. Taxonomy (NCBI): domain Eukaryota; kingdom Metazoa; phylum Chordata; class Mammalia; order Carnivora; family Phocidae; genus Mirounga; species Mirounga leonina. Next base: position 11,920,149 of record NW_023270494.1, read on the forward strand.
GTAGGTTTTGGTGGCAGGTTTCAGCTGCTTGGAGACGATGCTGTTGTTCTCAATGTACCTTTTGTAGATCGCTTTGGCTACCCGTAAAGTTTTGGTATCCTTCAGGTTCATCTGCCTGAATCCATTGCAGGCAAACCAGAAGTCTAAGGTATCCACGCATTTGTCCCTTTCCAGGAAAGTGCGGAAGAGATAAGCACCATCTTGATCGCCCAACAAGGAGTGCAAGGACTTGGTCCACCTGGTCAGAGGGGAATCCGGGGAAGCCCGCCCCTCGGGCTCCCCCAACCCATCCTCGTTCCGCCTGGTGTTGGAGGACACAGGCATGGGTTTGGTGACCTGGCCCTTTCCTACCCCGGGCTGGCACGGCGGGGTCTCTCCTTCTTCCCCGGGGACCGGGGGCCGGGGGGCATCCTCGTGGAAGCTGCTGCTGGGGTCTGGGAGGCGCGTCACCAACACAGCACTGCTCATGGTGAGGGAGTCCTCCGCTCGGAGTTTGTTCTCTTCCCGCAGTTCCTCGCAGCAATCAGCGTGGTCTCTCTTGCTCTCTCAAGTCAGCAGGGGCTCATCTGAGCCTCCTTTCTGGAAAGAAAAGGAAGGGGGGAGGTAGGGAGAGAGAAAGGGGTATTGATCTAATCAAAACCAGATCTACCCAACATCAAAGCAAGAAAGTAAACAGGCTTTTCAACTCCTCAAATTCAAATCAAGCAACCCAGCTATCTGCGAGGTGCTCATCTAAAGTATCAGACGCTGCTTTTTCAAAGGCGAAATCTGAGCTCCCTGCACAATTGGGGGGGGAGGGGCGGGGCAGGTGGGCTGGGAGCGCGGAGGGTGGGAGGTGGGGGCGGAGGGGCTTGGAAGGTGTAAGACTGAATCTTCCAAAACCCCCCTCGGCCGGGGCGCACGCAGGGCAGCCTGGGCTCCGCTCCCCTCCCTTCCCCTCCCCTCCCCCCGATAGCATCAACTCCAAAGACGCGCACACGGAGCCGCCGGGCTGTGTGCAGGTGAAACCAATTTCGGTAAATTTCCCCACTCGGCTCTCCGCACAGATAACTCGAGCTCCAAACGTGCCCTTCCCCGGCATCTGGTTCCCATTCCCCCCACCCACCCCTTCCCTCGGCGCTCCCCCTTCCCACTCCTTAAAAATTCTGAAGATCCTCGACCGAGAAAGAAGCCCGCCCAGCAAGGGGCGGAATGGGCTCCCAGCTGGAAAACGCCCCCCTCCACCCAGATATAAATGTTCGCTGCGCCCCCGCCTCCCGCCAAGAATCCGGCTCAGTCTACACCTCTGTGTTCCCCGTTCCCCAAAACCAGAAATCAACTCACTCAGACAAGACTTTGATCTTCAAACTTTGAGAGAGAAGCAGAGAAGCCTCGGGACCCGCCGCCCCCTTCGCCCCCACTCCCGCCCCCAGCTCACCTCCCGGAGTCACAAACCCTACAAAACCGGATCAGAAACCGTCTCAAGCTACCACTGCCTCTGCCAAGAATCCCAAACTCTACTGACCTCAATCCTGTCTTTTTTCCAAAAGAAAAAAGTCTTATCTAACCAATAAACAAGCCGCTTTCCCTAGCACGGGAAGGATCAAACTAAGGAGGGCAGGGGCGGGCCGGGGGGTGGGGGGATGGATGGGGCGCGACCCCCAACGAGGGGCCTCTCAGGCCGCGGGGCTCGGAGACTCGGCCCGCGGAGTGGCGGGGCCGCCGGTAGCGCCGCGCTGCCCGGGCGGAGAGAAGGTGGGGCGGCCCCGTTACCTGGAAGACGAAGGCGGCCCGAGGCCGGACTCTCATCTCCGCCGAGCCCCACCGGCCCGCCCCACCCCCCCGGCCCAAATCCAACCGAACGCGTCCAGAGCCCCGGCGAGCGGGTGCCGAGCGCGGGGCCGGAGCCCCGGGAGGCGCTCGCGGCACCCCGAGCCCGGGCGCGGGTCGGTCCCCGGCGCCGCCGCTCGCAGAAAAGGCACGGAAAGCAGCAGCCTAGTCCAGAAATGGCGACGCGCGGAGTCTCTGCCTCTCCGCAAAAGGGGCCGGGGTGGCCGGGGGCGCGGGGCCCGGGCGGGGAGGAGGGACGCGGGGGACGCGGGCGCCCCGGGCTCGGGCCGCTCCTGCGCGCAGACTGAGCCTGGGCCAGCGCTCGGGGCCCCTAAGCGCGGACCGGCGGCCGGGAGGGGAGGAGGGGAGGAGGGGAGGGGGGCAGAGAGGCGGGAGGGGAGGAGGGGGCGGAGGGAGAGGCGGGGGGGGTGGGAGGAGGCGGGGGGGAGGGCAAGCGGGGGGCGCCGCCACCCTTTCATCTCACCTTCCAAAGGCACTCCCGCGCACACTCACACCCCGACTCACATCCATAACAACGACAACGACGCGACCCCCGGGGGGGGGGGAATCTGCCCCCTCCCCGCCCCCGCCGCAGCCGCCACTTGCAGAAGTCTCTCCGCCGGGGGCCCAGCCACCCCTCTGGGGAGGGGGCCCCTGGCGCAGGGCGCGCGGGGCTGCCCGGCCAAGCCCCCCGGAGCGCCGGGCGCCGGGCCCGCCGCTCCCCTCCGCGCCCGCGGGGAGAGCGCCCCGAAATAGCCGGCCTGCCAACTTCAAAGGGCCGCCGGCACATCAAAGCGCGCGGGCCGCCCGGCCGCCGGGGCCTCGGCACTCACCATTGATCCGCGCGCGCGCTCCGCGGCGAGACCTCGCAGGCGCCCCGGGCAGGGCCCCGGCCCCGGCCCCCGGATCGGCTCGCAGCGGCAGCCCCGGGCCCCCCCGGGCCGCTCCCGGCGTCGGGGAACATCGGGAGTCGCGCGGCAGGGGAGGAGGGTGCGGGGAAACAGCAATCCCGGGATTAGAGCGAGATCCACCGGGAGGGAGGGTGAAGCGGCGCGCTCCGCCGCCCCTTTTATGCAAAAGACCCGAGTGGGCCTCCGCCCCCGCCGCGGCCGCCCCCGGCCCCTCCGGCCCCCGCCCGGCCCGGCTTTCAACACAGGTCCTGTTTCCAGCAGTCACTCCGCGCACCAAATGTCCTCCGGGCGCTTCCAACAAAAACTGCGCTGTGGATTTAACTGTGCACTTCAAAGGCGCGAGCCGAGCGCACGGTCCTGAAAGGGAGGTACGCGCCGGCCGCGCCCCGGGCCGCCCCCGGTGCCCCTGCCGCCCCTCCCCAGGGCCGCCCGGCTCACACCGCCCCTCCTGGCCGGGGCTCGGCCCGACCGGGCCCCCTCCCGCCCCCGGCGCCCGCGACGCCGCTCGGCGCGACTTGGCCCCCGGTCCGAGGGGGGCTTTCTTTGAAGCGGCTCCGCCGGGGCCGCGCCTCCACCCCCACCTTTTACAGCAGGACTTGCGGCGGGGGAGACGGGCGCCTCGGACGCCGGGCGGCCCCGAAGTCCATTGCAGTGAGGGGTTATTTTTATTTCCCGGCTCTCGGGTTGTTACTGAGTTGCCAGGACCTTATCAAAGCGCAGCCGGCTCCAGCCGACTCCCCCGGGCCGGGCTTGGGGAGCCAGTGATCCCGCCGCGCCAATCACAGCCGCGCTCGGCCGGCCCGCGCCGCCCGCCTTAAAGGGCCATCGCCCCGCGCCCGCTCCGCCCGGCCCGGCCCGGCCCGGCCCGCCTCCGCCGCACGCTCGGCTCCCGCGTCAATTCTTCCCGGGTCCTCCTCCGCCCCCTGCCAGGCCCCCGCCGCCCTGGGGGCGCTCTCAGCCGGAGTTCCAACGCCGTCTTTCAAGTTCTCCGGCCTCTTTGCTCTGGCCGCCTCCCCCTGCCTGCCCTCGCCCTCCCCAGCCCTGGAAAGCAACAGTTTATTGTAGCATTCTGGCAGTTGCAAGAACTGCAAGCAAGCAGATTTTTTTTTTCTATCATCAAACACTTTTCCACCTCTATTCAAGTTTCCCTGGGAATTTGGGCCGCGAGGATCTTGTAAAGGGAGTTCCGGTCCTGGGATCCACTGGCCAAGTGTCATAGAGCCCACGCGGGCCTGCGCACAGAAGCATGTGTGTGCCCTTGCGCGCGTGTAGCTAAGTGTGGGTTAGAACCACGGCGCGTTTGTGGATGTGTGAAGATGGGGGTGTGAATCCGCCAGCACAGGCCTGAGGGCTGCAGATGGGCTCTGACACCTCGTTAGGAAGCAGGCCTCAGTTCCCTGAAGATTTAACTACAAATTCTCAACCTGGTCACCAGAACCCTTTTTGCGCACATAGAGAAGAACATCTTTCTGTAACAACTGCACATCTCAACACGCTATGGCAGGCATCCCCCATCCTCCCATATGTTCCATATTAAACAGACACGGAATGTCTTTTTTCTCCTTGATCCGCAGTTTTAATGTATTGAAAACTCTTCACCCACTGTCTCCTTTGAATGTCACCTCCCCACATGCCGCCAGTAATGTTTATGAGGCACAACCTTCTCTTCTCACTTAACAGAACAAGAAAATATGCCACAAACCTAGACTAGCTCTTGCTATAGGATGGTCCCTCATTTGATATGCTATTAACTTTTCCTCCTCCTGAGAAACTTAAAGGTGTCAATCAGATTGTTTCAATAAGTGAAAAGAGGAGCCCAGCACTGAAGGTGATGGGCTCGGCTTGGGGTATCCAGCTCTACTCACTTGTTCTTTATTTACTTGCTTGTTGAACTTAATGGATGACAACGCTTTTCAATGCAGAGGTGCCCCTAACCTGTCATTAGGCCTTCAGAACTTTGAAACATGCAAGAAATGTGTCTATTTAGGTTTCCGTAGGAAAAGAGAAGGAAGGTGCAACACCCGTGATCTGCTGGAAAAGGGCAAGCATCAGGGACTGTGCTCTTCCTCCCCCCAGTCTATGGGGCTGTGACAAGGGGCTAGAGTCCTTTGCAGCCGGGGCTGCCAGATTTTTTGGAGCTCCTGAATGGCGAGGTGGGTGGCATCTCACTTCCCAATACCTGCCTGTCTGTGTCCACGTTCTGCCCCTCTGGGCTCACCTGCCCAGGCAGCCGGGCTGGCTGCAAGCCCACAGTCCAGGCTGTGAAATATGGCCACCTCCGGGCAAATCGGGAGGGCCGGTGCAAGAATGTGGCAGGATGACTCATCTTTGCCTTGGGACAACTGCTGGGTGTGAGGAAACTAGAAGCCAGTCCACTTCAGGTCGGCTCCATCTAAGCGCCTGGCCTTCCGGAATGCTGGTATGTGGAACCCATGGCCAAGGACACACCCACCCCCTTCTGCGACCCCACGAGAGCCAGGAGCCAAGCTGTCCCTGTGGTTCCAGGGAGTCTTTAGGCCACAGAGGGTGTTATTACAGGAACAGAAGTGTATACTGAGGGGAATAAATTGCCAAAGAAGTGTCTACAATATAAACAACAGCAGCATCCATGTGTGTGCATATACACACACACACAATGTGGGGGAGGGGAGATAGAAAAATCAAAACATCCAAAATCAAAATAAACAATGATCAGAAAGAGGAGGCTTTAAAAAAGGAAGTGGAAACTTGGTCTTCATGGGTGGTTTTCCTCCCCTCCCAGCTGTCCCCACTGACCCTTCACTGCCCCCCAGCCAGCCCTAATCATCACAGGCTCGGCTTAAACCAAAGGCTCTCCTGCTCCCTCATTATCCCAGGGCTGTAGCAGCAGGAAGGAGGGAAGGGAGATGGGGACACAGAGACACAAGGCCTGATTTGGTTTGGATTGTCTCATTAATGACCTCTCTGAGAGCCTGATTTCCAGAACAGGTGTTTGGTCACCTTGGGCCAACGGCTCCCCCTCCATCTCACCCCTGCTCTTTCCCCTTCCCCCTTGACTTCAGATCTGGCGGTCCATTTCCCATCCAGCAGGAGGCTGGGCCAAGTGCGGAGAAGCAGGGAGCCCTCTCAAGCCTCCAGGTCTTTGACTACTTGTTGACAGTGTTCCTGGAAGAGAATCCAAAGTCCTTTGCTTATACCCAGCCCCTTTCTCAAGATAGCACAGTTTTCCATTTTTCCCTTCTCCCTGGCAGCAGTGATATCATGTGACTTGTAATCCTGCACGGTTGCCTGGAAACTGGAAAGCAAGGTGATGGATTTCTGCACATGCTCACTCTTCCCCCCTCCTTTAAAGAAAAACCTTACAGAGGATAAACAGCCTACTTTGCCTAAGTGCAGACAAGTTTAATAAAGCAGAGAAGATAATTCTTTTCTCTGGGAATTACGTATCAGATTGAAATCCTAGAATCCCAGAAAACGGGGACTGGGGACTCCCTGAGAAGCATCTGGCCAGATCTCCAAACTTTGGTCAGCCCCCCGCCTCAAACCCCTCTGGCGTGGAAGTCATACCAGCTGTGAATTCAGAGGAGCTCAGACCCAGGACATGGTTTTCTAAGATTCAGTGATTTTGTCTTTTATTTCTTTGGAAAAGTGCCACCTCAGACAAGGTACCTTTGTTTAAGGAGGGAGGTGGAGAGGGACACAGGTAACCTTTCCTAAGACTGCAGGTCACCTAGCCCTTCTGAGTCACTATGTGTTCACCTGTAGAGTGGAGGAAACAACCCTCAGAATCCTGTTGTGGGGATAAGCACTCAGGTAAATGTCCAGCAAGACGCTTGAGATACAGGAGGCCCTCCAAGCTGTTCCCTCAATAGTCTGTTTACCCATTCCGAAGCGAAGATGCCCTCCAGTTGGGAGACCAACCCCTGGGGGTGGAGGCCTGGAGGCTACCACAGAGGTCCTGCAGAGGTGAGCCACCCCGCCATCTTCCCTGCAGGGAGGAGCAGGCTGGGAGGGAAAGGGGGGGGGGTGCTGTGCCTTTCTGTAATCTCTCAAAAATAGTCCTCTCCTGTACCCAAAACGAAACATCCAAATTTTCTAGCCAGGGGACTCTTAAAGTGTTATCTGATCCAATCCGCCTTTTAAGATGGGGAACTTAAGCTAGGAAGAGGTGAAGAGATTTTTCCCAAGATCACTCCGCCCTTGCTGGAGCTGAGCTGAAACCTCCGGAGGGTTCTGACTCCCCATCCATCCTCTTTTCCTCCTCCCGATGGGGAGAACCCAGGGTAGGGCTGGCTAAGAGCGGGGCCTGAGATCCTCAAGTCCCTGACTTCCAATGCGGAACTAATAAACACGATTGGGGATATTTTCCTAAAAGAACCACCCCAGGGCTTCAGCCTGAAATTCCACTGAAACACCCTTCTTCTGCCCCTGCTTAGGGATCGCCTTGACCCTTGGAACTGGGCTATCCACCAAGTCTTTTATGGTGGCAGGCCTTTCCATGGGCATCCCAGTGGGGTCGGTTCACCTAAGGGGGAACTGACTTTCACAAAGCCTGAGAGGAGAAAGAAAAGAGGAAAAGGCCGACTTCACATCCCTCCAGCCCCCCCACCCTTCCTACTTGCTCTCCCGTTAGCAGAGCATGGACTGGGACGGGTCAAGGTGGAAATTTTGAAGCCAAAAGAGAAAAAGGGAGGTTTCTCTAAGAAATCCTATCCAGGGGCGCCTGGGTGGCTCAGTTGGTTAAGCGACTGCCTTCAGCTCCTGGAGCCCCGGGATCGAGTCCTGCATTGGGCTCCCTGCTCGGCAGGGAGTCTGCTTCTCCCTCTGACCCTCCTCCCTCTCATGCTCTCTGTCTCAAATAAATAAATAAAATCTTTAAAAAAAAAAAAAAAGAGAGAGGAAGGAAGGAACATTTAAAAAAAAAAAAAAGAAAGAAAGAAAGAAATCCTATCCAGAGAAGTGTTGGGGAAACGTATTTGTTAATAAAATGAATGATAACACATCATTTAAATGTTAAATTTAAAACAGAGCTAATAGTGTAAAACTTCCTAATCTGATTTACTTTCAAGTGCTTTTCCTATTTATTATAGATGGAGCTACAAACGGCCGGGCCGTTGGCATGTTGCCATTCATCATCTTGGAGTTCGGCTTTTTAAGAGTTGGCCTGAGCTCATAACCAGAAGAGACCACCAATACTAAGACAAATCCAGAAAGAGGTTCTGAGTTTTGACATTTTCTTCTCCACGGTGTCAAGCAGATGTGCACACGGAAAAGATCGTTTGGGGGAAAGGAGGGGAGAAAGAGGAGAAGAGGCGCTGGAGGAGCATGCCCGGTGGCTACACGGGAAGCTTTGCTAATAAATAGGTCTGCGTTGCCAAGCTCTCTCAGCAGACATTGTTTTCTGCTCCTGATGTTTCATCCTGCTCCTTTGAAACAGCTTCTGGAAAGTGAAGGTTTGCCAAGCTTGGAATGGGCTCCTTTATTCTTTCACGTTAGTTTCTCCATTTGCTCCATTTCCCACAAGGTGACTGAGCACTTTCTCCATCTTGGGGGGGGGGGGGTTGCGATTTGCCCCCGGGGGTGGGGGGTGGCCAGGATGCTAGGCAGAGTCCCAGCTCTGCCTCCTGGAGAGGAGCACCTGGAGAGGTTCTGGATATTGCCTCCCCGCGGAAGAAACTTCCCTCTGTCAAGTCCTCCACATGCTGCTTTATTATTATTATTTTTTAAAGATTTTATTTATTTGTCAGAGAGACAGAGAGAGCGAGCGAGCATAAGCAGGGGGAGAGGGAGAGGGAGAAGCAGGCCTCCCGCGGAGCAGGGAGCCCGATGCGGGGCTCGATCCCAGGACCCTGAGATTGCAACTTGAGCCGAAGGCTGACGCTTAACCGACTGAGCCACCCGGGCGCCCCAACATATGCTGCTTTATTGTGTAGCCTGCCTTCGGTGCTGGCTCCAGGGCCCATCCGGCACCCTGCCAGCTTCAGAGCACTCAGATAATATGCTGGCAAACGTCTTTCAAGAGGAGTGCACTTGCCGTCTACACTTCCTCCCCTCTCATTGTCTCCTCAACCCATGATAGTCTTTCCCCCCCCAAATTCATTTTCAGCCAGGTAAAAGCCACCCTATAGGTCAATCCCGTGGGATGATTTTGCTCTGGTTCTGGCTTGACGGGGCTGTAGCCCTGCTCCTGTCCTCTCTGCAGCTCAAGCCTCCCTCTTACCTGACAGGACTTTCTTACCAGGAACTCTCTATCTCCTGCTGCTCCACAGGCCTCCCCGCCACCGCCGCCTCCCGGCCCTCACAGGCTGCCCTTCCTCTGGGTTCCTTTCCCCCGAAATGTCTTCTGGGCAATCTCCTGCTCCACCCGTAGGTCCAAGCCCCATTCTCTAAAGACGGGGGCGGGGGGCCCCCAGACCTATGCCCTCCCTCGTCATCCTCACTTTGGATAGGGGGCAGGCCACAGCTGTCTCCGATTTGGAATCTTAAAAGGGAGCCTACTTTGTCCCTGTTGAAACCAGCCATCCTCCTGGTAGGCAGTGACATCACCAAGCCCCACTGCCTCAGTCAGAAACCTGGACCATTTCTAGATCCTTCTACTCCCTCATCCATCCCCATTCAGTCATCCAGCTCTGTCCATTCTGCCTCCTAAAAGTCTCCTAAAGTCACCACCTTCTCCCCAAATCCACAACCACCGACCAGGGCTCCGGCTCTTCTCATCTCTTGCCAGGAACAGCAGAACATTCTGTTCGCCTGGCCTGCAGTAGAGCCCCCTGCCCCTGGGCCCCCCGACATGTTGCCACCATAGACAGCATTCTGTGCTCCAAAATTGACAGTATCGTCCCCGGCTTCGAATCCTCTCTGGGCCACATATATCCTCCAGGACAAGGCCCAGAGCCCGCGTTGTCCGGTGCCCAAGGTGGTTGGCCCTGGCCAGTCTCCAGCTCTGCGTCCTGCTGGCTCCCCAGGCCCCTGCCAAGGGCGGTCCCTCGTAGTGGCTCCTGTCCTCTACTCCTCTGTGCCTTTGTGCTTGAGACTGCCTTGGCCAGCAGGCCACCTTTTCGGCTTCTTCACTCCTCCCCTGCCTTATGGCCCCAGACTGGGAGACACTCCTCTCCGTGGTTCCGTGGCACCTGGGCCTCACCTCTAGCAAAACACTTCGGCTGATCTGCTTCTCTGTCCTACCCACCCAACTGCAGACTCAGAAGAAGGGGCCATGCCTTTTGATACGTGCAACCCTCAGCCGGGTCCACGGCTGAACCCCGTTGTGGCCACAGGTGAGACGTGAAACACTGGACAACTGGTATGACGTGCACACGGACGCACCAGCGCGACACCCGCCTGGGTGCTGGGGCTGGGTCATGAGATCCTCGCGGCAGAGTGACGCCTTTAGCTGCCGTGCCATGGGCGTTGTGGTTGGCATCCTCGGAGTGGACCTCCATGAGCCCTGTGTCCAGGCACTCTGCCCCGGGTCATTCCCTCCCTTTGAGCGTGGTGGGGCTTACTGACTTGCCTCGAACCAACAGAATATGGCAGGCAGGACAGGATGTTCCTTCTGAGACTGGATTATAAAAAGATTGTGACTTCTATCTTCGGTGCTTCTTTAGGATCGTGAGGCAGCCCTGTGGAGGGGAGAGGCCCATGTGGCAAGGGACAAGGCCTGCCACCCACCAAGTGGGTGATCTTGGAAGTTGATTCCTACCCAGCCAAGCCTTGAGACGCGCGTAGGCCCAGCTGGTAGCCCCCCTGCGACGGCGTGGACCGCGTTGAGCCAGAGGCTCCGGCTAAGCCGCGTCCAGATTCTGGACCCACAGATTGAGAGGCATCCTTTCCCAAGGGGCGTGGCCAAACCGACTCACGTGGCTCAAGCTGGGCACCGAGTGGCAGGACATACGGTTACAGGAGCCTTTTCCACACTTACACACAACAGTGCATTGAGGGGGCACGGCGACAAGCATAAGCCAGCAATAATTATAACATGTCTGAGGTTCTTCCAAGGTTACTGGATGTTTCTGTAAAAACATATCAGATTTCTCCAAATAGGTTATGAAATGCAAAACCGAAATTGTTTTGAGAGTTTACTGAGTTCCGGGCTAGTGACATTTGATCACCCTCAAAAACAATATTTACTTTGCTCCCACCTCTCCCCAAGTTATTGGGGGATCCCCCCTCGAAATGGAGAGACAGGACTTATTCGTCTAGGAGGTAAATATATTATTTGTTAGCCACGGCTTCAAATTTAGAAGTGGGAAGCAAACCTTCCCCTTGGGGCGGGGGGAACCTGGAGGAAAAGTTGCTAATGAAGGGATCTTTGGGATTCAAATGCGGTGCCCAGAGTAGGAGGAGCTGGGGCTCATTCCTGGAATGATATTTGTAAAGCCATCTTCAGAATTCCTATCACGGAACTTAGATACGGGGCCAGAGAATTCCTGAATGGGTTGGCCCAGAACAACTCTGGGGAAGTCTTTTTTTGTTTTTGTTTTGTCGATGTGACCATTGTCTGCACATGACACAGGACATAATGGTTTTCTTAGCAAAAATATGAGTATCCCCAAATTAGAATGTGTGGGTTGACCATCTCCTCCTGTTACTAATGTTCTGTTAACAAATATTCCCTGGTAATACTTTTCAAGTGTAGAAAAAAGATACAGCAGTTATCAAAGCTGCAAAATCTGTCTTGATAATCTTAACAAATCACCCCAACACTTAGGGGATGTTAGGGAAAAAATTAAGTGGAAAAAATCCGCCGTGAGCTAGCCCAGCTCTCCAGACAAGGAAGACTGGGGCGTGGTACCACAACAGACGCCACGACCAGGAGGCCAGTCTTTTAGCTGGAAACACCATTTCCGCTCTCTCCCTGAACTGAGTATTTCTTTTTTTGCATAATTAAATATTTTTCTCAAGGTCAATTTGTTCAGTGCGTTAAATCCGTCTACCTGTGTACCACTTTGCACCTGAATCCATTAATTCACAAATCAGAAAATGATTGAGACCTGGTTGCCTGCCTTTGGGGTCACAAAAAGTGAGTAAAGGGCTTGCTCCTCCTCCCCTTCTCAAAGCCAAGGTCAGAGACGCCGGGAGCACGGTGAGCCCGGTGTGAAGGGCAGGTGCGAGACAGCTGCCTGCCGAGTGGAGACGGGACTGTGTTCCCGGTGGCCGCTCGGAGGGAGCCCCGGAGAAGCCCCAGTTGCAGGACAGCTTCCAGAGGTCAAGACCAAGAAGCCTGCCCTGAAAAGCCCTGCCACCCAGTTAGGGCGCGGGGGTCCCATGCTCCCCCACTCCCCAAGTCAGCTTGCTCAGGTGACCACCCACTTCCTATAGGTCTAGCCGCTGCTTCACCCGAACTTGGCTTTGCCCTAACAGACAGGACCCTCCCACCCCCCACCCCAAGCTTTAACCTTTTCCACCCCGACAAAGGCTGCCTTCCTTCCCCCTCTCCAGCCTCCACAGGGAGTCCCCACTCTGAATTTCCCTGTGAAAAGGTGTCAGTCTTATACTCTACAAGACAATGGAGGGCATAGTGTGCCCTTGGGATGGTGCTCACCCGCCCCCACCCCCCCAAAGAAGGGACCTTTTCCCAGGGAGCCGGGAGGGAAGAGGAAGATGGGCATCCAATGCAATGGGCACCAGGGCCCCAAAGTGGATCCAAAGACCGGAGTGCCTGACCTCTGCAGCCAGCTGTCTGGGGGAAGGTGGGGAGGAAGGCAGCTACTTGACTAGGAGGGCTCAAGGTGGGGCTCTGATCACCTGGGGCGAGGAAGAGCCTGGAATCCATGCTCTGTGCTGGAACTGGTGAACCACAGCCCAGGGGTAGGGGGTGGGGGGTGCCGGGGCTGTGGGCGGCTGGAAGCAGGACCTGCACAGGCCCCAGGCAGGATGAAGCTGTACCTTTTCCAGAAAGGCAGGAACACTGAGAGCCAGGGAGAAAGGCAAGGTGGAGCAGATGGCCTGGGGGGCTTGGCGGAGCCTTGTGGGCCAGGGGAAGAACACGTTTTCTTTATCCTAAAGTATAATTAAGAGCCAGGGGAGTGTGGCATAGTGGTTAAACATGGGGGCTCTGAAAAGGGATGGCTGGCTCCCTACAGAGAGAGGAGAGAGTCTGTCCTTGCTCTGTGCCTCAGTTTCCCCAAGTATAAATTGGGAGGAATGGCAGCCCCTGGCTTGGGAGTTGGTGTGAGGATTAAATGAAGTAATACCATAAAGCGGCTGGGACCCATTGGGCACCTGGTAAGGATGAATCACCTTGGGCAAAAAACGGAGAGAACAACCCAGGCTGGGGCCTGGCTCCCCCGCGAAGGACACCCTGCAAAGTCTTTTGGGCTCTTTGAGACTCCCTTCCCTTCACTATAAAATGGGAATAAAATAACCGTACGTTTCAGATGGAGTTGGGAGTGGAAACGTTCTAGCCAGTAAATTTAGTTTCTGGCACCAACGGTTTGCCAAGGCCAGCTGGGGTCTTGGCACACATTTTATCTGCTCAGTGCTCACTGCCAGTCTTCAACTAGGGGTATAAGGACTACAGCCAGCTAACCTCATTGTGAGTCTCCTCGGAAATCACCCCCAGCCCCAAGCCTTGCTGCCGAGACCCTTGCCCAGCATCCCCACCCCTGTCACCACCACCTCCCGCCCTCCCGGCCTGTCCCCGGGCTCGGATATGAACAGCCTTGGCGTGTTTTATGATCCCGCTGCTCCTCCCAAGAGCCGTAAGATGGGCCCCACGGCGGCGGGGGGGAGGGTGTTCAGGAGAAGGGGGTGCCCATCCCGGGCCCCCCTTATCCTCAAAGCCCCCAGCCGCTCCTTGTCCCTCAGAGCCTTCCAAGGGAGCTCCCCGTAATTGGCACCAGACGCACCGTGCGACGTGCTGCTTCTCTTTTTGTTTCCACAATTTTTTCACCATCCAGGTGTGACTACCAAGTTTCTGATGCCTTCCCCGGGCACATTTGTTCCTCTCTTTGTAAATCCTGCAAGATGCTGTGTTTTGACAATTCTTCTCGGTACAGATTCCATCCCTTATTCGTATTCCTCGTCGAAAAAAAGCCTTGTTCAAAGCCGGTCCTCGGGGCGCGTGTTATGATGGCCGCAGACGTGTCAAGGTTCCCTGCCAGGGCGCATGTTCTGTTGCTAGCCAGGGGGCCCCTGCTGGTGTGTGCCACGTGGACGGGTCTTCCTCACCGACAAGGCTTCTGTGTGTCTTTGAGATACAGCGAGCTCTAACATCTTGGTGTGGGGGTGATGTCGGGGCAGCCCTCCCCCGCCCCGGGGTGAACGGGAGCTTCAGAGGATGACAAGGGGCCAGGACTGAGCCTCTCTCCCAGCTGCTCTCCAACCCTCTGGCGCTCTGCACGCTGACTCAATGCTCCCTCAACATGCCGTGCGGGGCCCTTTGCCCTGCCTCGTGCTGTGTGTGCGGGGCACGGGGCAACCGTGCCCTGGAGGCTACTTCCCCCCGGGTCCCCAGAGCCCTCCTGGCACGACCGCGTCACGCGACACTGAAGGCGCACGCGAGCCCACCTGTGTCTCCCACCGGCTTTGGAGACTCCCGAGCCTACCGAGCGGGGCTTAGTGTTGCAGGCAGCAGGAGAGAAGGCAGAGAGCAGGGAGTTTGGCCTTCCTGGGAGTCCTGGACCCTGGCTCAGCTGTGTTGCCTGGACTCACGGCCGGCACTTTTCAGATTTCGTTTTCCTCCCTGGTGGGACCTGGGGGCCAGTGAGGGAGGCTGGACAACCTCACTAGGTGCAGGTCACCCAACATAGGGCCCCTGAGCCTGTTTCCCGAGGCTGGATGAGTGTGCAGGGGCAGGAACGGGCAGCGGGAACATTTTGGGGCTTTCCAGCTGGACCTTCCCTGCTTTCAGGCCTTGCCCACTTTCAGTAGAAGGAACAGAGACTCCATGGGCTTTAGGAATGGAGGCCCCCCGACACATCTCTTCATGGACCACCTCCTCCGACCACCCGTCATGGATACGAGGCTGTTCCATCCTCTGCTGCTCGCTGGGGAGCTGGGTCCTCACCTGCTGGCCCCAGCGTGGGCGCATGCTGCCCTCCACTCCTTTAGCTCCCACAAGGTGGGGGAGGGCCCCCTGGCCCCAGAAGAGGAGGAGACTAACCAGGGGTGTGTGTAACTCTGCCCATCCCTCTTTGGAGTTGGCCTGCGGAATCTCCCCATCTTCATCAGCTCCTCGAAGCCCTAAGTTTCATAGGGCAGACCCCACCGGGGAGATCCGAGGTCGTCCCTCCAAACCAGGGTCAGGTAATCTCGTCTACTTAGCAGGTCTCAGCTGTAGGAAGCGGGATTGCTGATTCCTGCCGGACCCTTCCTTGATCAGCAGCAAACCTGATGTATCATCACCACCTGCCTGAGCCCTGTGTGTGCTCTCCATTAGCTTGACACTTGGGCAGGGAAAGGAGGTGCTATTTATTAGCCCCCTCCCCCAGAACCTCAACACCCAATTTAGACATTTCCTCTATAAATGTACTCTTTGAGGTGGGCCTTATTCAGGGGCACCCCAGGCTGGGAGGAGAAGGGGACAGAAGAGAGAGACAGATACAGGAAGTCACAGTCACGCCCCTCCCAGGAATATCCTCTTTTCCACCCTTCTGCATGTGACCTGGGCTAGGCTGCTTGTCTTGTATATATAAGATGCGTATATAATGGCCAGCCTGACCCGCACAGAGCTATCGGTTGCTGGGACCAGGCCTACCACTTCTTTCTTATCGGGCACAGTGTAATGAAAGAAGGAGCAGAAGAACAAGAATTCATGCATGAGCAGCAACACCACCGTTTGGAACTCTGGAGTTAGAGATACATCAAGTTTCAAATCCTGACCCCACCACTGGCCTGGAATAAGTTGTATATCCTTTTTAATACGTTGTGTATCCTTTTAAGCCTTAATTTCCCCATCTGCAAAACAGAGCTAAGGATAAATAACCGCTTTTAAGGGTTGTTTGTGACTGAAATAACTTTCAAGCTATCCTTCCTTAAAAAATGTTTAAATAATTTTCAAGCTATCCTTTAAAAAAAAAAGTCTCCCACTTACTAGGCCCCGGCTAACAGGCCCAAGATGCTGTGGGTATCAAGATAGTAGATGCCAAGAACCAGCCATTGTCACTGGCATGAAGGAAGCAGACATGACCACTGTTCGCTGCTGGATTAACATATGTCCGGTCCAGGAAGCTGAGCCCAGAGCGCTGGGCAGGATGACCACACTCAGGCTTGTACGTGTGGCTTCTGGGCCCAGTCAGACATTACTGTAGACGTTTCCAGGCTGACCCTGCCCCGACCACAGGGAATCCAAGGCCTGCGCCCAGAGGGAAGGTGGGTCTCCGTCTGGGGAACCACCACCACCAGCCATGGCGCCCTCCTTGGCGCCATCTTCTGTCACAAAGAGCGGCTCTGTCTGAACCTCCAGGGCCCAGGGCAGTAAAAGGGCCATAAACAGAGCGAGCTGCCATAAACCAGAGACAGAGTCGTTAGCAGTTTCCTTTCTGATAAGAGCTTCAAGCGCTCCGAGGAGACGGCTGTGATTTCCAAGTCCGGTCCTTGTGCCCTAGATATTTGAGCCCTTGGGTCAGAGTCCACGGAGAGAGAGGAGCTTGAGAAGGAGTCCTCCCAGGGGACAGGAAAGACCAGGAGGGCGAGAGGCAGGCTGCAGAGGGTTTCGGGTAAGAACAGTAGCAAAGTGGCTGAGGTGAGGAGACACTTGCCGTGGGCCAGGCCCTCTGCGAAGGGGTCACCTCATTTACCCCGCACGCCCCCACCCCCCCACCCCACCAACCACTCCCCGTGGCAGACACTACCGTGACCAAGCTATGTCACGGGAAACACAGGCCTGGGGACAGGACCTGTCACACCGCGAGCAGAGCACAGTGTAAGACGTAAATGCAGGCCCCCTGTCCAACTTTAGGAATTTCAAGATGGCGACAGCACGGCCCCTCAGAGCGTGGTGACTGTGTGACTTGCACTGATCACCTGCCCGAGGAGCCAGCCCGTCTAGAGGGCTCCAGATGCTTGGCAAGTATCACACGGCGGTAAGTAGGGGTGGCACAGGGTGCGGACACAGTGTAGTGGGAAAGGACAAGGCTCTGGGTTGGTTCTTGGACTCTTTCCAGCCCTTCTTCTACCCCATGGACAGTGCTGCAACCAGCTGCCGGCGAAGGCTCAGAGAGGGTAAGTGAACAGTTCAGGGCCACCCAGCTCTCCGATAGGTGGATTCTCCAGATAAGGCAAGAATTTCAAGGAGGGCCATTGCCCTGGAAGATGGCAATCTTCGCTTGCTTAGACACCCTTCTGGGGCAGTGGAAGCACCGGGCTGGAAGGGGCCGCCACGTAAACATCCATTGAGGACACATGTGTGGACTCTGCCACCAGGAACTCCCCTGCCTCGGGGTCCAGGGCTCAGGCCTGGCACTTTAGCTGATGGAGTTTTCTCGTAAAGATTCCGGTCCAGTGTCAGCTTCCCATTCTCTGAATGACAGCTGTCGGTTCTCAGAGGCCTAAATCTCTGAAGGCGCCTAGTCTGAACTGCTAGTTTTAAGAACAAGAGCCATCAACTTGAAGAGGCATTTATTAATTTTCCAGTTGGCCAGTTGGTGTTCTCACCGATGGAACGCATCATCAGGGAGGGTTAGTGGCCGGCGCCCAGGCCTACATCCCAGTCCTGGATCTGCGTCCAGCTTGCTCACTGGCCCAGGCCACTCTGGGCAGTGCAGGGTGCCCACCTGCACAAGAAGGGGCTTGGAGACGGGCATCTCTGATTCTTATGCTCCAGCTCCTTCTACTCCATTCTCCCTCCTCACTGCACGTCACATCCACACGAGGTGGCATGGCTTCACCTTGGGTATGGCTGGACTCATCGGCTAAGGGCGACAAGGCTGCAGAAGGCAGCAGGCTGCCCCCCACTTGCTCCCCCACCGCGTGTGCAGCCTGTGTGAGCTTCCTGGAGGGAGTGGAGGGGTGCCAGGCTGTGACCTTTGGTCTTGGCCACAGGTCCAGTATTCAAGAATGATAACACGGATGCAAGCAGATGCCGAGAGGTCGGGACCCACTTCTTCCTTGGGTCCCTGTGGCCTCTTCCAAAGAGCGATCATCGCTCTGCTTTGGGAGGAAGGGCCAGGTTTCCCAAACTCTCCTAGAATTAACAATGAGTTTAGGATGCCATCTTGTGCATTCCTGACACTATGCCAATCATTCAAGTTTATGTATAATCAGAGGGGTTTGTAAACCATATACCCGACGCGGGCAGTACACAGGAACGTTATATAGTCATTTAAAAGGTAATGGAGTAGGACGCCTGGGTGGCTCAGTCGGTTAAGCATCCGGCTCTTGAAGTTGGCTCAGGTCATGAGCCTACAGGGTCGTGAGATCAAGCCCGAGTTGGGCTCCTCGCTGGGTGTGGAGCCTGCTTAAGGCCTCCTCTCTGCCCCTCCCTCACTCTCCCTCTCTAAAAAACATAAAGACAAGGTAATGGAGTTGTCATGATATTGGACGTACATATGAAGTTAACTCCAAAAAGCTAGAGGCAAAAGTTGCATCGAACATGTATTCAAACAGGCAAAATGTATAGAAAAAAGACTTGAGCTGTATATGGTGGGATTATGGTCATTTTTCTCTGGCTTTTTATCCTGTGTTAGCTGGCTTGCGTTGCCAGCCTGGATGGTGACATTCTGTGCCATGTGACCTACCCCTTCCTGGGCACAACTGATTGAACTATGCGCCGCCATGTCACTCATGGGCGGCCCATCGTAGGCTGGCCAGTGCCACAGGACTGAACTAGTCAGGCCTAGAAAGAGGAGCTGGGTTGTTCAGTTTTTCTCTTGAGCTCAGAAATTTGAACTGAGAAACAAAGAAAAAATTGTGCTCCATGGGAGCCAAAGCTATAGAAAGGGGCCAGAGTGAGGCTGAGGGGATGGTGGTCATGGCCAGGGAGCTTTTGAAATGATGAGGGGCCGGAGCGAGGGGCCGTGCCCTGAGGGAAACCCAAGCCCCTCCTGTTCTTGCAAACGCACCCTTATTTTCCCTTGGGGTCAGTCGAGTGGGTCTCTGGTCCCTAAAATGGAATAATATTATTTTGTGTTTTCCAAAGCTTCTACAATGACATTGGATGACTTTTAATAAAATAATTCACTGCCAAAGAGGGGTTCCATTGCATCCTTGGCAGCCCTGCCATTTCAGAGGGCCTTCTACTGGGTCAAATACTTTAAATAAGCTTGGCCTCGCATCATTTCACCAGGGTTACGGAAGAGCTGGGGTTCAAGGCCATTTGAATGCTTTGCGATGCAGATCTCCATCTGGGGGCTTTGGCATCAGACAGCCCCAGCAGGGGCCTGCTGGGGACACCCCGACAGGCCAACAGAGCCTCGTCCTTCTCAGAAACGCCAGCTTTGAAAGGCAGCTTGGCATCGCCGGGTCCGTGCCAACCCCATTTTTAGACAAGTGGGTGCATCCGCATTTGCACATGGGGCTCTACCCCACCTTGCACAGCTGCTCACGCGCACGCACACACGCCCGAGGCCGGACAGCCTGGAAATGGCAGGCGAAGAGGCAGAAGAAAATACGGCTTCGGTTTTATAGAATTGAAGTCCATTTCCTCAGCGAGGGGACTTTTGTTCGGGAGTCTGAACAGATAAGAGTGATAAATCTCTGGCCCTGTAATCGCTTAGCATTCCCAATCCACTCACACGCTCCTCCCCTTGAAGTTTTTGTCGTCCACACCTGCTGCTGTCTCGGACTCTTGGCCACATCTGCTCACTTGAACGGGCCGGCAGAGTGGCCGCAAACGTTCTCTGCTCCTGGATAAAATGCACAAGACCATGTTCCCCTGTCTATTAGCCTTTGTGGACCATCTTCCTACCTACTTGCAATGCAGACTGCTGGGCGGGAAAGGCCCAGAGAGGGCAACACGGGAGAAGGGCAGGCGGGGTGTGCGGGCTCTCCAAGCACCCCGGACTCCCGGGGAGAAGGCAAGGATGGTGCAGCCAGACGGGAGCTGCTGGGGACACCTCGGTCCTGGGCTCCTGTCCCAGTTTTACCCCTTAAAAGCTGTGGGGCTTGGGCAACATTTTTTTTTTTTTGCCTTTCCTGTGCCTTGATTTTCTCAACTATGAAATGGGAATGAACTGTTAACAGGGAGGGCGGAATGAGGAAAAGGCCATAAAGGTCCACGTGTGCAGCCAGTGCCCTCTAAATGCTTGCTGTCCTTCAGCTGACGGAGCCAGGCTGCCTACAACTGCCTCTCCTCTCCCCGCCCTGGGGCCCCCACCGGAAAATGTCCGAGAGCCTCTGGAGAGACGGGTGGGGGCTGGGCATGCTGCGCACCGGGCAGTCACCCCAGGCAGCGGCACCTTTGAGCAGACCCATTGCTCATTTTGCAGACTATGTCAACACGCAGTGCTGTCCTGGCTCAGGGAAGGGTGAGTGGCTGCCACCAGGTTTAGAAACACATGTCAAACCCAATTCCAACCAGATGAGGCTGGCCTGCTTCCAACGGCCACTTTCCATCCCAGTCCCGGCCAGGGGCAGGCTTGTCCGGATCCCATCCCCATCCCCAGGCAGCCGGGCCTGTTTGTTCCCCCAGAGTCCTCGGGTCCAGATGGAGAAGCTCACCTCTCTGCTCTGGAGGCTCCATTCAGAAGGTCCAAGCCATGAGTCATGGAGCTCAAGGAAGCAGCAACCTTCCGGAGAACCCACTGCCCACCCTCTAGTTAAACAGGCCAGTTCTCTCCCTGACACGGGGAGGAGCTGGGCAAAGAGAAAGGCTAGGAGACGCTGTTTAGCCACCACAACAAGGGGGTTGCATGAGCCAGTGGCTCCCCCAGGAAGTGAAATAGCCCATATGTAGTGGATGGGCCTGAGCCAATTGGCCAGGAAGCCACTGGCTTCCCTTTGCTGGGTTAAAAATGGTGGCACCACCCAAAAAACCAACCCACGAGAGAATGCAGCATACCAGCAAAGAGTCAAGAAGGAAAGGAAATCCAAATGTTTTGCGTGTAGCTATTAAGCACAGTTTCCAGCGAGTGTATTCATGTCTTGAAATGAAACAGATGAAAACAACATGTGTCAATGGCTGGAGGAAGACAGCAGTGTCATGGGCAGGAAGTAATGGAACTGAACCCTGAAGCCTCCTCAGCCCAGAACTTAACTCTTCTGCTCCAGCCCCAAGGGCTTTCTGCGCCGAAGGCCGGCGAAGTTTCTTGCACCAACGGGGCTCTGCCTCCATGGGCCCTGGGAGAGCCCTCTGCAAGGACCAGGAGCACCACGGAGGACTTGCTTTCCTCAGGGCTGATGGCCTTGGAGGGAAGGGAGCCCCCCAGGCCTAGGAAGAGGGCTGCGGGCGCTGAAGAGGAACCACACAGCCTTGTCCACGGGGAGCAGCTATAAATCCTTGGTGCTGCGACCACAGTGAAGAGCTCTTGGCAAGGGCGGTGCTGGATGGTGGGTGGCGTCCCCCACCCCCGGGAGGCCCCCAGGCCCCAGGAGGCTGTCAGGGCGGCCCTGTAGCCAGGGGTGCCGATGGAACAGGCTCTTCTCACCCGATCCCTCCACTCGAGACAGAAGAAAGAAAGTGCACACCCACCCTTTTGGCCCACCCTCAGAGCCCCGGGAAAAACAGTGACTCTGGGCCCTGGGAAGGTGAAGCCGATGTTCACCTAGGCCTCGAAGGGAGAGAGAGCGGGGTCTCCAGGCCTCTCTCCCTGCTTTCATCTCGGATGGACTGACGCTCTGCAGCTTTGGGGAGACCAGCCTCTCTGGTGCCTCTGCATACCACATGCAGGTAATACCTACACCTGAAAAATGAAACGGAAAAAGTGGAATAAAATAGATAGAAGAAATAAAGCGGGATCATGGAGTGAGAGCCTTTGTGAGTCCGGCTTTAGACCTGGCCTTAGCTCACGAGCACTGTGGTGCCCAACAGCCCCGCAGGCTGCCCCTCTCGCCCGCACCAGAATCCGTGGGGGTTCCCGAGCTCTGCTCAGGTTTAGTGGTTGCGGAGCTAGTCCGCTGATTTTCAGATTGGGCTGGACCAAGACAATCTAAAGCAAATGGATGATAGCACTGTCATTACATGCAGATAAAATTAATGCTTCACTTCCTTCTTTCATCACTGAACAGTTAAACTTATAGCAGGTCTCAATGCTGGGTTCCAGTATGGTGCTTTGGTATTACTCAGAAATGTATATATTCGGATTTTCTGTGCCCATGGATATCGGTCTGCTCAGGCCATCATAACACAAGTCCATAGACTGGGCGGTTTAAACAGCAGAAATTTACTTCTCACAGTTCTGGAGGCTGAAAATTCAAGATCAAGTTTCCAGCCCATTCAGTTCCTGGGCAGAGAACTCTCTTCCTGGCTTATGGACAATCACCGTCTCACTATGTCCTCACATGGCAGAGAAAGAGAGAGAGAGAGAGAGAGAGAGAGATCTGTTCTCTTCCTCTTCTAATAAGGGCACGAATCCCATCATGGGGGCCACACTCTTATGACCTCATCTAACCCTAATTACGTCCTACAGGCTCCATCTCCAAATACCACCATCTTGGGGGTTAGGGGTTCAACACGTGAATGGGGGTAGGGCACAGTTCACTGCATAGTATCATGTTTCAAGGACCATCGATCGAAAGGTCAGTCTGACCCACATTGGGAGGTGTCTGCCCTGTGTCATGCAAAGTCTTAGGCTCAGGGACAGTGTCCGCGATGGCCAGACACTGGTTTTGCGCTTTAAGAATTTGAGATGGAAACAGAGAAGCCGATGACATAACAAGAACAGGGGAAGAGCCAAAGCCATGACGTCCACAGGGTCCTGGGGGGAGAGGCACGGGGGCACAGGGCCCGCCCTAGACGCGATGATCAAGGGGCAGAACCAGTCCAAGGAAGCTAAGCAGGACAGCCCTGGAAGGCAAAAGAGTATGAGCAAAGGCCCATAAGCCAAGCACAGCTGCCTGCAGGATCACATCTTAGGAGCCCAAAACGTGCCAGGCCAGTGGCAGTCCAGAGTGGAGCGGGCGTGGCCAAAGCAAGGGGAAACTGAATGTTCTGGTATGGAGTACCGCCTTGACGTTATAGAGAAACCAGCTAGCAGGGGAGCGATGTCATCGAGCTGTGTTTCAGGAAGCACCTCCTTGTGCGAGTGTTGGGGGGGTGCTGGGTCTAATGAAGGGTAGGATGCAGGAAGCAGGGACCCCAATGGGAGTCCATGGCAATCTAAGAGGTCGTATTTAGTTAGATATTTACATTTCATTTCCGTGACTTTCTTAGGTTGGGCTCCCCAAAAGCAGACCCTGAGATGGGAATTCAGGTGAATTACTAGGAAATAGTCTCAGGGAAAATCTGTAGGGGAGGAGGTGGTGGCCTGGGGAAGGGAAGGAAGCCAGTGGGGGCATGATGTCCATCAGTGTCCCCCAGAGGGTAACTTTGGTTCACTGTCACCCTGGCTTGGAGACAAAGGAGCTGGGCTATTTCTGCCCTGGCCTTTGTCCGTCACTGGTGAAGGGCTCGGGGGGATAGGAGAGGGATGCAGGCACTTTGGGCTCTCAGAGCTTGTAGGCAAAGTGGGTGCCCAAGGGAGGTAGGGGTTGGCGGAGGGCAGAGTGTTGAGTTTTAGTTTTTTGCTTCGGTTGGTTATGAGACCTCCCAAGGACTCCCAGTGTGTCCCGTGAGCATCAGAATTAGCCAGGAATTCCTGCTTCAGAAGAACTTAGATGGTTCAGATCTAGAAGGTCAAGAAAAGTCCAAACCAGGACTGCAGCATCAGCTCTGTCGCCAGGATTATGGGGACCCTGTGGCTCTAGGAGACTCCTTCCCACTGTGGAAGGG
Organism: Mirounga leonina; assembly: GCF_011800145.1. Taxonomy (NCBI): domain Eukaryota; kingdom Metazoa; phylum Chordata; class Mammalia; order Carnivora; family Phocidae; genus Mirounga; species Mirounga leonina. The sequence goes on from NW_023270494.1 coordinate 11,943,654, forward strand.
GCAAGGGACACGGCAGGGAAAGGAATGGTGGCCCCAGATTGAGCCAAGAGCTAACTATGAACCTCATGGTTGGCTACACCAGGGCTGCACAGCAAGAGTTGGGGCTGGGTTCCCATTCACGGGCTGCCACTGACTGGTTATCTTCACGTGGGGAAAGGGCGTGTCCCTATCCATCGGTGACTCAGTACCCTTTATTCCCATAACCGGGATGGCTTTACCTGCCCTGCCCATTTCTAAGATTGTTATAGGGATAAAAATAGGAATCCACCCTGGGAAAGTTCTCCAAGAATGTTCAAGCACACTCCATTTCCGAAATGGTGAGTAATGTCAGACGTGGGCAGGCAGGGAGGAAAGCGGCATTCACTGCACATCCCCGACAGGCTGCTGGCTGCTCTCACAGGCTTCATGCAAATGAGAAGGTGCACCGGGCAGAACTTTGACCCTCAGGCGGGATACCGACAGATACCGACAGAGATCTTGGTCTGTCCCTACAAGCCACAGACACCACAAAGTCACGTGAGCTCCACCTAAATGCAATTAATCACCGAGCATCTGAGTTACCTCTTCAGACTTGAGGCTAGAGATCAAAGTCGGCAGGCCAGGGAGGCTTTGATAAGTTTAACCAGGTCCAGAGCCAGCACCCTGCTCTGCCTCCTCGGCCAGCCAGACACACTCGGCCAGCCTCCAGGGCCAGGCCAGACTTTCACGGGGCTCCAGACCAGTTAGCTCCAAAGGGAACCTCATCTCCTTCACAATGGGGCTGGGAAGCCATTGCTTTTCTCTGGGAAAAATCAGCACTGTGGGTGATATGGCTTGGGGACCCCACCCTGTTCCCTCTTTCCCTTGAGGACCCTTCCACATCCTCTTCCTGGGAGACCCACAAGCAGAACCACTCCCTCTACAACATTAAAGTCTGTGCCCCAGGCCCATTACAAAGCCTACTTGTCTTGGACCCTCAAGGCTGCAGGGGAAAAGAAAAAGTCAAAACTGTGACTGTAACATCTGAATGGTCAGGGAACACCTGTATAATCATGGAGAACTTCTCTGTTAGGACTTGTGCCCCATCTCACTGGGGGGACCCTGGTGAGTCAGGCTCTCCGAGGACGCCTGTGTCCACATCTAAGTCCCCATTCCACTGGGCAGCAAGGGAGTCTGGACCCATAGCTCTGGACCCTAAGCTCTTTAGGGGCAAGGATGAAATGCATTCACTTTTACGCCCCCAGAACTTCACCCAGGCAGGTGCCCGGACCGGGTAGGTGGCCTGACGCCCAGCTCACAGGTGGCTGTGTTTCCTTACACCCAAGGAACCGAGGATCTGAGAGGCTGCGGGACTTGTCCAAGCCAAGCTGGTCAGTAAATGTCTGACTTCAAAGTCTGGGCCTTTTCCAATACACCTCACATGTGTCTAAATGAAGACATCTGGGTTACAGCATCATAAAAATCAAAGGTTGGCGATACTCACAGTCCCAGCATCCAGTGTCACACATGGACTTGTTCAGTCGCAGAGCCAAGGACTCGGGACCCTGACCTCAGGCACATCTTTGCTGACAAGGGGTTCTGGGTAAGAGAATGCAGACGGTGTCCATGCAGCGCCCCCGGAGCAGGAGGGACAGGCCACACTAAATGTGTTTCCAGTTTCCTCCAAGGGGTCTCTTCTATAGCCACATGCAGCTATGTATACAATATTGAAATTAGCAGATGATTGCTTGAAAACTTTGGATTGGAACAAATAACATACATCATTTCCCCCTATCAGGCTATGCTGAAAATTCATCATAATTTTCTAAGAACAAACCCCATGCAAAGAGCTGGCTGCGCGATCCTCCCTGGCGTAACTCGGAGGGTGCACCACCCCTCTGTGGTCACGGAGAGTCTCTGGGGGGCCGACTGGTTAGGGCATTTGTGTCAAAACTTCTGGGCACAGCCGGCTCCTGTCCCCGGTCCCACGCGCTGCCCCATCGCCTCCTAGGTGGTCTTTCTGCAAGGGGGTGGCCGCTGCCCAGGAGGTGTGACCGCAGAGGTGCCAGGAGGACCCCCCACCCGCCTCCGCCATCTCCTGTTCTGCCCAGATGCTTCCACTGGAGGCCTGAGCATGCACCTCCCCCTTCAGGAGTTTGGGGTGCAGCTTGAGAAGCTGCCAACCCTCCCGCTGGGGTGGCATTTCCACCTCTCGAGGGAAGGTTTTTGCAAGAACTGGAATGAAGGCTGCAGGTGGATGGGGCTGCCGTCGGGTGGTCTCAGGCCCGCGAAGACCACTGGCCCGGAGCTAGGGCTGAGCCCCCTGCGCTGCGTGCACACCGAGGGAACTTTACAGGACCCTGGGGGGCAAGCGCTGTGTCAACCTTGGTGGCCCAGGCTGCGTTTTCTGGTCCTTCGGGGGACACAGGTGGCTCGCTGTTCGAAGCCAAGGAGGAGAGGGGCCGTCGTCGCTGAGGGGTGGGTGCTGGCAGGGGTGAAGGGATTCCAGCAACCTCCCCCGGGGCCCAGCCTCCCCATGGGCCAGGCCCAAGAATGCAGTCAGAGAGCCCTGCCCCAAGTTGGCCGCTGTGCAAGTGTCGATCCATTTCAAAGGCCTATTGTTAAACTTCTAACGGCCAAAAGGACAGCCGGCAGCCAGCCACACACAGGGAAGTCCTCCAACTGCAGTGACCTGGAAGGACATCAGGCTCCCCTCCAACCCGGGGAATGGAGCTGGGCGCCGGGCAATCCGTGCCATAAATCAGGGCATGGGTCCGAGCGGCCGGCATGACCAGGAGGAGACCCCTTCTGGCCTCTGCCGTTTACTGATGGGCCAGATGCAGGTGCGCAGAGCAGAGCTTTCGCACAAACACTATTGAGGGATGTTGCGAATGTCTACACTGAATGTCGAGTCGAGTCTCCCTTGGGTGATCTGCTAGTTCATTTTCCCCAGGTCTTGTCTGCTCCTCCATCAGTAGCTACGGGAGTCAGAGCTCTTGGTTCTGCTACTACCAGTTAACTGGTGGTTTCAGGGCAAGTCACCCCACCTTTCTCACCAGAAAATAGGTGTTGGCCTTGTGGCTGGGCCTGATTCTCTCCGAGAACGCCAGGGGCTTCTCAGAGGAGGCAAGGGAGGTTGAGAGAAGGCTCAGCTGAGGAGGGGCACCCACAGGGGGCCCTATTCCACCCCCAGAGGTCCCCCCACCGAGGGTTCGAGCCCTCCTCCCGCCCACTGCCCGTCCCCCAGACCAGCACCGAGTGGATTTGGGCTCCAAGCACACCCGGCCCCCTCCACCCCGGCCTCTGTAAAGCCCGCCCCAGTTTCCATCCCCCATCCCCCCCCACCCCCCGCCGCCGAAAACCCTTGCGCTTTTTACATGTCTTCATTTGATTTGAATTCTCAGTTGCCGTCATGAAGAGGTGGGGGCCAAGTGGGACCTTTGATCTTCTCGCGCCTCCCCCCAGGTTTCTGGGGTCTGTGGTTTGGCAGAGAGGTTCAGGGTTAGCAGCCATCACGGCCATCCTGGGAGGGGAGCGCTCAGGCCCAAATTGAAGACAGGTTCCCGGCCGGGCGGAGTGTTACCTGGAGCTTTGAAGCTCAGTAAGGACTCAGACGGTCTTCTCAAGTCAGGGGCTACAAATGTTAATAAAATTAAAGCCACCTGAGAGCTCGCCCGGCGATCCTTTGAAAGCGAGTCTGTGATGGGTTATTACCCTCAATTATCTAGTTGTCCACTCTCTTAGCTTGGGGTTAAACTCTTAACTCTTCCCTTTGAAGTCATTATCCTTTTATCTATGACTGGACCAAGGAATCTCAGGACAAGAATCAATGGAAACTTCATAAGAATAGAGGAGCCGGGAGGGAAAAGGTGTGAATATCCCTTTAACCGCTGGCCTGCCTGGGAGGGTGGGGGGTGGGGCAGGGACCGGACTGCCGCCCCGACTTGGGGAAGAAACAAAAAATGGGGGGACCCCCAAAACAACAGCCCAGCGAGCAGTTTTCAGATCCTCTGGAAAATGAAGAGAAAGGGATGATTTGGGGGGTGGCGATCAGAGAGGTGCAGCCCTCATCAAAGGAGGAGAGAAAGTAATGAAGCAAAAAGACACAATTAAAGAATGGGTTTAATTAGGGCTTTGATGTCTGACATGGTGCACAACACTGTTCAGGGGGGAAGGGGGACCAAGCCATTCATGCGCCAGGAAATGGCTTGTTAAAAAGATCTGTCCCCCAAAGGGGCGGTCGGAGAGGGGAACCTTCATCCCGGCTTCTCCCACCGAGCAGGAAGGTCAGTCTCACACACAGATCCTCAGCATCGGAGGGAAAACAGCACAACTCGCCCCCCCCCCCCACCGCCTTTTTTTTTTTTGCAAAAGTCTTTCTGGGCTCCCGGAGGCAGCAGCTCTTTCAGGATCATTATGCTGCCTGTCTCCCTGTTTAGAGAGAGAGAGAGAGGAAGAAAGGAAAAAAAAAAGAAAGAAAATGGGGGGGGGGGGTGCTAACTAACGTTGCAAATGCGTGTTTTTATTTCTCCGTGTCACTGAGTCCCGTTTGGAAGGCTTGTCTGCCCGGGAAGATGCAAACACAGGGAAGAGCCAGCTTCTGCCGGAGCCAGGAGCGGTCTCCCGGAGCGAGAAGCAGCCCTCGCCCGGTTTTAAATGTGACATTTGCAGCGTCTGTCCCTCCACCAGGCAGCCTGCACCTCTTTTTCGCTCGACGCACACACACCGCCAACCGAGGATGGAAAGCTCGCATTTTGCCCTGGTTACACCTCCCCCTCTCCTCATTAAAAAAAGAAATAATAAAATAAACCCCTGCTTTATTGTGCGCCACATCTGGAAAGCCCCCTTCTCCATCTGCTTGGCCCTGACAGTGTTTTCCACCACAGGCCCGACCTCTCCCCCTGCTGGGTATCCTGGGGCTGGGCCGGGGGTGGGGGTGGGGGGTGGGGGGCGGGCAGCCCAGGCGGCTGAGGAAGGCCCCGCAGGGAGGAGGTGGGCTGGGCCGGCCTGCCCTCTGCCTGGGAGGTGCCGAAGCTCTCTGAATCAGGGCCAGTGCTGGACCCCGTGGCCTGGGTTCTGGGGGCTGGGTTTCACGGTGCTCCCCGGGTAAGGGAGGCAGCCGGTGGCTCCCCAAGTCTGTTCAGACAGGAAGCAAAGCCTGCACCTTCTCGTGTTCCTGGGAATGACTTGGTCGGGCCCTCCAGCCAGAGCTGGGAAGGAGGATCTACTAATTCGAGACCCCAGTGCATATGCTTCTGATGAGGTTTTGAAAGGAGCCTGTCTTGGGTTTGGTTTCAAAATATCTCGGCCTTGGGTTTTCATTTCGTCTATCTTATTTAGACACACACTTCAGCTAGCACTCTGGGAAAGGAAAAAAAAAAAAAAAAAAGCAACAGCAGAGGTTTTGAAAAGTAAAGTGGTTTCTGTGCAAAGATCAAAATGTTTCTCATACTTTCTCCAAAGGCCTAGGGCCCTTCTCTCCCAGGACTGAGTCTTTTCTGGGAGAGAGTTCCTCACAGCCCCAGCCCTCATTTCTTCCAGGTCGCTCTTTGGCTTCTTGGGTTTAAAGGAACCGGAAGGGTCACGAATGGGCAGGTCACCCGTGGCTTGGGCCATTCTGCTTTTGGGGCTGAGGGTGTGGAATGAGGCCGGGACCTGCAGCGGACAGGGGCAGGGGACACCAGCGCTGCCAGGGAGATGTCATAGAAATGTGGGGGTGCTCCGGCCACAGCCCTGTGGGGTGGTGGATGCCCCAGGCGAAGCCTATCTCTGACGTGCGTCCTTGCAGACACCCACACTTCTATGTGAGCGAAGGTTCTCTAGCCTGGGATGCTGCAGCGTGCGTCTGCTCCCAATTAGAATTGATGCTAAAGTTAGCTTAACAGAAAACAAACTTCTTCAAATCAAGTGTAATTATTCTAGATACATAAAAGCTGCTTTATAATATGATTTGTGCAGACCCTGGAGGAACTTCTACTTGAATTGGAGGGTTTCATTTGCATTTTTGCCAGAACTACAACGGCTTAAACTTTTCTACTGTGAAGAAATAAAAGATTTAAAAGGCACTGTGAGCCCAAATTGGCCCACATTAGGAATAACCGTAATCTCCCGTCCTTACTTCAGGATTTTCCATTTTATAGTGGTTTTCTGATCTTTGCACATTGGAAAGGAAGATGCTTGGGGATGTTTATAATGGGAGAGGGGGGAAGCTTGTGGAGGACCTGGGTTTTTTTTTTTTTTTTTAAGAGCTTTAGTACGCCCTGGGTTATTCTAAAATACTTTTGAAACATTTCTCTCAGTGTTCTTTCCTCAAAAAAAGAAGATAGGATACAAGGTCTATTTTTAATAGTTGGTTTTGGGCAAGTCTAGTTCGGGCTCCTGATATGTAACTCAGCTGGATGGGGCTGGGCAGTCAGGTGCGGGGAGAGGGCTCTGGGCTGGTGCAGAGACCCTGGGAGTCTGGACCGGCGACCCTGAATGCTTTGGGGGGCTGGGGTCAGGGCTTGGCTTGATTCTTCAGCATCCCTGTCCAGATCTCCCTTTGGGGAATGCCAGTATTTCCCTGGACGCCTTGCCTTTTTTTTTTTTTTTTTTAATATGACAAACATTTTTGCAGCAGGAGAAAGTGGATGTTCATTATCAAGAGAAGCTAAACCTGTATTTACCAAGAAGTTTCTCCAAAAAAGGCTGAAAAGGCCACAGAGAGAGTCTTACTTCAGGAACCAAGTAAAAGGCTGTTTTTTCATGTTGCTTTCAGAGGGGAAGGCTTCCCATGTGATCAGAGTAGGTGTCAGGAACAAGCTCTATTATAGGTGGCTTTGCTGGAGGCAGAAGAGGGCCCAAAGCCGGGGACATTCTTCTTAATAAGCTTCCACCAGGCTTGGCCCTCAAAACAGAAACAAGCTCCAGGTCAGCTCTCAAAGGACATGGGGTACGTGTGTGTGTGTGTGTGTGTGTGTGTGTTTGCATGAACGTGGGGGAGGGGAAGCGGGAGGAACACTCCAGAATGCTTTTCACTTCTATGGAAGTAAAGAATAAACTTGAGATCCAGAGACCCAGAGCGAGTCACACCCATGGCCCCAGTAAGCTGGCTTTGTGGAGTATCATGTCGCCTGAGTCTACACCTCACTCAGCCGCATGTCGGCTGAGGACATTTCTTGGAACAAGTTACCCAACCTCTGTGTGTCTCGATTTCCATCCTGTAAGATGGGGGTGGGGAGTCGGGGGGATGAAATCCCTGTCTCATAGAATTGCTGAGGCTATCGGAGGCAGTTGGAGTGCCTTTGGCACATTGTAGCAAGTGCTCACTACACCTGTTATTATTTTCCCAATAATTGTTCTGCGTGCACAAAAATGGGTGAGAATGAATGGATTTCATGTAGCCCTAAAGACGGCAAGCTTCTCGAGAGTAGCAACCACATCTCCCTTTGTATCCTCAGATCTGAGCCCTCTGCCATGAACATGATGGGCGCCAGGACGTGGTCATGGTTGCGGCCACGGACCTCTGCAGACTTGCTGTCGGTCAGAAGGTGAGGGAGTGAGAACTATAGTCGCCTTTGCTTTACAAGAGCCTAATCTTACAGGATTATCAGAACTGGACGCTGAGTCTTTTTATTGAATGGAAGTGGCCAACCTCAGGTGCAAATTGAAGTCCCCCATGTGTTGAACGGGGGCACCTACCGGGAAAGCCTGGAAATGCAACTGGATTCTATCAGACATGGCCAGCAATTAGCCCAAAGGGAGGGGAAGAGGAGGAGGAAGTTCAGAGTTGGGGAATCCTTGGCCCTAGAGGCAACAGAAGAGGAGACGAAAGTGCAGGAGACATTCTTAACTTAGAAGAACCAAAATGCCACCGAGTTCTCAAATTGTTGGCAATATGCCACACCCAGGGACTAAGCACCCTCAAAGTGCCACAGACCTTCCTTCCGACGGAATCTGATCCTTACCGAATGGCTCTGTTTGTCTAGCAGTTATGAAGAATCTGCTTCCATCCACCCTCGCTAGCTTGCCTGGGCTCCATGGCCCATCACAAACATAAGATGACTGACTAGGGCATAATCTTGAATGCTGGCACAAAGAAATGGGGTGAGCCAAGAGGGAATCCGAGCCATGGCACTGATGGATGCTCTAATAGACTGAACACATCACCAGAGGTTCTCTGGCCCCATCTGGATGCCAGTAACTCTGGTCTCACAATGGAAGCCAATGGATTGACTTTATGGTGATCTTCGCTGGAATCAGTGTGTCTTGAGCACTTGCCTTGGCCTTCGCTCTTGGCGGGAGCGGATGTGTGGCTCATCTGATGAGGTTGTCCACTACTTATTTCCATTAACATTCATGGAGCCCCTACTATGTGTTGGGCGCTGTGCTGAGACCAAAGCCCCACTACAGGAGGGTGAGCCGCCCTGTCTATCACAGTGCTGTCCTATGTCCGGGGCTGGATGACCAACTCAGTCGTGTGTATCGCCGGCTGACCCCCACGGTCTCGGCCAAGCCATTTAAATTCTCGGTATCCTGGTTTCTTCTTCTGTGAAGTGAGGGGTTTGGACTAGACCATCTCCAAAGTCCCCTTCAGTAAAAAATCCTCTGAGCATCGTTGATCCATGTGGAAAAGAACAGATAATTGACATCACTCGGTATAATGGCGGTGTTGCTAGAGCGTACTGTCCGTCACCATCATGTTTTGCCGCATCGTCTCCCTCCACACCCCATCAGAAGCTGGCTCCCTCCCGTCCGAGGGCCTCACCCCTGGTGGTGCCACCCACTTTCGGTGGGCTCCTTACTAGAACTGCCGGAGCACTAAGGCCTCGATGCCATCCTGTCCCCTGCCTCGAAGAGAGACCAGTCCGATACCTGGTAGCTCATCTACTCTTCCCTGAGCACCTCCCGAAGGGGAGAAGGAAATCGGGCCCTTGGAGGTGGAAGAATAAACACAGGCGGAGCTCATTTTCAAGAACAGTCGTGTTGATGGCACGTGGCACCTCTTCCCTGAAGTTCCCCTATTGCTTGCCTCACATCTGGGGGGCGGGTTTCTGGGACCGGCTGAACGGCATATGTTTCCATATCTTTTGAGAAGATTATCAGGCATGAGCCTGAGCATCTTAACATTTTTGTAATTATTATTTTTCCATTGAAATGGAAATGTCCCTCCTACCCTGTTTTACTGGAACATTGTGTAGGGTAGGTCTTCTGTTGTTCAAAAAAAAAAAGAGAAACTGTTTGGAACAGTTTGAAATATCTTTAAAGGAACAGTCAAATCATCCATTCAACTAAATAGGAGTCAACTCCCCTAGAAATAACTTACAAAAACTTCTTTGGAGTATGACATTTTCAAAGCAAAATTCTTTTCTTTTTTCAAAATACCACAAGCAATGCATTGAGTTCAGGGAATACTGCCTGCCAAACTTCAATTTTTATATTTAACCTTTCTTCTTTTTTAATGTCTTGCAAAAACATGCTTGAAACTCTTCAAAAACCTTTTCAGCTTGAAAGTTTGGGAAAGAGTCTTAACTGACGAAACCTTCAGTTCTTAGCTTCCCTGTACCTTCCCTCCCCAACCCCCCTTCCCTGGTTAAGGAGAAAAATTATTACTGCCTCTTCACCAAACAAAGTTAACTCTAATCAAGCTGGGGAGGGCCAGGCACTCAGTGCTGGTTGCTGACTTTCGATGTCCACACTGCCTGAATGACTCTTAATTAACACACAGGCTCTTGGGCAATTAAAAGTGAGAACCCCCCCCCACCAAACTGTAGTTACGGGAGATGAACAATATGACCCCCCCCCATTCTCGTGTCAGGGCATCGTGTAGTTCTGCCAAAGAAATTGAAAATAGATCTATATAAATATATCAATAACTAGGGGAACTGGTGGGCTGGTCAGTATGAGAATTGAACTTTTAAAGAAGTGTTGATCAAATACTTGTTAGAGCAGGAAAATTGGATTAGTGGTGGTGTTCTGGGCATGACGTCCTTTGGGCCGAAAAAAAATAATCATCTTGTTCTATTTTTCCTGGAGCCCAGAAAAGCACTCTCAGCCCAAACATCAGCCCCCTAATCTTATTTTCTTTTTCTCTAGCATGTATTTTATTAACCCATTTTCTCATTTACCCACGCTGAATAGCGCAGTGGGTAGCATCCTTCTTAGAAAGTGAAAGCCTCCTTGGAGATGCTGTGCTGGAGCAGAAATGCACACAAACTCCCAGGCCTAGTGCAGCAAAGAAAAGCCCCCTCTGTAATCCTGTCTGGTGAATCCACACATTGTATTCCGGCCTGCCAGGAGTGCTCAGGCCTTATTAAAACATGGGCCGTCAAGGAATGCTGCTGGCAACGGGCTGGCAGTTTGCAAAGTGATTAATATCTAGGTGGGGATGAAAAGCAGCCGTTCCAATCCAGGGCCCAAGGCAAAGGCAGCTGCTTTCCACTTATCTGCCACCTGGCAACAGGCTACTGTCCTAAACACAACAGTACCAGGGTGGATAGTCTTTTGGAGGCATCAGGTGGAGCGTGCCTCTGACTCCGTATCTTAGGAGATCAGCCATGAGTTTCGATTCAGCCAGGTGACCTGACTTCTCCCCTGAGTTGTTGCTACCATCTTGATATAATCAACTGGGAGCCACTTTCCTCCTTGTGGCCAATTTATAGGGCTAGTCCCCAGGGATCTCATTGCCCAGGAAGGTTGTGAAATTCTAGGACAATGCCCAGTACTAGTTCCCTTGGAAGAATGATGAAGACATACTGTCCTTATTTCCAAGGCAGAGCCTTAAGGCAGGGGATAGTTCTGTTTCTCCCCAATCTCGCATTCTCACTCCTGAAAAAGTCTGTCCCAAGGTCTCTCTGCAGAGTTACAGGGTGAGGTGGAGGTTGATGAGCACAGTACAGGAAGTGAGCTGACTCAGCTTAATCCAACACACACAGTCCCTACACTCTGCCTCAGTCTGCCCTAGGTGCTGGGATGACCCAACATGCACATCGTTACTCGTCAAGGAAATGCAAATTAAAACCACAACGAGCTAACGCTACACATCCACCAGAATGACTTAAGTTAAAAAGACTGACAATAAAACGTGTTAGCAAGCATGTGAGGCAATGGGAACTCTCATCTATCATCGACAGGAGTGTAAATTGGTTCATCCACTTTGGAAAATTGCTTAGCAGTATCTACTAGGGCTAAATACATGTCTCTCCTAGGCCCCGTTAACTCTATTTCTGGTACGTATCCAGAGGGAGTGTTGCTGATGCTCACCAAAAGACGTGTATAATAATATTCACAGTAGGGCACCTGGGTGGCTCAGTCGGTAAAGTGACCGACTCTTGATTTCAGCTCAGGTCATGATCTCAGGGTCGTGAGACTGAGCCCCATGTTGGGTACTGCGCTGGGTGTGGAGCCTGCTTAAGATTCTCTCTCCTTCTGTTCTCCCTCCACCCCCCCTCAATCTCCCCCAAATAAATAAGTAAATCTTAAAAAAATAATATTCGCACTGTTTTTATTCTTCATAGCCCCAAACTAGAAACAACTCAAATGTCCATCGATAGATAAACGGACAAACAAATCATGGGATATTTATACAATGAAATCCTACACAACAATAAAACGGAATTGAGTACTAATACAACAATAACATAGGTGAAACTCACAGACGTTTTGTTAACAAAAGAAACCAGGCGCAAGAGGACATACGACTCGAGTCCATTTATACTAAGTACAAAAACAGGCAAAATTTAACTTTAGTGGTAGAAGTTGGACTACTGGTTACCTCTGGCTGCGGGCACTGACTGGGAGGGGGCGCAAGAGGACCTTCTGGGGTGATGGAGTGTTTTCCATCTTAATCTAAGTGATGATTACGTAAGTGCACAGATATATAAACATTAATCAAGCTGTACACTTACAATTTGTGTTCCTTCCTGCACATATATTATAGTCAATTAAAAAGCTAAATAAAACAAAACAAAACCATTTCCTAAATGTATATTTTAACTTTTCTTTTATGTTTCCTTGGTTTTCTTAACCAGACTATAAATTCTTTAGCACAAAACTATGTCTTTTTTTTTTTTTAAGATTTACTTATTGGGGCGCCTGGGTGGCTCAGTTGGTTAAGCGACTGCCTTCGGCTCGGGTCATGATCCCAGGGTCCTGGGATCGAGTCCCGCATCGGGCTCCCGGCTCAGCAGGAAGCCTGCTTCTCCCTCTCCCACTCCCCCTGCTTGTGTTCCCTCTCTCGCTGTCTCTGTCTCTGTCAAATAAATAAATAAAATCTTAAAAAAAAAAAAGATTTACTTATTTATTTTAGAGAGAGCGAGAGCACATGCATGTGTATGGGCTTGTGAGCGGTGGGGAGGGGCGGAGGGAGAGAGAATCTCAAGCAGATTCTCCACTGAGCGAGGAGCCTGACATGGGCCTCCATCTCACAACCCACGAGATCACGACCTGGGCCAAAACCAAGGGTTTGAGACTTAACCGACTGAGCCGCCCAGGTGCCCCCAAACTATGTCTTATGCTTATAACTATCTATTAGAAAAAAACAATGAAACAAAATAGCCACGTCTGTGATAAAACTGCATAGAACTAAACACACAGAGGCACACATACACATTTCCAGTGCTCTCCAAGCCAAGCGGCAGAAGCGTCAGGGAGGGTAGGGGTTAAAAGGTGGTTTCTGAAACAATCTGAAAGGATGCTGACATCTTTCAGCAGTTTATAGATGACCCATTGTCTTCTGGCCCCCAGTGTTTCTGATGACAGGCAAGCATTCATTCTTGACATTGTTCCCTGGTTGAAATGCCTTTTTTTCTCTGGTGGCTTTCAAGGTTTTCTCTTTATATTAACAGTCTATGATGTACCTAAGTGCAATTTTTTTTGTAGTATTTAATCTGCCTGGGATTTGCTGAACATCTTTGATTTCTAAATTGATGGTTTCCTTGAAATTTACTGCATTTTCAGCCATTATTTCTTCAAGTATTTTTTCTTCCTCATTCTCTCTCCTGTGCTTCTGAGATTCTAATTGCACGTATGTTAGACCTTGTATATTACTCTAGAAATCACAGAGGTTTTGTTCTTTTTTGCAACATACTTTTCTTCAAATTGGATGCTTTTTATTTTTAAATTTACTGACCTTTTCTTCACTACCTCCAATCTGCTGTCAAGCCCATTTAGTAAAATTTTCATTTCAGATATACTTTCCAGTTCTAGAATCTGATTATTTCGTTCTTAAAAAAAATTCTATTTCTCATCTTAAGTTCTCCATTTTCAAATTCATTGTGATCGTCTTTTCCTTTAAATCTTTGAACATGTTTATAAAAGTTACCTTAAAGTCCTCGTCTGCTAATTCCAACATCTATGCTATATTGGAGTCAGTTTCTTTTGATTGCTCTTTCTTTTGACTGAGCTAATATTTTCTGTTCCCTTTCACGTCCAGCAATTTTTTTTCAAAGATTTTATTTATTTATTTGACAGAGTGAGACACAGCGAGAGGGGGAATGCAAGCAGGGGGAGTGGAAGAGGGAGAAGCAGAGAGCCCGATGTGGGGCTTGATCCCAGGACCCTGGGATCATGACCCGAGCCGAAGGCAGATGCTTAACAACTGAGCCACCCAGGCGCCCCCCAGCAATTTTTAAGTTATATACTAAACATTGTATTATAAATGCTATAGAGACTGGATTTGATCGTCCTCTGAAGACTATAGTGATTTTTTTTTCAAGCAGACAGCCAACATAATAGGTCTCAAAATCTACACTCAATTTCTGGGACGCCTGGGTGGCTCAGTCGGTTATGCGTCTGCCTTTGGCTCAGGTCACAATCCCAGGGTCCTGGGTTTGAGTCCTACATCAGGCTCCTTGCTCAGCAGAGAGCCCGCTTCTCCCTCTGCCTGCCATGCTCCCCCTGCTTGTGCGCACACTCTCTCTCTGACAAATAAATAAAATCTTTTAAAAAAATAAAATAAACTCAGTTTCTTCTGTGGTACAACACTGACATATTTGCTCTGCTCTTTCAGCCTCCCAGCTACTGTTTTCTGTAGCTCCTTGGGGTCTCCCCGCACATTGATAGTTAAGGAGTCAGCCAAGAATCTGAGGTTCCTCTCTAGATTTTGAGGCTCCCAATCTGCTGTTCCCTCTTTTCCTGGGTATCCCCTTCAATTTCTAGCCACTCTGGCAGCCCCACTTAGGTCTTCTGCTACCTCAACGCAGTAACTGTGGCTTTCGCTTGAGTTCTAGTTTCTCCATGGCATGCAGACTGGATTGCTCTTGGGGCGGGATGGGGCAGGGAAATTACATCTACGTGGCTCTCAGTATAATTCCCTTCTTTCAAAGGTTGACTACCTTCCAGTTTGTGCCTGTTTTTGGCCACTCTCCAGTGCCTCCAAATAGGTTTTTTTAAAACATGATTTTTGTCAAGAGTTTATCATTGTTATCTTTCAGAGAGTTGGTTCAACATAAGCGGTTCTGCCATTACTGGAACTCTGCAGTCTTTATCGTCTTTACCCCCCAATCTTTTATACAATGAACATCCTCCTCTGTCCAAAAGAACAAGACAATTGTGGTATGATGGTTATGCCTTAGAACATCTAGGGTGTGGATATGTTTCTGTTTATATGGAGGTATTGGTAGCAAGGAGAAGGGCATCTGAGATGGCTGGATATACTCCTCTTTGGATATTTTCTAAGCATCTACAGGGGCAGGGGATTCAGTTAAGGGGCGGGGGTCCTTCAGGGCAGAGACCACATCAGCTATACTTCTGAGCACCAGGGCCTAGAAAGCATCTTGCACAAAACCAGAAGTCAGTAAATGTTGACCTGAACTGAATTCCTGCTCTCAAAGAGCTTATAACATGCTCTTAAAACAACAGTAAAAAACATTTTACCAAGAAACAGAAATCTATGGCAAGTTATTTGGCCCCATTTTTTTTTTTAAAGTAAGCTCTATGCCCAGTGTGGGGCTTGAACTCACAACCCTGACATCAAGAGTCACACACTCTTCTATCTGAGCCAGCCTGGTGCCCTCAGCCCCATCTGAAGGGTGGTAGGGTAGATGGGGCATTAAGAACTTTACCTAATCCTAGGTCCACCACTAACGGGCTATGTGATATTGTGTAAGTGCCTTCCCATAATTTGGTCCCTGTTTCCTCCTCTTTGAATGGATAAGGGCCCCGCCATATGACCCAGATTCCTTTCTGTAGTCATAAGCCCCAGCTCTGTGAAGAACATGAATGTGTTTTGATTCACAGAGAACAGAGGGGTCCTTGCTGACACTTCCGCTTGGGGCCCTGGGTTGAAGTTCAAAGCTGTAGTGTGACACTGGCCTGAGTCAGCTTCCCTCTAGCACAAGGTCCTGACACAAGGGAACTTCCAGGTGGTCAGCTGCTGCTCACCCTGGGCTTTTGAGATGCTCTGGGGAGGAAGCCCACTGCCTTCCTCATGGGGAGAGAGAGCCAATCGCCATGGCTAGGATAAGAGAGTGAGTGGATTCTGGCTTTTTCTGAAGACCTAAGTCCTACAGGATTCAAGGTACAGAGAGCAGCAAGTCTTTCTTGAGTTCCTCCTGTGCTGGGCTTCACACACGTGAGGAACAGACCTCTCAGAATTCTCATGATTAAAACCGAGCTTCAGTTCCCCATTCCCTCCCACCTGGACACATGCAGTCTGTCCTCTCATTTACATGCACGGACGGCATGCTTTGGGGTTGCTCAGGCCAGATATTTTGGAGCCATCCTGCGTTTTCTCCCTCACCCCCCACTTCGACTTCATCAAGAAATCCTACCCCATCTGAGTTGGTCTCCAGGCCCCGTGCCTGCCTACGTCAGCTCCTCCTAATAACAGCAGTGTCTTAATATCCCTTTGTTTTTAACACATGAGGGGAAAAGGCATTTTAGTTGTCCATGAAGTGCATGGACTAGATGAATCCCCAAGACCATGGCTTCAGGTCAGACCAGGCCCAAGCTCTGAAATCTTCCAGTTTTGTGAACTTGGGCAAATTCCACCTTCATGAAGTTCAACACAGCTGCCCTACCCCATCCATCCCAACTGGCTTAGGCCTAAGGATATCCCCAGCTTTGCTTTGCTTCTCTCTGTAAATCTCCCTCCTTTACCTCCTGCAAAAACACAAGAGCTTGGGAGGTTTGTCATCTCATGGTCCCTGAGGATGAAATCCCTCCAACTTTGTCTCCATGGTACTTGTGGGCAGTGTCTATTTCCCGAAGAACAAAATGGTGGAGATTAATTCTCATGGTGAGTGGGCTGGGGTGTAGCTGACTCTGAGCCTCTCCTCCCTCCTGCCAACTCCATAAGGACAAGGACCTTATTCCCAGGGGGGCACCACAATTCTTAGGTCACCCATGAGAGACGTTGCCACTAGAGGGGAAGCAGCTGAATTGGCTACAGATGTTGTAGATTGTGTAACATTTGCTGCTTTTTCAAAACAAATTTAAAATGAAGCTTGAAAAGTCTATTGATTTTCCATTAGAAAAACTGCATTTCTGGGTGCCTGGGTGGCGCAGTTGGCTAAACGTCCAACTGTTGGTTTCAGCTCAATTCGTGATCTCAGGGTCATGAGGTTAAGCCTGCAACAGGCTCCATGCTCAGCACAGAGTCTGCTTGAGAGATTGTCTCTCTCCCTCTCCCCTCCCTTCCCCCCTGTTTCGTGCTCACTCACTCTCTCTCAAATCAATAAATAAAGAAAATAAAATCTTAAGAAAATTTCATTTCAACCCCTTGTCTCTTTGGTCATTATGAAGACACAATGAATCGGCACAGTATAATGGGATCTTTCATTTGAATGAATGGGTTTATACAATGCTCCTTGGGATCAGAAAACAACCGGTGATAGGTCCTATCGTTCTTCACATTTGGAGACAGGATGTGCACTGGAGTGGAAGTAGGGACAAGCTGAGGTTGGCGGTAGGGGCCTTGAAGGGGAAGGAGGGGACTCAGGACTCGATTTGAGGGGTTTTGATAAAAGGCATGTTTGCTTAACTAACCTGCCTGCACCAGCCTTCTGCTCATCTTGGGACTCTGGGGAGGTAAGTATTTCGTCTGGGTTGAGGTCATGTGTCAGGTAACATATTGTGGGGATGGGGTGGGACGAGCTCAATACAACCCTGTCCCCGGTAGGCATTGTATACCGTGATACAGGAGAGGAGACTAAACTCAGTGGGACCAGGTCGTATCTCAAGGTCACAGAGCTAGGGAATGCTAGGACCAGGATCTGAAGCCACCTCAAGCTACTTCCCCTTCGTCATGCTCTGTCCTGGCCAGGCGTGCTGGGAAGGGAGCAGAGTCCTCAGCACTGACTGTCCCCTGGCCAGGAACGGGCTGGTCCTAAGATGAGCTGTGAGTGAATGGGAGGATCAGGAAAAGTCTGGGCTGCAGGATGCTTTTCACAGGCAGTGGACACCTCCCTTCCCATAGCGGGAAGGGCCCTGGACTCAGTGCTTTTCCAGGTATTTCTAAGAACATGGCATTTAGGCATCAGGGTTGGCAAGAGGGGCAGGACACCAAAGCGGGGAAGGAAACCAGGGAAGTAAATGGCTTCCTCCTCCTCGTCACCATCACTTCCGTCACCATTCTTGGGGCGCCTTGCCAGCGTCAGGCCCTGGCTTGGCACAGTACTTGCATTCCTGTCTTTAACTCTACGGCTCTCCTCTGAGGCAGGTTTTCTGTCCCTATAAGTGAAGCAGAGGGTGGGGGCAGGGCATTGGGAATCTGAATACAGCATTTTTGTTTCTCTGCTGGCACAAAGGGCTGGCAGATGCCACCGCACAGGTTCTCGTGAGAGGGGACGTTGGGAGAAGCCTCAGCTCAGGCTGGGAGAGGCAGAGGGGACGGTGTGTTTGACTCACTCCCAACACAAGGGGCAATGAGAGCAATACAAGTGTCTGCAGAAAAGATGACACCACTTGGCTGCTCCGAGTTCACGCTGCTTGGCACGTGGCCTTGAAACAGTTCAGTCCCCCACCCCCACCCCCCAACCAACTCAATCCTCACCCACAGGCAGTCCAATGGCCAAGCTGTGCAGAGCGGTCCTCCTATCTTCACCGATTTCCTTCTCCAATATCGACAGCTGAGACAGTGACATAGGAAACCTCCTGCCACAGGGCAGGGGGCCACTTCTGTGCAACAGAAAATGCTTCAAAGCACCAACCACACCTTCATCTAGTGGCCAATTTTGACACCTGTAGGGTGGAATCCCCCCTTCTCTGTTCTTTATAGGGGATTCTTATAAATCTCTATCAAGTCCGGGACTGGAAGGTCCTTGAGCCGTGTTCTCACCTCGACTGCATTAGGATAATCCAGGAGCTTCCAAAACATTAGCAGGCCCCAGCCCCAGCCCTGAGCTTTTTATCTAATTGGTCTTGGGTGAGTGATGGGCTCAGGTGTGTCTTAAAAGTTTCTCAGACGATTCAGTGAGGACCACTGTCCACTTTGGCTGGGTTAGTGGAAAGGTCTTCATGAGACAGACCTAGTGAACCCCCTGTTTTACGTGGACCCAGCTTCTCAGCCTCTTTTCTTCATCTGTAAAGACGAGCTGATGGTATCCACCTCACAGAGTAGTTGTGAGGATTCAGGAGAAACGCCTGCAGAAGCAGCTTGCCATCAGAAAATAGATTATTCCCAACTGATCCACATATGAATGCTTTTAGTTCAAAGCTATTATGCTCTATGTTGTTCTAGAATAAATACAGCCAGCAACCGAAGTCAGGCTCTCTCCAGGAATTGCTCGCACCCTTTTTTTCAACCTGTGTGCGAACCAGAGAAGACATGGGGACTCCAGGCTTGTTCTGAAGTGATCCTGCGCCCCGATGACTTGTGAGGGAGATGGCTTGCATATCATGCTTAGAGCATTTTGTTTCAAGCAAAAAAATGAGATTTTTTAAAAATCTGTCTTCAGTGACAGGGAGACCCAAACTGGGAAAACAGAAGGCTCTGCTTCTCTCTTTCTCAACTGATGTCTCGGGCTGCCCCAGAAACCAGCAACATTTCATCCACATCGCTAGCTTGTGTTTCCACCATCTCCAACTGGAGATCAGAGACGGCAGCCATGGAAAAGCCCAAGCTTTCTGCAGTAAGAGTCTTTTTAAAAATAATGTCCCCGTATGAGGCTATGTGGCTGGATATCAAGGATCTGTCTGGTTGCTTCACACTTTTCACTCCCATTGCCCAAGTGTAGCTACTAATCTGCATCCTAAGATTTTGTCATAGGATCTTGGAGTTACAGAGGACCCACGAGATACAGATTAAGGGCTTGCACAATGCACACTCTCTCATTTCCCTCCTGCTTCCCAGACACCACAGCTCCCAGGCTCTTGCAGGAACAAGGACCCACTAGCTTCCGGGCTAAGGGAAGCCTTCTCTCAGATGGTTCCTCTAACCTTGCAAATAAAGAGGAAGAAGTGAAAATGCAGAGAAGGAACTTCCTTATTCATTTCTAGCACTGGCTGACACTGGAAGAAGGCGGCTTCCTTGTGGACCCTTTTCCCACTGCCCGGAGGGGAGCTCTCTGGGGAAGAGACAGGAAGCCGAGAGCACAGGCATGGAGGGAGAATTGCTGGAGGCCAGGAAGCATTTGGAAGTGATGCCAGGACTCCTGTCTTGCAACCCCCTGTCTGTTTTGCAGACTCTTGCCCAAGAGCAGACTCTTGCCCATGCCACTTCTCTGACAAGTGCTGTTCTTCTATAAAATATCTTATCAGATGGTTTATGAAATTAGGCTTTGATGCCTTATAGCCCATTTCCAAACAGACACTGTTGCCAGGGCCATGAAGGTCTAGCCAGACCTTTTAGCTCTCTAGATCACGAAGCACATAAAATACTGAAGCAACCAGTAAATGGACATTGGTCCAAGTGTGGCCATTGTAAAAAAAAAAAAAAAAAAAAAAGACTCTTATCACCAGGGAGTTCAGTTAATGTGTCTAATACATTATGGGGGAAAGGATGGGACAGAACAAGCAGAAATATGGGCTATGAAACCAAAAATTTGGGTTCTAGACCAAATTTGGCCCTTCGGTAGCTGATTTTCAACCTCAGGAAAATCACTTTCCCTTTGGTCTCAGAAAAATCACTCAATCAAAATAACACTAGATCATCATGTTCCTTTCTACAGGCTTTTGTTCATGGGCTGGGTTGGATGCGTTTTCTTAAAATATGAGTCCAATGACGTTGGACAGAAAATGACATCTTTGTACCAGCATGTTTCATTGCTTGGAGGGCCTTGGAACTGTGTTCAAAATGAGGGTCATCTCCAGAAAACAGGGACCGTGGCTTTCATGTGAGCTGACACTCTAGAAACCCATCGAGTGGTAATGGTGGGGGGAGAGAAGACTCCATTGCTTCCTTTCATTAACTTTTCTGGAGAATTCTTGGGTGCTTCTGAATAGGTTCTGAAAGCTTTCTCCTTCCTGTACTTTGACATCAAACTAACAAATTCATTTCCAGAAGTGATGAAACCCTGCTTTGGTGGTGCTGAAAATGCCTTCCTGTTCTTATGTGTTTGGGATAAAAGTTATTATTATTATTATTTTTGCCTGAACTACTGTGGGTTTCTGAAACAGACGGATCCTTTACACCTGATTAGGTTTCTATTATGCCATCAACATTTTTTTCCACTTTATAAATGAGCCTATCCCATTCTCTCATAACCAAGGAACTGGCTCCCTACATGCTTCAAAATTTTGTGTCCTTCAAAATCAAATAAGATGTCTTCCTTTGCATTAAATGCTTTACTTCCAAAACTCTGGCCTTGGTTTATTCTTCTGTTGATGCAGGAATCCACACATCACCATTTGCTTTTTTTCGATACATACTCAAATTTTTTAAAAGGGAAGTATTGCAAAAAGGATGCATTTTTCTTTTCTAAGCTGCAGATGGAGTCAGAAAAATCACTTCCGACCTTGACCTTGAGTGGGTAGACTGTATGTCTGACTTACTTAGGCCACAGTCAAGAGATGTTTTGGTGGTAAGTAGTGGTTTTAATCAGGTTAAGAGAAGATGGGGGCCAAGACAAGCTGCTGGATGTGAGGTGCTGTCCACACCAGCTGTAGATGCCATTTCCCTTTCAAGACGGCCTACGTGATTTCTTAGATCTTAAACACATCCCTAATTTGATAATCTGACAGTCATTACTTCTTGTCTATTTATCTAGATAATGAACCCAAGGCACACAGAGTTTAAGCAGGTAGCCTACAGGCCAATTCCTCCAGTGTTAGAAAGGACATTTGTCTATCAGTACAAGCTCTCGCCTTAAAGGAAGTATGGCGAACTATACTTGCACCTTAAAATATTTAGTAACTTGCCTGAAGACCCAGTAGAATTATACTTTCCCTTTCCTGTGGTCAGAAGGCATAATATAAAATTCAACCACCCTGGGGGGCATAATCACAGATAAAACCATTATGACCTAAGTATATATGAAATGGAATTATTTAGATGGTGTTACAGTCAAGCTAACCTGAAATAAGGCTTTACCTGTTCTGGGCTCAAAGACTCCTTTCAGAGGGAGGCAAATGCCACTCCTAGTTCTACACGTATTTCTCAAGACTGCTCCTAGATATTGTTGGGATCCTCTGCATTTGTTCCTGAAGCACCTGGGTGAACAGGACATCCCATTCAGCAGCAGAGTGGTAAGTATTTGAAAATCAAGCTCCTAATTACCCACGGCCTTTCTGGGTTGGCCTTTGGCTGATGCCATCTGGCAGAGAAATGGCATCACTTCTGGAATACCAGCCGCAGAAAAACCCTGAGTCAGTGTCTCCAAACCTCCCTTTCACTGTCTATGCTGCTGATCTCTGCAAGCACACAAGCCAAACAGCGCCATGCTCTGAGGTCAACGCTGGGTTCTGACTTCTTTTTCTCCTAGCTTGGTGGGGCGTGGGGGGTGGGGGGAGCGTGTTCTGTTACTGAGAAAGAAATCTAGAGCTAAATTAGTGGTGCCACACATGTAGGCACCACAGTCCCCTTTAGACATTCCCAGTGGGTACCCACTCCCAGTGCCCTGGGGAAGCCATGGTCTGGCCACCTTGAGCCAACTACATTCTCCCAGCAGCTCAAGGGCACCAGGCTAAATTGGGTTCCCTTTGTCACCTCTTTGGAGGACAGTGAGCAAATCTAAAGCATGGACACCCTCCCACCCCTGCTGCAGATACAAAGTGAACAAATATCCAGTTCTCAATTTTTCTTAGTAGAAAAAAAAGAAAAGCCATCTTTCCCTCACCCTCTAAAATAAGCCTATACTCAATGCTATTTTAGCAAAATTATAATGTCTTGCCTTATTTTCTTTCTAAGTCCCCACTAAGAACTTTTGGTGTTGGCATGAAGGATATTTTGGTGCCAAACTATTAAAAAAAAAAAAAGTAAAGGAAGACATTTATGGCTTCTAGACATTGTGGGGTACATATTTACAAAATGTATTAAAGAAATTTAGAACATCAAAATGCTTTTAGGTAGTAAGAAAGTCTCATCTATATTTCCAGAATATTAATAAGTTTCAATCTTCCTTTAAAAAAGGTTATTTCGGGGCACCTGGGTGGCTCAGTCGTTAAGCATCTGCCTTCGGCTCAGGTCATGATCCCAGGGTCCTAGGATCGAGCCCTGCGTCGGGCTCCCTGCTCAGCAGGAAGCCTGCTTCTCCCTCTCCCACTCCCCCTGCTTGTGTTCCCTCTTTCACTGTCTCTCTCTCTGTCAAATAAATAAATAAAATCTTAAAAAAAAAAAAAGTTGTTTCATCTCCTGGTCTTCCATACTAAAGCCCCTGTACTGTCCTTAAATTGCTCGATTTTTAATGCAGTCTTCTTTATCCTCAAAATGTATTCACTTCGTTTTCTTAACTACTGTTTGGGATTGGGGTGGGTAGGACTTTAAAAAGGGTAATTTTGTGATCAATATACTAACTCTAGGTTAAATTCTACCTAAGTATCAAGTTCAAGGTGACTTTTCGTTGTTGCTGTAAAAATAAAAATGCCTGAAAACCAACAATAAGTCCGTATCAGTAAGGATCAGAAACAAAAATATTTGAATGTAGAGGAACATCCCTTGAGGACAATCCATTTAATTACCCTGATTTTATACCAAGGGCTCGTTTGCAAAAACAGCTAACTTCATTTAGTGACTTCACAAAATGGACAAACGGTGAAGACCTTAGGCTGAGAGAAGAACTGAACTTTCACAAACACTTCCCTAACTTTCCTAGATCAGCCAGGATAGTCATTCACAGGGGCGGCCGGCGCCTGCTCCAGGCCTTTTGTGGGGTTGGTGTCCAGTGGAAACTTCGCCAACTGTAAGCTGTTATCTGGAATCCGAGGAGGAAACCTTGCCACCCATCCCTAAGGAGCCCTCAGGACTCTGTACCTGGCTCTCCACCACCTATCTCAGGGCTGTCCTTGTCTGGGAGGCACCGCACCCTTCAGCTTGGACCCTCAAGGAATGTACGTGGCTCATCTAACTCACCGCCCCACCTGCCTCTCTGCCCCAGGGCAAACCGCGGGTTTACTCTGTCCTCCAATGCACACCCAGAGCCTCATCCTGCTGCTGGCCCTCTCCTTATCCCTACTTCTTTCCAACTCTTTTCTTCAACTGCCGATGGAACCGTGCACTCCCCTCCTAGGGGATCTAGGTCCCCTCCTGTCCCCCTTCCCTCTCCTCTCCTGGTTCCCCCAGACCTCTCCCCTTCTCAGTGAAACCATCAGCTTCTCCACCTCGGCTCTCACCCACATGTTCCTGATTGAGGACCCAGGCTTCCACATGTTCCATGACCCTGACCCAGGCTTCCAGGTACTCACCCCCACTCCCAGATCTGCACCCCGCATCTTTTTAGGCTGTGAACCTTGGCCCTACATTTCTTTCTCCTTCACAATCATCTCATTCATTCAGGTGCCACGGCAGCTACTGAATCTTTGACCTACTTTCTGTTCAGAGAGAGAGAGGGAGAGGGAGAGGGAGAGGGAGAGGGAGAGGGAGAGATGCTCCTCTCCCTGGGGATTCCGTTGCACTTATGGAACTCCTGCACACAGTTCCTGTCTATTTCCTTTCTCTTTTTCTGCCTCCAGCCTCCAACTATCCTGCCTCACGCTGCTGCAGGACAAATGCTCATGGCGGCAGTTTCTCATGGTGTCACTGCCCTGCTCAGAACACTTTAATTGCTCCCTGGTTTTCTATAACATAGAGTCCAAACCTCTCCTCACCCTTGGAGGCGATGCAATGTAGCAGAAGGAGCAAAGAGCGAATTACAGGAACATGAGCTCCAACCTCTGCTTCCACCACATATTCAAAGTGGGGCCTTGGGCAAACTTCCAAGCCTCCCTTTGCTTCGGTATCCTCAAGCATGAATCATACTTAGCTCGTGAAATCATTGAGGATGTTCAGAAAATAAAAAGGGCCTTCACTTATTGCATGTTTATTGCATGTTAGACTTTGAAAATGCATTATCTCATTCAATCTTCACAACTGCGTTCTACTATTTCCTCCACCTTCTAAGATAAGGAAACCGAGACTCAGAGACTGCGCAACTTGCCCGGCTCCAGATCCCTCTGACCCCAAAGGCCTTGGCCACATGAGCTGAGAGGCCCACTCAGCGCTGAAGGTGGTCAGTAAGTTCCCTTTGGCTTCCATAACCTGAGTCCAATGCACCTTTTAAGCCTTGACTCGTACTCCCTTCCTCCCATGTGGGTGATGCAGAGGAGTGAATGACCTTCCTGGCTTAGCATTCCAGCTGGAAGGCCCGTCCCACATTTCTACCGATTGAAATCTCACTCTTACTCCAACGTCCAGACTAAATGTCACCTCCTCCTATGAGACGATTTCAAAATGTTACCACTTCCTTCAAATTTCCAGAATATTTGGCATTTCTCTTATACAAAGATCATGCTCTGTCTTATCTTTTTTTTTTTTTCTCTCTTTCCGATACATGTCTTATCTTCCCATATGGATTACAAGCTCTTTGCAGGCAAGGAGCAGGTCTCATTCACCTCTGTGCGTCTCATCTGCCAGGCTCAGTCCCCGGGACACATGAGGCACTCAGCAAAGGTCTGTAGGGTAGTTAATCTGGGAGCAAAAGTAAAGTTTTGAAGAGCTGAGCTCAATTTACCGCTTGCATGAGGTAAAAATGTTCCTCATATGCTAGAGGTGATACCACAGAGAGAACAATAATTATAATGTGAGATAGAGAGGAGGCCAATTAATCTTTCTCCTTTACCAATGAAAAGGCAGGGACAGTGACCATTAGACCGTCTTAGGGAAAGTGCCTGGTAGCAGGGGCCAACAGGAGGTGGTCTACTTACGTTTGCTGTCTTCATTAACCCAGTAGAAAAAAATTTGACATACACACACACTCCAGATAAGATTGCAGCAATGATTTTGAAAGGAAAAAAAATTCCTTTAATCCACCCAATTTGTATTCTAGCAGCTTCCAAGCTCACATGCCCGAATGCATAAATAAAAATACCGAAGAAGAAAATCAGATAACACAAGTGGGAACTCAGTCAGAGAAAGGTTCCCTAACATTGTAAGAAATACCACTCTAGGCAGAAAACGGCTAGCAGATCCTTAACTCTGGGAGGGAGCAGGTGGAGACATGAAGAGGCCATCCCGCCTAGGCTTCGCGCCGTAACTGCTGCGCCCGGCTTGGATAAATATTTTTATTACCTACACAATGATAAGTAAGGGGCCAAATGATCAGCTCTGAAAAGGATTTCACATAGGATCGTGACACCGCGGTAGCTGGGAAACACGAAACGTACACAGGGGAGCCGGACGGCAACCGGAGTTTGCACAGAACTTGAAGAGCGACATCATGGTCAATGTCAGGTGAACGACAGCATCGGTCAGCCTGCGCAGAGCCACAGTGGGGAACGCAAACCCGCTTCTGAGAAATCTCAGCCGATATCCAGGTATTTCTGCAAAAAGTGCAAGATTCTCAGGACTCTCTACCACCCTGTTAGGAAAATATTTCCTCTTTCCTGGGGAGACATGTCTTTTCTCGTTTCCTCTCCCCCTTAAACTGTCAGGCTCTGCTTTCGGAACAGAGCTGAACTCCAGGCAAACCAAGCCTTCTGATGTTTTCTCAAAACACATGCTGATCACCAGGTCGGATCAATCTGTCAGTTGCAGCACTCAGCGAGATTGGGAGTTAGAAGGCAGAGGAATGGCCGTTAGGCTTCAGTTCCTCGTTCACCTCCCCCACCCAGGTTCCCGCTCAGGCTGGTGAGATCCAGGAGCTGGGCTCAGGGGCATGAACAGAGATAACCCAGCAGTGGCGAGGAAGCTAACGGGCAATTAGGAGGCTGATTCACTCGTTTATCTGGATGATTAGTTGAGTAGTTTCTGAGTGCTCTGTGGTTCAGGGAATTTTCCCTCACAGGCTCATCAAGACCACACCCTTCCATGCGCCTGATATTTCCACGAAAGAAGGAGAAACCACGCTAAGCACAGGGTATGTGTTTTGGTGGACCTTTATAATAATACACTTGCTAAGATAATTACGGTAAACAATGCACACCAAGCCCCAAACTTTACTCACTTTAAAGGGTTGAGAGAAACATTCGCCTGTGGTTGCTACCATTTTTCAAAAGAATCACAGAGGAAGACACGGCCTTAGTGAATACTCACAACTCAGGGCTTCCCAAGTGGTATTTCCAAATCCTAATTAACCTGTGATCGGAGAAATACAACAGAGACTAGCAGAATGTTGCACGGGAAGAGACTTTTTAGCAATCACCTGGATCTGGGCCCTAGTCAATATTTCTCAGAACACCAGGCAATAAAATATGTGCGCTATGGAAAAACTCTTCTGTGGATCACATTGTTTAAGGAGAGATTCCAAGTTAAAGATAGATAGGTTTCCTTTTACCCAAGGGCGTGGCAGATTAGAGACAGCCACAGGTTCTTGGACACTGCTAGGCTCTGTGTCCTCGACTCTGGGTGGGCTCTGTCTTTGACAAAGTTCAGTAGAAGTGATGCTGTGCCCTCCTGTGTGATGTTTCTGGTGACTTCCACATCTGGTCTCTCGTTGGGCTTGCTCTTAAGGGCTCCTGACAGCCGCCCTGGGAGTGAGTCATCATGGTCATTTGACTTGAAACCCAAGCGAGAACAGCCTAGCTGAGCCTGGTCAACCCTCCGCACCAAGAGAGATGATAAATTATGGTGAAGCCACTAACTTTGGAGAGGGTTCCTGTGCCGCCCAGCACACGGTAGGCAATCAGCGTTTGTTACATGGATGACTGGGTGAGTGAGTGAGCGACGCAAAGGGGAGCCTTCAAGAGGGGGATCATCTAGTTTGCCACATTTCCTAAATGTGCCATCTGAGATGTCAAGACAAGTCATACAAAACAGGGCTTGATAGAACACTAGCAGGAGAAAGGCTGAATTAGAGCTTGAAATGGTAGAGTTTGGGAATTATTGATCATGTTACAGATGACCAAAGTGAGGCCCAGAGAGGTAATAGAGAGGTAAAGGGAATTACCTAGGGAAACGAAGCTAATTGGTAGACTCCACCTATGAACTAAGTTTCTTTTCTAGCAGAAGTAAAGGGGTGTGGACGACGTGGTTTCACTTACACAAGCATGTTTCAGCTAATTAAATATAACAGGCTTCTTATTAGGTAGCCCTGTCTTTCTGCTTGCTGATCAAGTCTTTGTGTCCAGCTAGCTGTTTTCCAGGAGACCTCTCTTAAATGGTAGACTCCCAAAGAGGATATAAGGGTATTTATTAGCTTGACGTCTAGACTAAGCTCACTTCTAAGAACACCAGGATCTATAGCAACATACTTGGGCCTTTGGTCTTAAAACATTTGCCTGATGGAAATCCTTGCTTAAAACCAAAATCTCTGGAAGAATGAATTTTCAACTGACCTAGATGTTGGTGAAGGATCCAGATTTTAAAAATTCCTTTAGTCTTATGTTACAAATTCCATCGCTCTTCCTCCATGTGAGGTAAATAATAGGATCTGAAGTCTGAGTCAGTTCTTAAAACAATACAGGGAAGAATGTTAATACAGGTCAAAATCTGGGATATTTGATTTTTACCATTCCAGCCTATAACACAGCTTCCCAATCAAGTCTCCAAATCCGAGAACCACTTCAACGGGTGAAAAAAGGTTTTATCTAATTATCTTCTTCTCCTACTTTGAGTTGACCAACCATGTATCTTTTTTTGGTCTTATCAAAGGGGCCGCTAGGACAAAAGCACATCCAATTTTAAGTAAGCTTTAGTTAGCAGACTTAAAATTGATCATGCATTTTAGTTTCAGTAACTTGCAATTTCTACACACTTTGATAATTCACTTTAAAGAGCAAACTGTCTTTAATGACAAGGCTTAAAAGAGACGACCTTTCTGAACAAAATATGAAAGCTCCGAAGAGACTGCTCTTTTAAGGAAACTATGAATTAAAATGACCTTGTGTTCTGAAACTTTTCTCTGACCATTTTTGATGTTTTACCTTTCCTTTTTACTCTCAGAACGAAAGCTAAAACACCACTGCCTTCTGTGGATGCTGATGCACTTCAATAACAGGGCTGTTAATTGTTAATTCAAACTCATATAGTTTCTCCTGTCTGCACTCTCTCGGCAGACACCTTTAATGAGGTTGCTCACAACGACAGGCATATGCCTGCTTCTGAGGAATCCACTGTTACTAGGTGACATTACAGGATAACGTCTGAATCCGGCAATTTCCCTTGAGTCACAGCCGATTCTTTTGTACAAACTCTGAAGCAAGTAGACCCATTCTCTGTTGCCCCCCTCTCAGGCCATTTTTCTCCTCGGTGCCCCTGGATGGCTGCCCTCTGAGGAGCTGATTGTTGACTGGGGAGGTTGCAAAATCAGGGGTCAGACCCCTGAAAGGGCTTGCGGCTCGGTGACACAGAAGTGGTAGGACTCAAACAAGACCATGACATGGGCAGATGATGGACAGCTGGCCCTTGCCTTAACCCTTCTCCTGCGCTCAACCCCATGGCTGGGTAAACACGCGTACCCAAGACACTGCGCGCCCACGGCTTTCCTTCTGCTGGGTCGTTCCCCACGCCTTATCACCCACTACCCGAGGACGGTCGCACGCACAGGTGGATGACACAGCCGCCGGAGCCAAGAATGACAACTTGAAATGGAACTGAATGAGGTACTTGGGGTGAACAATCGATCTTCCAACAGATAAAAGAAGAGATGAAACCTCAGATGATTTTATAATAAGGCACAATGTTTATAATTCACTTACTGAGCACTTGCTTGATCTCCCAGTAGCCATTTATATACCCAGGGCTCAATTCAGGAAGGGATTTTAAACGTGCCAAAGGCAATTTTTCTTTCTCTTCCTTTATCAGAGGACATTCACAAAAACATTAGTGTCGGCCATCCAGTCCCATCACACACAATCAAACTGACCTAAAGTTTCAGCACGCTTACTCCCAGATGTATGTGACACCCATCAGAAGGGAAACAGGATCTGGGTAATGTCAAAGGTTCACCAGTGTTTGTGATTTCATAACCCTTGAAATAAGGAAAAGAAAGAATAGCAGGCAACTTTCCAAAACACCTACTGATATTTACTCATGGAAAATAAATATTCTTGAGTGGGAGTTCCAATTCCAGCAGACAATACAATTCACCAAGTATTTTCACTTCAGGCAGCTAATAACCTTACTAACGAAATCTGTTGAGCTTCAACCTGTTTTTCACGGTCTGTAGAGAAGCACTTAAAAATTAATCATGTAGCCTTAATCTTTCCCTTTTGAGCACTAAATCATAGTCTGAGTACCAACTGTCCTCATTTGGTAGGTGGTTTTAATAGCATCTGCTTCGATTTTGCTTTTTCCTGAATACTCTTCAAGCCAGTGCTATAATTTATTGAAAATGCAAGAAAGACCTGAGCTTTCAAAGGACAGGGATCTTTCTTCCTGCAGGTGTCGGGGCAAACGTCACCAGGCAGAGGTGATCTAGAGTAGGAAGGCAAGGTTTTTTGTTGATGGCCGCCGCCAAGGCAGCGTCTATGCGGTTCCTGGCCCTGGCTTTGGAAGTGGCTGTAAAACCTGTTACTTCCTCATCATCTCTGGGTCTCGGTTACGGTACAAGAAAGGGTAATTAATCCTTGGGCAGCAAACAACGGAGATGGGCGTGGGAAAGAGACAAGAATTTTGAAAAGGCCTAAAGTAACGTTCTGCCCTGTCCTGTTACAGTAAACGGGATGATCATGGCCCTGCCCGCAGTCCAGATTTTTAGAGCGTCTCAAAGGGTCCATGGCATACACCACAACGAAGTCAAAAGAATACAGAGCATCCATCCACTGCAATTCAGAATTTCCTCAGCAAATGGGGCTGACCAATCAGCATAGAACACAGACCAATCAGCAACGACCAATCAGAAGCAATGTGCTGATTGGTCAGTTGGGTGGAGACAAACACCCAATCAGGAGAACACCACCATATTCGCAGAGAGGAAAATGGGACCAATCACAGCTCATCTGCCACCACTTGCCACTGGGTTGCGTGGCCTTGGAACACACCCTTCTGTTTTTAGGCTTTCTTAAAGAGCATCAATTGATACGATAATGAAACAACCACCATAAAAAGAGAAAGCAACAATAAAACCATAGCTGCTACATAAAATTCTTACACCATTCTGCCTCTGGAGTCCCAGGGTCAGACGAGACCAACGCGACAACTCCTTAAACTGGTATCAGATGACCCAGTGATTTTTATTCTAAATAAACGAACTGCTTATGGATGTGATCTCTGACACGACATAAGGTATTTTTCCCCATAGTACAATTTGAGATTGTCAGGATTTTCGAGGGAAAAATACCGTGGATACGCCATACTTATTTTGGCAAACGAGGTGCAATAAAAAGTAGAAATAAAATTGGTAAGTACAAAATATAATGTTTTAATAATATGTGAACACAAACGTGAAAACAATGTAAGCATGCTAAAAATTGTGATGCGATACTACAAACGTGATTTTGATCCTACGCAACTGGTAAAATTCTATACAAAAGCGTCAACAAGGCATATTATGAGAAATCACTTCTTTCCCCAATATAAGCAATTCTCAGCACACGCTCAAATGCACGCGAATATGGAAATCCGAAATAAAGGAATGTTAAAAAAAAAATAACTTAGGCAGACACAAATAAAACCACCCCATAGCGTATGAGTGATGCACGTGTTTATGATCTTAATTACATTTAAGTATTAAAAAATGCCATTGATCTCACAGTTTACAATACCCAAATCTTCAAACCTGCTGGAAGAAATCCACAGTGCAGCCCAGACAGTGACATCCACTGCCCTCGCCCTGTGCTACTCAGGTAAGCCTTCGCGCAGTTACCTGAAAATCAAAAATCTCAGTTAATGATTTTCTCCAGGTCTGATGGGCATGTCAACGATAAAATATGTCCTAACTCGGGAGGAGTTGGATAGAGGTTAAAAAGGATATTCGGTATCAAAATTTCATCATTTATGCCTGGAAAGGATCCAATCCCATCTGCACCAGGCAATAGACTCTTTCGAAAAGTGAATGATTCACAAGGTCTTAACTTCTAAACCGATGCCAAGTAAGTGCTTTGGCCTTTCACTGCGTGAAAAGGGAGGCTGTTTGACTGACTTAGAGCAGGGAAACATAATCTATGTCTGTGATGTCTCTGGGGACCCTGGACTAAGAAGGCATCCTTGAGAAGCGCATGCTGAGGGCACTAAAGTCACCGTGTTGCCACGCCACCGAGCCATTTATCTCTTTTGGTCTGGAGAACATCTGCAGCAGCAGCAGCGCCAAACCTCCAGGGGATACGGGGCTTTGAAGATGTGGGCCACCACGCTAAGGACTGCATCAGCTCGCTATCTTCAAAGAAAGACGGTCTCCTTAACCCTGCAACTGGGCTTTAAGACAATGTCTTGTCAGGGCGATGCAGGTGAGGCCCAGACTTGTCAGGCATCTGCAGATTCTCTCATTCTGTTCTGATCGTACTAAGCACTGCGATTACAAGGGGTGGGTGGCTTCTCAAAGACAGGCTATTTAGTAAAAAAAAAAAAAAAAAAAAAAAAATCGGTATTTTTTTTTTTCAAAATTGATACTATGTGTAAGCATTTTAATAAAGACCCTACGGTCAACCCGGGAGACTCACAGGTGCCAACAATACTAACTAATCAGAAGGCCTTAGGAGCGTGGGCTGTACCTTCTGCCTTGGTATGTAGTCAGTTCTTCTTGAAGGATGGATGCTCTCTTCTGCAGAAAGTTAACCTAGAAAAAGACACCACGTATGAGCAGAGGCGAATGTGGCTGAAATGGCAAAATATGGTGCAAATAACGTGGCTCCCTAGATAAAAGGGAGAGGGTTTGTTGAATGTCAGTGTTGTGCTTTTCACCTTTGATCACATTGCATCCCTCCTGAAAAGCAATCCGAGACAAGAGTCCATCCAAATTCATTATTGCAGAGCCATTTTGGTTTGGCCCCAGCCCGTCCTTGAGGCTCCATTTCTCCTCCCGTTCTCCCCCCCATCACCACCTTGTACACCATGTCTTCCTGACTCCTTTGCCCTTTGGCACGGGGCATTTTCTCTCTTTGGAATGCTCGGCTAACTATCTCCCATTTATCCTCCACCGTTTAGTTCAAATGTCACCTCTCCTACTGACTTCCTCGATTCCTCCCCAACAGCTCATCACATCCTAGGCAAAGTCAGGGCCCCTCCTCTTTACTCCTACTCCTGTGCTCCATTATTAGCACTTCTCAAGCTGCATTGGGGTTATGTGTTTTCATATCTCTCCCCCAAACCTGAGAGCTCGTCTGGGACAGGGAGGATGTTTCTTCGTCCCTGTGTCCCCAGCTTCTTTCACGGGGTTGGGTGGGACCCTGGTGTTCACTAGTGTTTAATGAGTGAATGAGTGAGGAGAAAGAAAATTACTGTCTTCTGGAAACCTCAGTCTGTCCTGGGGATTCCCTGAGGTTGGAGAGACAATATTGGTAGTGGAAAGAGCCTAGGCCAGAGTTAGGCCAGCTTGGGTTCCACTCCTGGCTTGGCCTCGATGGCTCTAGGAAAGTTACATGAGCTCTTGATGCCTCATCTGTGAAATGGGATCGATGAGAGCTGCTTCCCAAGGTTAGGAGGAGGACATGAAAAGACTAATAGAAGCCGCCTAGTGGCTTAGCATGTTCTCTTAAATCAGATCTTTACAGTGTGGTTTGATTTTTTTGGAAGCATAAATTTCTATATAGTATTAAAGATACCTCTATCAGGTATGAATTCAAAAGCACCTTACACGAACAAATAGAAACAGTTTGGGGGTAACTCCTACTATGGCTCGATGTAATCAAGAGTCAGCGGTATTTGATCATTTCAGAATTGTTTACTCTTGCTGCTTTGGTCTGAACTGAAACCATGGCAACGGCTGATTCTGAAGCCTAGTTGGCCAGAGAACACTGCCGGCGAACAGCAAATGTGCTTGCAAGAGAGGAAAGCACACTTTCTCTAGACGGGTACATATCCAGGTGGTCCCCCTCGGTTTTGCTTACTTGTAATATCACCCTGGTCTTAATTCTAGCCAATTGCTCAAATGACCCATAGGACAATTGATAATGTTGACAGATGCAAGCATTACACCGATTCGGCCTCCCCTCCGCACCCCTGCTTTGCGATTGGAATCCCAACAATTTTCAGAAAATACAGACACCTGGGCTTTCAAACTAAATTTGCACCCTCTGTGGCCTGCGACTCCTCCACGCAGCTGCCAGCTAGCAGGACTCTCTTTCTGGGTCAACTTCCAGTTTTAGGAGGCTGAAGTGGCTTTTATTACAGGGAAATGAGGTGAATGATAACAGAAGCCCTGCAGGTGGCTATCAGATTTCTTTCTTTCGGTCTTTTTTCCTTAAAAAAACCCTCCTCTGAAGGTGCCAGGTCCTCCATAGCCAACCCTATGGAAGCTCTCCTACAGAGTTAATGGGTAAACCACACTGCAAGGGAGCTTTCCATGTAAATAAAAATGACTTAACCCTTTCTACCTTAACACTTTCCTGCAGTCCTTATGTTTATTTTTTTAAAGATTTTATTTATTTATTTGAGAGAGAGAATGAGATAGAGAGAGCATGAGAGGGGGGAGGGTCAGAGGAAGAAGCAGACTCCCTGCTGAGCAGAGAGCCCGATGTGGGACTCGATCCTGGGACTCCAGGATCATGACCTGAGCCGAAGGCAGTCGCCTAACCAACTGAGCCACCCAGGTGTCCCTGCAGTCCTTATGTTTATAGGCAGGAGCGAACGAGGGAAAATGTGGCTGGCAGGAGCAAAGCCAACAGTAGCCCACAGAATGCTAGAATGGACATTTCATCTTCAGGTGAGAGGCTTTTGACGGGGGGGAATACATACGGGGTGGCCGAAGTTTGCTGCGCGCGCTTTGCCCTACACATTACAAAGAGCACATGTGGGTATCATCCAATCGTATCGGTTCGTAAATCAATTTATTGAGCACCTACTATGTGGCAGGCACTGTTCTTGGCACAGAGAGCAAAGACCTCTTTCTCTCAAGGAGCTTTCCCAGAAAAAAGTATGATTTCCTTTTTTTTTTTTGAAGTTTCTTACCAGAGACATGATTTGCAAATATTTTCTCCTATACCATGGTTTGTCTCTTCAATTTCTGAATGTTGTCTTTTGAAGTATAAAGTTTTAACTTTTAGTAAAGTCCAATTCATCTGGTTTTTTCTTCTGCTGCTTGGGCTCTTGGTGTCACAGCGAAAAAAAAAACTCTCACCTAACCCAAGGCACAAAGATGCACTCCTTAATCTAAGAAGATTTCTTCTTAGAGTTTTTTTTTAGCTCTTACATTTAGGTCTATGATCCGTTTTGAGTTAACTTGTTGAATAATCTGATTGTCCCAGCACCTTTCTTTCCATTTTTCCCTCAGTCTTGGGACATTTGGAAACCAACTGATCAAAAAAATATATAATAGGGTGGCTCAGTTGGTTAAGCATCTGCCTTCAGCTCAGGCCATGATCCCAGGGTCCTGGGATTGAGTCCTGCATCTGAGCAAGGAGCCTGCTTCTCCCTCTGTCTGCCGTGCTCCCTGCTTGTGTGCACTCCCTCTCTCTGTCTCTGACAAATAAACAAAATCTTATATATATATATAATATATATGTTCTTTTTTCCCCTGGACTCTCAATTCTATTTCATTGATCTCTGTGTCTATCCTTTTGCCAATATCATACTGTCTTGATTATTACAGCCTTGTAGTGAGTTTTGAAATTGGGAAGCATGAGCCCTCCCAAATTCATTCTTATTTTTTCAAGATGGTTTTGGCTACTCTGGGTCCTAGCTATTGCTTTTCATCAATCTCAGTCATACAAGGATTCTTAGACATAGACAGGGGAAAGTACATTTTAGGTTCCTAAGTGTATTAGAAGTGGGAACGTGTAGATTCGTTCCCATGTTAGAGTCATTAGACTGGCAATATATAAAATGTGTTTCTAGAAGTACATGGAGAAAACTGACGTTGGGAGCTGTGAAATAATCTTAAGCATCTAAATTTACATCCAGTCTATGATCCGTTTTGAGTTAACTTGTTGAATAATCTGATTGTCCCAGCACCTTTCTTTCCATTTCCAAATCCAGTGCATCTCTCACACTGTATTTCATAAGCTATTCCAAGAACTACACATTTCAGCAAGAAATATTTAACTGAATTATTTGAATACCTTGTCATTATTCTGCTTGGAATTTAAAATGCATCTTGTTATGTCTAACAAGCATACAAAACACACCAGAATAGAAATGCTTCTAATTTAGCCATCGTTTCTGTTCCTCTGCCCTTTCACAGAGTCAGGAAATCTCCGATGTGTCAAGCGATGGCATTTGGGGCCTGGTACCAAGAGGAGAAACGGGGAGGCTGTACTGGAATGTACACTGTAAGTGAGGGAAAGTAACCATAACTGAACTTTTCAATTTCACGGGTGCTTGTAAGGAAATCTTATTGAGACAATGAGTTGCAAAACTAGTAAGAAAAACTTAAAAAAAAAAAAATCCAAACAAAAAACAATTCATCCTGGTTGTATGTTATGTTATTACATTAATTTCTGGCATCAGTTCAGAATTAAACTTATTTGTGAGTCTGTTTTCAAGATATACACACCACCTGAACCCCGAGGGAATGCCTTGATTCTGGTAATTACCTGTGACTTTAGGGAGGAAATGGTGTCTTCCAGCTCTTGTCTTAGAGATGCTGGCATCAATCCTTTGAATTTGGTCTCGTATTCTTGTCGTATATAAGTTATCTAAAGTGAAAAAAAAAAGACAGCTTATCAGTTTTTTTTCCCACGGAAATGATTTTCAATTTTTAAAATAATAAATAATAATATTTATTTATCACAAAGGTAAGTTTGCTACATGTGGTCAATAAAGATGAAACGACACGAAACAGAGTTACAAACAAAAAGGCACTCGGTCTGCCCTTATGAGTCTGGGAGAGACAGTTCCTAAAACACTTTTATTTCTTTAAAATCCCCATTAACGCAATTTTCAGCCCTTGATAAGTAAAATGCCTGTTCTCTCCTCACCGCTCGTGATATATGCACTATGCTAACCTTTTCTTGATCAGGATGTGGATTATGATCATTGATACACTGTGATTTGAGGACAACTCAGGCTATGTTGTTGCTCTGATTAAGACACTCCCTCCAACTGGCTAGGCAGCTGGGTGCTCGATATAATCCATAGGACAATGAAGATAGGAATGAAGAAGAATCCCTGCTGCTGTGCCTCCAAGACTCCTCAACACAGGGAGACCAGAGTGTCTTGCCATTGTGAACTTCTCTGGCTCATGGGCTTCCCTCTTCCTCCAGAACACAATCAAGCCTGGGCTCAGCTAACTGATGGATCCCTGGGCTGGTTTGGTGGCTCATCTCTCTAAAAGCTACAGACAGAAGCAAAGGAGGGAGGCAGAAGAAGAGTCTTTGGAGGGATATGCCTGAGCAGAATGAAGAGGTTCATGAGTATGTGTGTCTTGGTGTCTTTCTCCAGTTATTTGATTTCTCTTCCTCTTAATCTGAGATGTGACAGAATTCAAAAACCTATTGCATGTGCTGTGTGTGACTTAACTGAGTATTAAAGCAGAATTGCATAGTATCCCATAAATGATTCATTGGATGCACCTGGAAATAAGGTAACATACTATGAAAATATGTGCAACTGAGCTCAGTTAAGACAAGTCTATGCATTGATCTACTGAAGATAATTTAAAATTACCAGCCTTAATTCCCAACTTTTCTTAGACTAAACCGAATTAAGAAATGTGTTCTAATAGTTCATTTCATTATCCATTAAAATCCCATGGCAAATGTTCTAGAATATGATTTTTCAATTTTTGGCAAAGTGTTTTTTGACCTATGTTATAATCTTGTGATTTACACCTAAAGGAAAAACAGAAATAATGAAACATGATCTCTCCCAGTGATGTAATAATTTTTCCCACCTTCTCCTCTTGGACTTAAGTTCAATAGTTAGATCAAAATGAAATGCACATGCAAAGCGAAACACATGCTTTATAAAACAGATCTTAAGGGCAACATTTATCGAGGGTCCACAAGCTGGTATATTGACTATATTTTTCTATTGTTCAACACTGGCTCTGAAATTTTGAGCTACTACTCTTTCAAAAGGGACTCCTGTGTGCTATCTCTCTTGTATCCTTGGTTTGGTTGGAATGTCTGCCCACTGTCTGTACATTTGCAAGACCACTGAGCTGGCTATAATAATGCCCAACCCCCATTTCCTCTCCCCTAGGACTTTGGCAACTTTTTTTTTCAATGTCCTCTGGCATCACATCCACCTACGGTGAAGTCTGAAGCCAGGCTGGGTTGTTTTCTGTGTTGAAGGGGACTTTCTCTGCTTGAATGCCCATGTGATTTTTCTTTTTCCTCGATTCAGGAACTCCACTGGGATACGTTTTGGTATTAACCATGACCATTTTTCCTGAGACATTGTGTATGCCCTTTCTGTCTTTTCTTGGGGCCATCTTCCCTCAGTTTTAAGTACTTTGGAGGTGAAGGCCAAGCACTTAAGTTCTTCGGTTAATTCTCATAGTTTCTCTTGACTCCTTTGTCTTGTCCCCACTTCACCTTTCATATCTGATGGCCTCCTTCTACTGGAGGCTAGGCCACAGACAGCAGAGAATGGTGTGTGAACAAGACTGCCCTTTGATCACCCTATCACATCACTTTTAAATTCAGTTGGCTATATTTTCCAACTTTTTTTGAGGATCCGGGCATTTCCACTTTCTGTCTACTACTCCTTTGTTTTTATGATTTCAATGAATCTGAGTGAACTTAAAATGAGCTCTTGGAAAATCTGAAATTACCTCACTTATGAATGAGACTATCGACCAGGAAAATATTACTACCCTGAGTCCTTAAACCCAAATCCTGAATTTAAAAATCATTATACCACACAGAATCCTGTTACCTTAATAAAGTCATGGAAAACTTTAATTTGTTTTGCTCTATTTATAAGGTTAAAAATGTTACGACCAGCAAACATTTATTGAGTACTTCCGATGTGCCTGATACAATTCTAAATGCTTTATTAAGTGGTGAATCCTTCTGACAACTCAGTGAGGTAAGCACAGAGAGGCGAGCAAGCCAGGACTGGAACTCAAGGAGTCTGACTGTCAAGCACACATTCTTAGCCACTATGCTCTGCTGTTTCTCACATAACCTTTCCAAATGCTGAGATGTTTCTTCTACCCCCAAAGGAGAAGGACATCACAGACACAACCAGTTAGAGAAGTTTCATCCACTGCACACTGGTGCTCCCCACAATATAACAGGGGCTGAGGAAAGGGGCAGACATACGACCATCCTTCCAGACATCCATCTGTTCTTTGCTTTATTTCTTTTTAATGGCTATAATAACAACAACAATAATTTCTTCCTCACACTTTCCCACTGGTTTAAAATTTCAATTGAAGATTTATAGATAAGACTAATTTAAAAAATCTCTACAAGTGCAATGCACATATTGACCTAAACTAGAGGTTCCATAAATCCCCCACAGAAGCACACATTTTACGGTCCAACCAGTGAAAGCTGTATCTAAGTTTGTCACATGGCAAAATGAGAAAGAGGAAGGAAAGAATTAGCTTATATTCTTTCATATCACTTTCAATTCCTGCTACTATTTTTCTATCCCCACCTCTGACCCAGGATGTGTTTGAGGGGGAATAATGAGGGGGTGATAACACTTATCTATAGACTAATCACAAACTATGAACTGCCAAATACACCAATCTCCTTTCGTCTTCCTGCCTTCCCACATTTCCCTTGTGGTCTGAATCTGACCTTACAACAGATCAAGAAGCTAGAGGAAGTTGAACTGATCTAAGCAAAGGGTTTGATGGACATACAATTCCTTTTACTAAGGCAAATGAAAGTTTTTATATATAAGTTTATATTATTAGGTTTGAATATTAATTTTCATTAGCATATACTGTCCAATTATACTCGTGAAGGCTATATTAGTTTATTAAATGCAGAAGCATTCAAAGACTGTTCTCACTTGAATAATTCTGGAAAGGCTTTTCCAGGACTGTTTTGGCTCATTTCTACCCTACCTCAGCAATCCCACTGCCCTCTAAAAGCACTGTGCATAATTATCTGCTCTTCCACATTCCTCAACCACCTCACGCCAAATAGATTATCAGCCTCCCCCCTCCCGCTTTCCTTCATCTTCTTCCCTTTAGCAAAGGAAAATTAGGAAACATAGGACCTTGTGACAAACAACGACATTCCTGTGATGTAATAAGACCCCTGGACGCTGAGTGGAAATGGTGTATGTATAACATGGTGCCCGCGTGACCAAAGACAGCTGTGCTCCGCACCATGGCAACAGACTGCCCACCTTTCCCTTGAAGGCAGAGCACTGACAATATTTCCTTTAATTTTAAAAAAGGACCACGAAGACTGAGAACAACCATAACTAGATTTTAGTGTTACACTCAAGTAAAACTTACATCCCGGGTTATCGGCCAAATACTCATTCGCATAAACAAGAGTCTACAGAATCTGTAGTTGACTTGAGCCAATGGGATCTCTGGAGATAAAAATTCAAAGTGATGTTGAAAAAAGTGAACCTTGGAAACCTTACAATTTCACTGAAAACATGGAAGAACGAAAGCACATTTTGTGGTGTTTTTATTGAAAAATGCTATCAACTAGTGATGTTAACATGTCATAACCATGTCAAATATGTCACCCTCCTGTGGTATAACAAACAACAAGATGGAAGCCTGCAGCTTTATACACACAACTTAGGGATGGTGCCTCAGCCACAGGTTATTTTATCGTAAGCTTCCATGCACCCAAGACGGCATTCACTTCTGAAGAGGTGAGGAAAGGGGAGGCCACTGGGGTTCCTGTGTCACACGTTCCTGCATAGTCATTTGTGATTGTTTTCTGAGGTAAGAGGGAAGCACTTTTGGAAAATGACTGTGCCTGGTATTACTTTACAAAATCCAACCGAGCATTTTGGGGGTTAGCTCAGCAGATGAAAAAGGGAACTAAGTCAGACTTCTACTGATGGCATCTCTGAACTATCTCCCCACTTTGCTGTCGCCCTGGGACCGTCCCAATCCGGGATGCCTTTGTCTTGCACCTGACCCACAGATGTACTAGTAATGTTGGTTTTGGTTTTTGATTCAAATTTTCTTAACATTTAAAATCACAATCAAATCCTTTAGTGAGACCAACAAGGTCCTGCACCGTCTGGTCTCTATTCACCTCTCATTGCCGTCACTCGACGGTCCTCTCACTTCCAGACACCAGACTCGTTGGCTTCTTTCTGTCCGTTCACCAGGTGCCTGGATACTTTCCCTCACAACAGGCCCTTTCTCCTTTTCCTCTGCCCACTTTCCTGCCCCGTGGGGTTTTGCCACTCCTCCATCTAGATCTCTGGGTATAGAGGGTCCCGCAGCATGGTGGTCTCAGGGGGCAGGCCCTGGTGAGGAGGCTGCATCTGGGGCAACTGCCTCCCAACTTCAGATGAGCTAGAGCCCCTCACTGTGGCAGGCAATAGCCTTCCTCAGTTTCCACAACAGCCCTCGCTCTCACGCTGTGACCCAGTCTCTTGTCATTTCACTGGCAAGGAGCCCCCTCAGCATTTTTGTCCCCTGTTACTCCTGGGACTTCTCTTCCAGCTGCCTCTGCCTGCTGATGGGCTCGGGACCCTGTACTCGCGGCTTTGGCTTCACTCATCACTCTGGGGTTCTGTTCTGTTTCCAGGTCACACACAGATGTCCATCCTGCTTTTGACTCCCAGTACATTTTACTTTTCTCTCTTTTTTTTTTTTTTTAAAGATTTTTTAATTTATTCATTTGAGACAAAGAGAGCAAGCGAGAGCATGAGCAGTGGGGAGGGGCAGAGGCAGAGGGAGAAGCAGGCTTCCCGCTGAGCAGGGAGCCCGATGTGGGACTCAATCCAGGACCCCGGGATCATGACCTGAGCCAAAGGCAGACACTCAACCGAGCCACCCAGGTGCCCCCGTTTTACTTTTCTCTTTTTGCATTTTCTCTTTTTCTATTTTACCAATTATCATTGAGTGTTTGGTGCAGAGGGGGTGCCCATGACTTGACCTTACAGAGCCATCTTGTGCAAAAGGACAGGCTGTTTTGTAACCTGCCTTTGAATAGTCAAGTGTAGGGGTTAGGAACCCAGACTCTGGAGCGGGAATGTTGGAGCTGAATCTGAGTTGGGTCCCTAAACTGCATGCCCTGGGAAGGTTAACTTCTCTGTACCTCACTCTCTTTATCAGGAAAATGGGAATTATAAATTCTTGGGGCTGCTGTGAGATTTAGGCGACTTAATACATGTAGGAGTTTTACAAGAGTGGCACTTAGTAAATAAATGTTCATAAATGTTAGTTATCATTACATCATATAATGGAAGCTATCCATATATATTTCATTATATTATATCTATGTATATTATGAATTATATATATATATATATATATATTTCATTTAGCCAAGCCTCTAGCACTACACTTTTTGATTTCTAATTATTTGCAATACTAGAAATCCTGATAGTGGGCGCCTGGGTGGCTCAGCTGGTTAAGCGACTGCCTTCGGCTCAGGTCGTGATCCTGGAGTCCCGGGATTGAGTCCCGCGTCAGGCTCCCTGCTCAGCGGGGAGTCTGCTTCTCCCTCTGACCCTCCTCCCTCTCATGCTCTCTGTCTCTCATTCTCTCTCTCGCAAATAAATAAAATCTTAAAAAAATAAAAAAATAGAAATCCTGATAGCAAATTATTTGCATATATTCACGAT
This sequence comes from Mirounga leonina, assembly GCF_011800145.1. Taxonomy (NCBI): domain Eukaryota; kingdom Metazoa; phylum Chordata; class Mammalia; order Carnivora; family Phocidae; genus Mirounga; species Mirounga leonina. The sequence continues at coordinate 11,985,868 of NW_023270494.1, forward strand.
TAACTTGAGGGTTCCATTTAAACCTCTTTTTGCATTTTTTAGTATCTACGGATTGAGAAAGTACATCATGACAAAAAGCTTCTATGAGTTCAGAATCAATTTTAAGTGAATTTGTATTTTATAATTAAAATTATCTACATGCCTTTGGAAAGCAGTAGTACCTGTTTTTGACTCATATTATTTATCCTGGCTACCGACCATGATTGGTGTATGTATGAGTTTCCTCAGAGCCTTGCCAATAGCTCTGGTCCACAGGTGGGGAATCATTGCTCCACGCTGAATGATTTAAGGAAAGGATCTCAGGTTAAAGCTCTCTCTCCACCCAGCCTGGATTTCTACCCATTAGATACATATGGGAGGGTTGGGGGAAATTAACAGATGCTTCTTCTCACTGTGGGTTCGGGGATCCAGAACTGTGTCCTTCTAACACCTGGCTTAGCTGAACGCCATAAAGCAAATGGAGTTTGATTGTTGAATAAATTGTAGGGGGTTGGGGATGAGGGAAAGCACAAGAGGTAAGTTTGGAGCATAGCATATAGTCTGAGACAGGGTGAACATGGGTGGGCGCTGCAGTGGAGGGTTTGGAGTAGTGGAGAACATCAGAAAGATGCCGGGCTTTCTGAAGGATGGTGACAGGCAAGTTAAGAGGTGGGCAGGAGGGGGACACAGGGAGGGAGGTTACCGGGGGGGGGCGTCTAATAGAAGGCGAGCAGAAATGTGGGGGATGTTTCTGAGCAATGGGCCTTTGTGCAGCAAAAAGTTTTTGCATGGGCTTTTTAGGGGAGGGGGTATATAAAACTCATCAGTTTGATACTGAATTCCAATGTGGTTTAAAGAAAAAGAGTGAACGAAATTGTAGTAAAAGATGGTGCCCAAAAAATGCTCTGGTACAGCTGAGAAAAAATGCACTGCCTTCTAAGAAATGTCATTTTTATTGGGGTTAAGGCATTATGCGTTGCCACAGCAACTGCCGAGCGAGATCCATTTTAAGAAAGGTGCTCTGCAGCCATAGCTGGTGTACTTTGATTCTCAAATACAAAGTGAAAAATGTAGAAGTAACCATAGTTTTCTCAACAATCCTCAAAATGTTCATTTCCCCCCTCTTTCTTCAATACAGTTTCATCTTATGGTTCTTTATTCCAACGGGGTGCCCTCAGACCGAGGCTGCAGCTCAGAGGACCCCCTCGTTCCCTGTACCTAGGGACCGGTCTCCGGTCCGGTCTGCAGCGAAGCCTGCTGCAGACTGGACCTGAGCCTCCCAGGAAAGGGGGCGGCTGATTAAGGAAGCAGCCACCAGCCCCTCTAATGGGAGGACAGCATGAACTAGTTTCTGGAAAGGGTTATTGTTTTAAGAGGAAGGAACAGTTTTCTGGTACTGTGGAGAAAACTGTGGCCCGAGGGTGAAGACAATGGTCCGAACCTAGCACTTTTGTTAGCTTTGGAAGCTCTAAATTCAGCTGCGGGTGGTTGGAAAGATTCCTGACAGCAAAAAGAAACCTGGGTTTCATAGTCTATTCATAAGAATCAACACACATAGAAAAGATGAGAAGCGGGTACGATAATCAGAGGCCAATACGTTGCCCAAATCTGTCCATGAAGCAAAGACTTAAATACATATCTAATAAAAAGACTGAGGTGGTGGCAGGAAATAAAAATGTGTGAATATTAAAATTTTGGAGGACATGTTGCACATAAGCGGTACCCTTTCCCTCCTGATGTCGAAGAAAAATCTGAAACCGTATTTTAGAGCTCCTATGAACAAATGTGGCCTTTGGAGGTACTCATTTAGAATTTCACAAGATATATGTGGTGGATATTTGCTTCACCCTCCAGCATTCATTCGAGAGGCTTCTGCTTACTGGAACACACTCCTCCCCCACACTGTCCACTCAAGATCATGGGGGTTGGAGTATGTGATAAGGCCTAGCCAATTATCACATCACATGCCCCTTGTGCTGGGATCATTTGGGGCCTGGGTACATGATCCAAGCTGAGGTCACCGGAGTCACCAAGAATCATGGGACAAACTCTCTCATCCACTAGACTTCACCCAGGGGGCGTCATTCTGGGGTTGTGTCAGCCATCTTGCTACCACAGAGTGAAAGCTGGACTGAGAGGGGAGCCAATCCAGAGGAAGAAGAGCTGAGAACTGGAGAGAGAGAAACTGGGCCCTTTGTCCGGCTGGGCCCTTTGTCCGGCTGACCCCGAAGTTCGCCCTGCCCTTAGATTTTTTTCAGTTTGGGTTGCATTTTCTGCCACTTGCAACTAAATTAGTCCTGATTAAAAAGGGGTAGAATAGGCAAAATATTAACTTGCATCTATGTGTTGCGTCTGTTTGACCAAGGGTCAGCAAACTTTGGCCTACAGGCCGAATCTGGCCCGTCACCTGTTTTTGTAAATAAAGCTTTATTGGAACACAGAAATGCTCATTTGCTTACCTATTATCTTGTGGCTGCTTTGCATGACAATGGCAGAGCTGAGCCATCCTGACAGAGACCTGGTGGCCCACAAGTTAAGTCTAAGCCATTTTCTCTGGGGCCCTGCACAGAACATTGGCTGGTCCCCACACGCACGAGAACCACGAGGCGGGGAGCGCACTTGTTTTGCTGTCTGTGGTGGCGCCAGCATTTATCTTGGTGCCTGGCATATGGTAGCAACTCAATAAATATTTGCTGAGTGAATGAATGAATCAAACCTCACAGCACACCGTGTTAGGTCCGTCTTTGTCTTCAGACGACAGGATCTTTAGAATGTGGAGAGCAAACAACTCACAAAACCTTTCCCGAAAGACAAAGAGCCGATTCTGTCCATGAGGAACCATCAGGGTCCTGCAGTTTTTAATCAGTGCCGTGGCTACGAATAAGCGGGCCAGCTTCAGGCCTGAGGGAGGGGAGTTTGCTTCATCCATGTTCTGCCCCCTCCTCACGACAGGACTTTTTATAGGGTCGCCACATTAAATGGCTCCTGCTTCCTGGTGTGTGTGTGTGTGTGTCTCCTGAAATTAAATGCTGGCTCCTCTCTCTCTGGAATATATTATTTTGGTTTCTATTCCTAATGTTTTTCTTCCGCACAATACCATTGCTGGAATTTTCCTTCACATACGTTGATACATGCTAGGAACACACCCTTACTTCAAAGATCGGCTGGCTGAAGTCTGAGAGGGCTATGATGCCTGCACCAGTTCTGGAGGCAGAGACTGAGAAAGGCTGAATGGGGAGCCTGTGGAGGCACGTGCTGGAGAATGTGGACACGCAGCGGGGCCGAGTTTATAGGAGTTAAAGGGAAGCAACGTGTCCACTTTACTTCGGAAGGTCCATCTTCAAAAGGGTTTGGAGAGTACGCTTTGGGGGGGGACGGGGTTGTTTTCACTGTTGTCCTCTCAGCGACAGACTGGGTCAGCCCTTTCTGGGTGGGGCGTGCCGAGGTAGTGTCCATCAACGGAGGACCGAAACCCCAACCAAGGGGGGAGGGGAAAGACTCCCGAGACTTTTAACTGACTTCCTTAAATAGAAGACCCAAGAAGACTTACGGAGTGAGACTGATATTCAGTATGGCTGGTAGGGGTTTTGGAGTCCATGTGATATTTGCTCTTTGTGAACTGAAGTAAGGTTGGAACACTTGGCATATGGTAAACGCTCAGCGAACATTGTTTTAATGAGTTAATGACTGAACAGAGCTATGGCTGGATAGATAGTTGGGGACCTTGAAATTACGGAAGCAGTAAAAGTCATCCCATCGAGTTTCGATTGAATGTAATAGAAAATAAAGAGAAATCAGCATGGACAAACCCCTGCTATGCTATGTATTAAGGAACTGATACATAATCTTCCACCTATTGTCAAGACGCCATTCAATCCTTCCATAAAATCTGAGAGACAGATAGTATCATACCCATTTCATAGATGAAGAAATAGGCCTACAGTGAGTAACTGCTAGACCCAGGGCTGAAGCTGGACATCTAAACCCGCTCCGTGCCCACTTACGGTGGGGACACTGGGAGGTGAGGGGTGAGGAGGATTCATCTGAAAATGTTGTAAAGAAATATCAGGAGAGGAACAGACTGGGCCTCGGGGACAGCAAGAGCGGCTGGAGTGATATAGGAGAGAGAGAGAGAGAGAGCTCTGGTTCAAAGGCAAGGCTGTGGGAAGGTCCTATCACAGAAGCTGACGATGAACTGGCTTATAAAGAATAAAAGTGAGAGGTGAGTCGAATGAGGATTCAGGCCTCAGCCATGTGCCCAGAAGAGCGATGTCCCTGGAGAGACGGGGTAATGGGTGGAGGGAGCCCGTCTGTGTGTGGGTGGGAGAGAAGACATGGTTTGGGTTTGCATTTACTTAGACCTCCTTAGTTTGAGGCGCCGGGAGACGTTTGTGAGGAGAGGCAGCTGTGGAGCTTATGAGAAAGGCTGGGATTAGATGCCTGAGAGGCCTGGGCTGGAAGAGCAAGGTGAAGCCTTAGGAACGGAAGGGCTCTCGAAGGGGGAAGGAGAGACTAAGAATCCCCCAGGAGCAGAGAGTCACCCACAAGGGGCTCCACCATGCAGGGCGCAGGAGAAGTGGAACAAGAGAAAGATCAGGAATGGTGGGAGAGGCGGGCTGAGAGGCAGCGGAGTAGGGAGCACGGCCTTGGGTTTCACAGGAAGGGGCAGTTGCAGGGAGGCCAGGGACCATGGGCATCATTTGCTCCCCATGTTGTCAGCATGTGTGAAACGAAGCCATCTAGACCGCATATCGGTCCTGAGAGATTTGGGTGAACGGCAACGCTACAAATAAGGGTTTAGGATGGAATTAGTTTGTTGATAAATATGTTGTTTCCTATTTTAAAGCAAAAATTACAGTAGGAGTATCCACATCTAACCTTCAGTTAAATATCACTCCAAATATCTGATTTAGTCTGAGATTTTTGACCTGGTTTGAGGGTATTTTTCAAAAGAGGCAAGCTATGACTGCTCTTTATTTTCTGCATATTTAAACTCTTGACAATTATAAATAAGTTAAATCTCTCCCTCAAAGTACCAATTATCTCCTTATGTTTGAGAAGGCATGTCTTGCCAGATATGGCATTCTATACAAAACACAAAATAGGAATACAAAGGCGGTCATTGTCCCACTGGTGCACCCGGGATTTACTTAGGCAGTTCCAATTAACACTAATGAGGATTTTGTGCATGAATCCCCTTACCTCCCAACTAATGGGAACAGAGACCCCACAACCTCATAGCAGAAAATTTCAAAACACCATTGTAAACAGTCACTGACTAAATTCATGAGTTGTTCACCTTTACACAGCAGAGATAAAAGAAATTTTCATTCAATTAAAAGTTAGGGAACGTGCAGTTATCCAAAGACTCTATTCAGGCTTTCTGAATGACAACGGTCGGGATCTGGATCTGGCCAACGTTTCCGGGTGATTACTCTGCATGGCTCTGTGTGGAGTAGCAAACGGTTTTTGTCTTTGGGTAGCTTACACATTTGACATCAGACACGTAAAAAGGAGCTATATAAAAACATAATTGAAGGATAATAGGCCAAGGAAGGGAATCGGAGAGATTGATTACTTCTAAGTGGGATAATGGGAGTCTTTAGAGGGGTGATGAGATTTGACTGGGACTTTGTGGAATGAATAGGAACTTTCTGGATGGAGGAGAGGAAGAGCTAGAAGCATGCAGGTGAACGCGTGTGGCATGCTTCGGGACTGCCAAGTGGTCAGGTGAGGACGGGGGTCGTGGGGGTGGGCAGGGGACGAAGGAGACGGGTAGGGACTGCTTCTAGTTTTTTTTTTTTTTCTTCAACTGCTTATCTACACTGTTGCCCGTTTCTCAAAAATGAAGATCTGACCATCTGCCCCCAGCCCCAAGAAAGCGTTTCAGCACCTATAGACTAAGGACAGCCTTGTTGGCACCGATCACCTATGAACCTGCTCAGCTGATCTTACTTTCGGGGATGCCTTGTGCTTCAGTGAGGACTTGCATCCTCCCCCCCCCCCCCCCGCCCCCCCCCCCCCAATCCCATGACTTTTCGTGCCTCATGCCTTTGCGCATATTGTTTTGTGCTTTCTCCTTCTCCTGACCAGCCGGAGCGCTACTCACTGTTCTCAGAGAGACCTCTCTGGGACACCTTTCCTTAGTCGTCCAGTCCTAATATGCCTCCAAGTCTGATGCATCTAACACTTAGGATTGTTGTGATGGTGGTCAGCACCCCCACCATCGACGGCTGACAATTATTAAGTGTTTTCTATGTGTTACGCACCACGTTGCATTCTTCTGCATATACTATATTTTATTTACTCTCCCTACCAATTCCATGTGGTACCTTTATGATTATTTACATATGAAGAAATAGGCCGACAGAGGCTCCTGTCTTATCCACAGCCATAACAGCTAGTTAGCAGGTGCTCTAGGACCCGTATCTAGGTCTCCCGTACCCAGAGCCTCTGTTTTACTTCATTGTCACAGGATAATTATTTATGCACTGCTTTCTCCTCTTAGACTGTGGGTCCCCTGAGGGTAGGTTCTATGTTTTACGGGAGATCAGCGCTATTTAAAAAGAAAATAAGATTACCTCATTATTGAGCTGAAGTTTGAAAACATTATAAGGATTGTTTTTGGCATCATAAAGGCATTTTTGCCAGCTTTTTATGCATGAAGCAGAACATACCTGACCACATACATCTGGGCTCTACACCGGCTCTAGGTCCTATGGAGAAATGGCCCGAGAGCAGTTCACGTTCAGTGTGAGAGAGACTGGGGTCTCTATTTTCACAAATCAGACACACTGGTAGGAATATTAACTTGGCTTGGTCTACTGGGACATATGCCTACCAAAAGTAAAATTTCTTTTAGAAACAGTTACATTAAAGTATCTTTTAAAAACTTGGGTACGTTGTTCCTGTCTTCAGTTAAACCAGCACAACCCCAAGAAACTGTGGGGGAGATTAGCAGTATGTTAGATTGAGCAAGAGGTTTCCTCTTCTAATCTTTTTTTCATTATTCTTTTCACTAGTGTGCTTTTCCAGTAATGTCTCGGCGCATTCTTTATAAAACTGTTGCCCAGATCTTTTCTAAAACACATCAAACCAACAAAGGTCAAGTAAAGAGCAGGAAGATTTTGTTCTTTCAGTTGAAGACATTTCTTTAATATTAAAAATGTACTGAAATCTAGAAACATATTCTGATGATGTCTGAAAAGAATTCACGGTGGAGAAGTCAAGACACAAAGGAAAAAGCTCTCGACAGCCGTTCCTGGCTGAGGGATCCTCATCGGGACAGCTTTCTTCTTTACTTCAAGGACAGAGAAAAATCACTCTTTAAAATTAGAAAAAAATTTCCTAAACATTAGGTGCTGATATTATGACTAATGTTATTCTTCAGGCTTATTGGCCCTCAAGGTAAAATATATTATAGCGCACATTTCAACTACCTCATTTATATGGGAAAACAAACAGAAAGGGTGTCTTTTCTAATCCAGATTGAATTCTAGAGGTTTTGTTTTGCTATTTATTTCCAAGCATTGGAGGCTGCTATCAGATCTTTCTGTGTGGCTCGAGTGCCCAAGTGGGTCGCTCAGGACTCCGCAGTCCTTTCATTCCCTGCTTTATCCTGTGCATATACTGAAAACCAATAGCGGCAGCAAAAAGTCCGAGATTTGGGGGATAAGGATACCGTTTATCTTGCATTATGCTAACATGTTTTTTTTTTTACAGCCCCGAGAAAATATTTTTGTGATAGATTTTCTTTGAGAAAATTAATCTTCCTTCCTCCTGGCCTTAAGAAGATTTTATTTTATTTTTATTTTTTAAAGGAGATTTTAAATAGACAGGTGGGCCCAAGTCCCTGGAAAAGTGGCTTGTGTGACCATTGTCATGTTCAGTGATCTTGGAAAAATAAGGGTTGTTGACTGCAAACTTAGGTTAATATATACTTTAAATGTCCCGTAAGGCAGAGCACACGTTTGATGGAACGAGCACTTTCAGAAAATCCCACTGACATTTTAAATTTCATCTACGCAGGGAGCTCAACTGTGTTGCTGGGCTGCAGGCGGTAACCAGAAGCAGCCTGGGAGAGAGGCGGGTAGCCAGCGTGGCTATATAAGGATTAGGTGCAAAGTATCAAAGGGTGTCTAGTCTTGGGCACAGGGGCCTTTAAACTACTGTCTCAGGATTTCTGGGGCAATCTTTACGTCTTCATTTAAACGATTCCCTGCCAAGGGGACGCAGAGCCTGGTGGGTGGTCAGGTGGCAATCCACTAGGATCAGAGCCGCTGCCTCAAGGAAGCCTGGCTCCCAGTGTGCTCAGGACTGGACCCATACATGTTATGGACCATGCACTCACCTCTCCGCCTCTCCTAATCAGTGCCGAGCCCCTCATCGTTCTTAGTACCAGCCTATGCTCGGCGAGGAGCACAGAGGAAGAAGCAAACCCTATCTCCAAGGAGCTTCCAATTTTGTTGGGAAACCTAATTAGCCCACAAACATTACACATTCAGCTATGGGGAAACGGAGCATCATAGAAACTTGGGAAAAGAGATCTGTGTGGCATGGGGCACTTTGGGCAGGTCAGAGCGGAGCAGGTGGGTGTTTAGGTGTACTGCCAGAGGTGAATAGCAGTTGGATGGGCAGACATTTGGCGAAAGGAAATTCCAGGTGAAGAAAAATACCCCGTGAGCATGACTGGTATGGAAGCCGAGAGCCTGCTGAGCGGAGGCCTGCTTGCGGGGGCTGGGGGCCCGGACACAAGGCTGGAGAGGTCATCCAGACCACGAGAGCCCTCGGAATCGGGCAGAGAAGTCTCTTCCAGCAGGAGAAAACACTACAGCAGTGGTATTTAAGGAAGATTAGTCAGAGATGAGAGGCAGGGACACCAGCTAGGAAGAGGCCATTTCCTCCAAACTCGAGGTGATTCGGATTCAAAGATGACAGCCAGAGGGTGGAGGGGACGGACAGAACTGAAGAGGATGGAGAAATCACACGACTGGGTGATGAGATGTTATCAGGTGTGACTGATGGAGGAGGCAGAGTCCAAGGCAACAGCAAGCACAGGCTTCCTCTCAATCCTGCAGACACGGTTAGGGCTCGATGTCCTCACGGATGGACTATCTTCAAACGTTTGGCCTCTTGGTTCCCGCCGGTCTTAAGTCAGCTTGGGCTGCTGTAAGAAAATTCCACAGCCCGGGTGGCTTACACCACAGGCATCCACCTCTCCTGCTTCTGGAGGCTGGGAAGCCCAAGATCAGGAAGCCAGCAGGGTCAGGATCTGGTGAGGGAGCCCTGCTGCCAACTTACAGCCAGCCACCTTCTCGCAGCTCCCTCACACGGCAGACAGTGAGCTAGACCTCTCGTGTCTCTTCTTGTGAGACACTCACTAACCCCCTGTACAGGCCTCATCTCCAAATACCATCACACTGGGACTTCGGGCTTCAACTTAAGTATTTTGGGGAGACACAAACATCCAGCCCATAATACCACTTCACTTTTTTTTTTTTTTTAGAGAGAGAGAGAGAGTGAGAGTACAGGTGGGGGTGGGGAGGCAGAGGGAGAGGGAGAGAGAATCTCAAGCAGATTTCCCGCTGAGCATGGAGCCCGACGCGGGGTTCGATCTCACCACCCTGAGATCATGACCTGAGCTGAAATCAAGAGTCAGATGCATAACAGACTGAGCCACCCAGGCGCCCCTGTACCACACCTCTCTTTTAATGACGACCACTTCCACACTCCAGATAGTTTTCTTCCTCACTCTGCTTGAGTCACTGGGCCTTTTCATTTGCAAGCCCAGCCCCGAGAGCTGCTGAGACAACCAGGTAAGGACAGGAGGCACATTAGTAGCTGGGGCTCAATGGCTGGAGACAACAGAGTTCTCTCACTTTTGTGGACTCAGGACCCAGTGGCCACCCCCAGGCAATGGTGGTTTACTTCATTAACCCCACTGGTTTGCATGAACTGCCTTTCCCCTCTGCCTTCTGCTCCAGGCTGCTGCCAGGATTAGAGCTCGGGGCCAATGAAACTGAGCCCAAGACTCCTGGGGCTGTGGAAGGGAACTTCCTCTCTTCTGCGAATTTGAGCCTGGAAACACAGGCCCAGGAAGTGCTAGCAGTTATCTTGCAACGATGAGGGGGACAACCTGCGGACATTGGAGCCCGCAATAGGGACACAGAGCTAACAAACGGAGAGAGAGAACTGGCTTTTGGTCACATAATTTGAGTAATTGGATTAAGCCTCCTTTGAAGCCAATACTACTTCTCAGTTACAGGAATCAGAACATTCTTAATGTTTAAACCCGTGTGAGTTTCAACTAGCTATTTCTAATGGATTATTTGACAGGGGCCAAGATCCTCCGCCAAGCCTCTTGACTTTGCAACCGACGAGCTGACCCAACCCATCAGCCAGCGACCATGACGTGAGGATGGCCACTATTTAAAAGTCACCACACCCTACTGACCGGACTGGCTCCTTGGGCACTGACCTCTGCCCCAAGCCCCACACCACCTTCTGCACCGCCAACTACCTTGGCCCCCCACCCTCCCTCCTCACTGCATTCTAACTCTGCTCACTCAAAGCCTCCTTACTTTACAAATCAGTGGTGTAGTTCCCCGCGTGAGCTCTCTTGCTGACTTCAGCTAGACTTTACACACTAACATCTGATGTCTCTGGGTCCTCCGGGCCAAACCCCCGCTCTGGGTACTGCCCACCACCTGCTTTCCCCATCCGGAGGTTCTCTTTTGCTGCTGCAGAAAGTCAACAACAACAACAACAACAACACACACACACACACACAATTATTTTGATAGGATCAACCATACATTCATGCTATTTAACCTCGGTGGACCTTCTCCACTGGTGGTAAACTTTCTGCTGGCCTCTGTTTTACATTGTGTGGTGGCCCTTTGCCACACAGCTTCCATCTCACAAGAGACCTACATACCCAGCAGCCAACATTGCTAACGATCTGCCCATGACTGGCCTTGGGGTACTTGAGCCCCTAATGGTACCTGTGCTTGGTGAAACTTTGGGTACCACCTGGGGAGCACCACAGAAAGTAACTATTCAAAGACAAGGGGTTTGGTTATTTGCTGTGGCTCTCAACTGATGCAGACCCTCATAGCAATAATTTCAGAGGGCAAGGTGTAAGTCAATAAAGTAAGTAGGTAGAAGTGATTAAGGACGGGGCCGCTTTAAAGCAAGGGCTGACCAATCTCCCGAAAACAGAACCAAACTGCCTCACCAGAGAAACTACTTTTGTTTTGATGAAAAAGCACTAATAACAAGTAATGGGAGGTTTGATCGATAATTAAAGAAAAAGGACACTTCACTTCCAAGCTTTCCGAAGCGAGGCTGGCAAATTATGAGTCTGGCAAGACACAGTCAAGGTACTCTGGTTTCTTTGTACTCTTCTCCCCTTTATTTCAGGTTTTATATGAATGAAACACGATGAGTAATTCCTTCTCTTTGGATCCTCTAGGATATTATTTAAACACTGGCATCTGGTCTCAGGGAAATTTAATGCTAAGTCAGAGAGGAGTATTTGGAAAAGAGCTGACATCTGGTTTGGTACTACCCATCCCTGGAAGTACACAGTGAGAACTGAGGAAATGAATGCATGGCTGGCTCTTGGGTCCTGGTGCTGGTGGGGCTGGTGCCTTTGGTGGAATGCAAACCACAGCGTTCCCTTTTATAAAGTGAGGGGTTAGCGCCGCCTTCTTTGTAGCAATGTCGTGACCTCTATAATGCTTCTTAAATTGAGGACAATGATGGACCCACCAAGCCCCAACACATGATTTAAATCTGATCTGACAGTACTTAAACCCAGAAGTCCAGAAGGCTAATGGTTGAACAAGCTTGGGAAAATGTCCAGGGAACCAAATGTAGAAGCCCAAGGAATTACGGAGAGCAATCACAACTTGAGGGCAATGGGGTAAGAGAATAAAAGGATATTTTCTGAGTTGGTATCTGTTATAGGATTGACTTAAGCTGTGGTCCCACTCTGATGTACTAGAAAGCAAAAAAAAAAAAAAAAATCAACCAAATAAAACAAGAACAAAAAACCCTAAACAAACCCCCCAAACTCTAAAATCCTATATTCTTTCCCCTTATGCCTCTATAATTTATTATATCACAGATACACATTTTAAAAATATTCCTACTTTTGTGCAAAAACAAAAGGCCCATTGAAAGGAGTCCAAGAGAGGCTCACACTTAGCAATGGGAATTAGGGTGAGCATTAATTTCAGGAACAAGTGTATTTTACATTTCATACATTCAGGTAGACAAAAATGGAAACAGCTTCAAGGTCAGCTTGTATTATTTGTGTAGTGAGAGTCAACGTAACTTCTGGAACAACCACAAAGAACAAAATGCACAACAACGCAGACACCGTAGAATCCGTCCTGGCCTGGCGGTTAATACGCGCAGTATCTCCCACCACCTGGGAAGCCTGCGTGTCGCAGCTATTCCTGCCCTTCAGGGTGGAGCCCGATGCCCGGCACCCCATTCTTAGGGCAGTCACCCCATTTCAACAAAAAGAGATTTTATTACCCCAGTGACTTGTGTTTTAGTAGTTTTCTTTTCCTAACTCTGATCCCCCACCTGGAAAATCCTCTGTTTGCGGTGGTTAAGCCCTAAAGGTCCATGTAATTCATAACCACGAGGGCAGAGAAAACTCTAAAACCAGCTGACTACATGTGGCTTTTGGGGAGCAACGTGCCTGGGATTACAGAAGCTGAGCAGGAATCAAAGTGTTCCCTGACAACAACACAAAGCTAAACCTGCTTCCCCCCTGTCCTGGGGTAGAAGAAGAGGGCTTCCTTTCCCCTCGCTTTGCTAAAATCGGAGTGGTTTGTCTTCTCTCAGTTCAGCACTACTGATTCATGGAAAGAGTTCGTACCACCCTTTTGGCCAAGAACACGTTCAGAGGGGCTCTTTTTTCTTTCTAAGTTCTATTTCAATTGCAGTTAGTTAACCTACAGGGTAACATTAGCGTCAGGTGTACAATATAGTGATTCAACACGTGCATACAACACCCGGTGCTCATCCCAGCGTGCTCCTTGCTGCCCCAACACCAGATAGGCTCTCCCTGACTCCCAGGCCAACACCATGCAAAACTAGTCCTCTGTCCTCACACAGAATCTTGTCCTCCTCCCCATCCTGTTCTGGTGCCCAATATTTTCACACCACTTTCTCTTAGCCAAATGTCTTTTGGTAAAAGTTGTGATGGATGACCGTTTCGAGGGATATCTTGCACTAGTATGTCTCTAATTGAAAAATAAAGTCTGGTCTCTGCTACCTGAAATTGTGGGCCCATAAATTCAGTTTTCAACAAGTCAGGAGAGCAAACACTTTTGGGAAAGGGGCAGCTGACCCTTCCCCGTCTTCACTGAAATCACACCACCAGCTTGACTGCTCTGTATTAAGACAAACTCCATTAATATTGCCTGTTACTAATGACTCATTTCTCTTTCCTCCCAAAGATGACTGAGCCCCAACCGTTAGATCAACTATAAAACCTAGATTTAGCAGCAAGGCATTTTTTTCCTAAAGACTCTGGCTTTAGACCTGGGAGTCGGATATGCCCAACTAAGGGGCAGGTGTCACCACATAGACAGGTATGCAGGGCTTGAGTTTGAGAAAGAGGCACACCTGCAACTAGAAATTTGGAAATCACTGTCGTAAACGAGTGCTGGAGCCCCTGGGGATAGATGGTACCACTGAGGAAGACAGAATGTATAGCTATGAGAAGTCAGAAAGGAAAACCAGAAAGCAGAAGTTACCTACAAAAAGGGCAACTGTCAAAGACCGGAAGTCAGTAGAAGAGATTGAGAGGGAGGTCTAAAAAGGAGCAGAAAAATCAGATTATGCTGGGTCCACAGGGCAATACAGGTTAACTTCAAGAATCTCTTCCACGAGGTCATGAGCTCCTTCTGGGAAAGCTCCTCCCACTCATCTCACACTCCAGGCTAATGGCACCTGGCCCATAGTGGGTGTCCATCGAATGTTTGCTGAATGAATAGGAGCCATCTCCTGTTAAAAATAGCTTGTTTCTCCCATCAGTGAGGCATCTCTTCTTTGAGGTTTACTGATGCTTAGAGGAGGGTCCAAAACTCTTGTGTTCTGTCATTTTTAAAATATGCTCTAATTATACCCTAATATAGCAGCATAGATACCATAGCGAGATTCCCCTAACAAGCAGGTCAGCTCACTGTTTGGGTCCTATTGCTGTGCATTGTTGTAACTCAGTTGGAATTTTTAAAACTCATAATTTAAATTCTCAGGAAACTTTCTGTTTGCTGGCAATATCTTTGTACGCACAAATGCGGACACTTTTATCATTATTTGTCACCTGTTTAAAAACCAAATACCAAAAAGTGCCAACTTTATAATACCTCATGCATACTTCAGGCTTCCACCTAATCTTGCCTTTCCCCAGACTTAGCTGCTCCTAAATGTCACAGCTCACAAAGGAGTGGAACGGGCAGCAATTAACCAACATAATTTTTACATATGCAAGCTTCACTAAAAAGGCCAATAGAGGTATAGGCAAGAATTTAGCAGTTTTAAGGATTAATGAAAACTAAGTAGACACTACTTCAGAATCATTAATCAGGTAGTCAGCCAATTCAGTCCAAAAATGTATGGGAGGGGCGCCTGGGTGGCTCAGTTGGTTAAGCAACTGCCTTCGGCTCAGGTCATGATCCCGGAGTCCCGGGATCGAGTCCCGCATCGGGCTCCCTGCTCAGCGAGGAGCCTGCTTCTCCCTCTGACCCTCCCCCCTCTCATGTACTCTCTCTCATTCTCGCGCTCTCAAATAAATAAATAAATCTTTAAAAAAAAAAAGAACAAAAATGTATGGGATGTGTTATTCATATATTCACAGATCAAGCAGTTGAATACCAACTCTGTGCCAAGCGCGGTGGGGTTGCTGTGGTTGAGAGGCAGGTACCCAGATTAAGCCCAATGTGAATGACTGGGGAATTAACTCATGTTACTGCCCTTGAAAGGATAACTCACTATTATGAAGAAACAAAGAAAATATTAGATAAAATACATTAACATATAGAAAGACATGTCTACTACTGTTTCTAAAGGGAAACGCATTTCTCGGATGTCCTTTGAGGTTGTTTGGCTGCATGGGGAGGAGTCAAACAAATAGTACGCAGCTGGTTGAGAAGAGGAATACTATAAGCAGGTGGCAAAAAGGAAAACAGTGGTCAGTGGGCGGGAATCTGAAGGTCAGACCGCAGGGTGGCTTCAGAGAAACCTCCCACTGACTGTGGTGCAAGGGATCCAGAAGGGGGAGCTGGGAGGGAGCGTGTAAATGCAATAAGGGGAGACGACCCCTCTGGCGCCTACATGGGGGGATTCTCCGCCTCGGAGATGAGGGTCTTGCATGGTGTGTAAGAGACCCCAGTGGTATAGTAAGAGTGGGCTGAGAAGTCACTGGTGGCAGATGACAGCCCAAGTCAGAGGCAGTGGTGCTTCTATCTTGTGTGTGCAGGAGGACTCGGAGGGCTTCTGCGTGTCTAATTGCTGCACGTTCCCTATACCAACCGGAGATAAACTCTGTCTTCTCAGTGCTAAAAGCTGACTATGAAGCAGATGTATCTATTATACGCACACACACACACGAGCTAAGTACATGTGGGTATATAAACACACACGTGTGTGTGCGTGTATTCCTACTCTAATATATACTTGGCCCTTAAAGGAGTCTTAGCCTGGTGGGAAGGACAAAACATGGACATAGGTAATTATAACGAAGGTGACGTGTCTCAACCCCACAAAGAGTAACCATCAGAAACCCTCAGGGGCGCCTGGGTGGCTCAGTTGGTTAAGCGTCTGCCTTCCGCTCAGGTCATGATCCTGGGGTCCTGGGATCGAGTCCCACATTGGGCTCCCTGCTCAGTGGGGAGCTGCTTCTCCCTCTCCCTCTGCTGCTCCCCCTGCTTGTGCTCGCTCTCTCTGTCAAATAAATAAATTTAAAAAAAAAATCTCAAAAAAAAAAAAAAACAACCCTCTCAGAAACCAAAACACTTGCGTGAGACCTAAGAAGCATTCTCGTTAAAAACAAGTAAAACACAGGGACACATTCTGTCATTGCTGCTCATCAACACTGAACTAGAGGCCTCCCCTGGGCAATAACAAAATCGAATACAGACGAAAGATGGAAAGGAAGACACAAAATTATCTGTTAAGGAACGATATAATGGTCTACTTAGATAAATTTAAGAAATCAACTGAAAATTCAATAGAATTAAGGTTGAGAATAGTTCTGGTTGGCTGGATATAGACAAACAAAACATATGAACAATTTCCTCAACATGAGTCATGACTTTTTAGAGACTATATGGGGAAAATCCATGAAGGGGAAAAAAAAAATGCCATAATACACCTGGGAATAAATTTAATAAGAAATGCACAACATCCATCCATAAAAAGATAAATTTCAATTGTACTGAAAGACACAAAAGACATAATGAAATGCAAAGAGATGCCAAGTTCCTGAATAGGTGAGCACAATATTGCAAAGACGTTCATTCTTCCCAGACTAACTCATAACCTCAGTGCAGTTCCAACCAATCACAGAGACTTTATAAAACGGAAGTTGGCAAGATTATTCTAAGGTTCACATGAAAGTGTAAATGCTTAAGAACGACTCAGGCAATTCTAAAAAGAGATCGTGAGGGGAACCTTTCCCTAAAGGTAATAGGTACTACATACTGGTACTTTTCTAAAGATGCTACTTGTAATAACTGACGATCTTCACATCAATTTTACAAGGTACGTATTATTATTAACCCATTTTCAAGATAGGGGAACTGAGACAAAAAGAGTAAATTGCTTGAAGTCCCAGGGCAAGTAACTGGAGGTGGCAGGGCTGGATTTTGAACCCAGGCATCGTGGCTCCAGAGTTCATGCTCTTAAACACCATAAAAATGAGAGAAATGGCACAGGAAATGGATGAATTGGCACAGGAAATGGCATAGGAAATGGATGAATAAGAAAGAATACAAAGCCCCAAACAGATTCATGCATATATGGAAAATTTGATTCTTGACAAAGGTAGCCATTTCAAATAAATGGGAAGAATATCTCAGTCAATAAATGTTATCAATAACTGGCTAGCTATTTGGGAATAAATTATAAAAAATAGGGTAAGATCCCTGCATTAGCTTTCTACTGTTGCTCTAACAAATTACCATAAATTTAGCAGCTTGAAACAATGCAAATTCATTATCTCACAGTTCTATAGGTCATAAGTCTGAAGAGGCCCAGCTGGTTCCTCTGCTCTGGTATCACAAGGCCAAAATCATGGTGTTGGCTTAGCCTAGACTCTCATCTGGAGGCTCTGGAGGAGCATTTGTTTCTGAGCTCATTCAGGTTTGGGGCACAATTCAGTTTCTTGCAGCTGAAAGGGCTGATGTCCCCATTGCCTTGCTGGCGGTCAGCTGGGAGTCTCTCTCAGGCCCTGAAGGCCACCTTATATTACCCCCTCCAATTTTAATCAGCACCGGTGAACTGGATCCTTCTCACACTTCAAATCTCTCTGCCCTCTTCTTCTGTCACATCTCTTCTGCCTCCAGCCAGAGAACGTTCTCTGCCCTTAAGTGGTCATGGGTTTAGATTAGGCCTACTCCTTATTTTGAAGTCAGTGATTAGTAACCTTATCTACATTTACAAAGAGAATATATTTTATTTTATTTATTTATTTTTAAAGATTTTATTTATTTTTATTTGACACAGAGAGAGAGATAGTGAGAGAAAGAGTACAAGCAGGGGGAGCGGCAGGCAGAGGCAGAGGGAGAAGCAGGCTCCCCACTGAGCAAGGAGCCCAATGAGGGGCTCAATCCCAGCACCCTGGGATCATGACCTGAGCCAAAGGCAGCCCCAAGAGAATATATTTTATAATCTTAGGGTAGGGAAGACCTTCCCAGGCAAACTTAGAAACCATAAAGAAAAAATGAAAAATAGTGTTCTCAAAAAATTAAAATATTGAATATAAAATTAAAGGAGAAGAAACTGGAAGCACTTGCAATTTATTTATCACACCACTAAGATACAGAATATGTAAGAAAATTAATTTCTATAGGTCAAATTAGAAAAACAAATCGATAGAACAAATTAGCAATGAATGTGATGAAGCAACTCACAGAAATGCAAATACTGGATTTCCACTTAAATAATTCTCTCCAAGTCTGTTTCGAAGTATTAGGGAACTTGGGGCACCTGGGTGGCTCAGTTGTTGGGAGTCTGCCTTCAGCTCAGGTCATGATCCCAGGGTCCTGGGATCAGCTCTGCATCAGGCTCTCTGCTCAGCAGGAAGCCTGCTTCTCCCTCTCCCACTCCCCCTGCTTGTGTTCCCTCTCTCGCTGTCTCGCTCTCTGTCAAATAAATAAATAAATAAATAAATAAATAAATAAATAAATAAATAAA
>NW_023270494.1:12004294-12138391 GCF_011800145.1 Mirounga leonina
AAATAAATAAATAAATAAATAAATAAATAAATAAATAAATAAATAAATAAATAAATAAATAAATCTTTAAAACAAACAAACAAAAAACCCCCCAAAGCATTATGGAACTAACGAGGGAAGAAGCATAGGACCAAGATCCTGAAAATGATAGATATTAAGAGAGCTTGTAAGTCTTGGGAATATTTTTATGTAGTGGCCTTTGCCAACTCTAGAGTGGTTGGTAAGAGGCTGAGAAGCTGAACAGATCTTTTAACAGCCTCACAAAAAAAAAGCCATGGAGACACAGGCTGCAGTCCAGGTCTCACTAAATGGGAGCACCCGGTAAAATCCCATGCTTTGGGTGGACTTCACACCCTATGAGAAGGAGTGAATTGGAAATAGACCAGCCCTCTCTAAAACTAGCTTCAAATCATCTCAATTCCTGAAAATGGATTAAGGTTATTCAGGATAGCAAGTGCCACTACCTGCCCACCTAGAAGCAAATGTAAATTCTCTCTGGAGAAAATTATCATCATTCTAGGTAGGCTTCAAATTATTTCTATGAAGTTCTATATAAAATATCTGGCATTCAATCAAAAATAGCCAGGCTCACAAGAAAGCAAGACAGTATGACCAAAAGCCAAGAGAAACAAAGACAATAAAATAAGATCCATGTGAATTCCACATAATGATGATCAGACTTAGACTTTAAAAGAACTGAGATAAATATGTTCAACAAAATAAGAAAAACAGCTGTGAACTTCAGCACAGGACAGGAAACTAAAAAGAAACTAAGCAGAAATTCTAGCTCTGGAAAATATAATAACCAAAATTAAGAATGGGTTTAACAGCAGATTAAACACAATTAAGGAAAGGAACCAGAAGCTGGATTTAAAAAATATCCAGAATAAATACAGAACACAGGGAACAAAGTTAGAAGATCTAACATACATATAATTATAGTCCCAAAAAGAGGAAAGAGAGTCAGGCAGACGTTAAAATAGAAAATCTGATACTATAACCACTAAGGAAAGTATATACATGACTAATTGAAAATCTTCCAACAAAGAAAACTCTAAGTCCCAATGGCTTCATCTACCATTTTAAGGATGAAATAGTATCAGTATTAGACAAACTCCTCCAGGAAACAGATAAAGAGAGAACACTCCAGTTTGTTTTATGAGGACAGCAAACTTTGATACCAAAATCTAGTAAGAACATTATAATAAAAGAAAAGTATAGGCTAATCTCACTCATAAACACAGATGTAAAAATCCTAAACAAAATATTGGTAAACCAAAATCCAGCAACAGATAAAAAGGGATAACTCATCACAATCAAAAAGGGCTTATTCCAGAAACTCAACACTGATGATTCAATGTTAGAAAACTAATCTATGTAGTTCATAGTATTAGCAGAATGAAGGGCAAAATTCATATGACTATCTCAAAAGATGGACAAAAGGGCCTTTAAGAAACATCCATTTATAATTTAAAAGTGAAAAAAATCTTTGTAAGAATAGAAAGAAACTTTCTTAATATGAAAAGGGAAACTACACAGAAGTCAACTTTATTTCTATATACCAGGAACCAATGGTGAGAAAATAAAATTTTAAAAGTAGTACCATTTCAAAAAGCATCATAATATGTAAAATAAATAGGAATAAATTTAACATGAGATGTGTAAGATATCTTTACATAAAATAATAAAAGAATTAAAGAATTCTTAAATAAAGCAGAGGGATATACTATGCTCATGGACTGGGAGACATTAGAAATTGACAAGTTGAGTCTAAAATTTATACAGAAATGCAAAAGGCTACAAAAAACCTATCACTAAAATGTAAGCTTCATAAGAGCAAGGATTTTTCTTTGCTCACTGATGTCTATCAAGGCCAGTAAAGGATCTGATACATAGTAGTTGCTCAGGAAGTATTTGTTAAATTGAATTGAAATGTTGAATGTATCACTTAGGAGTTTAGAGAGTTCACCCTGAGCTGTGGCATGTTCTAATTTACCATCTTATTTACCTTCCTCTTTTTACCAACTCAAGCAAAACCTCAAAATCTTCTGAGCCAAATGAAGCATTTGGAATCATTTGGTCTAGGTTTCCAATTTTTTCCCATTCTTTCTGCATGGGCATTCCTTCAAATAAAATCTTAAAGCAGAAGGGTAGAAAAACGAGATAAATTGCTGATCTGGTTCTATAGTGGGGGGCCAGGCCTGACGTGCCATCTGTCAGATCCTTTCTGCCGCTACCGAAAGAACCAAGCTTGATGTAAGCCTGACATCTGGGCCCTTTCTTCTCCACCATGCCTTGCTACCTACCTGAGCCAGGAAGAGCCCCCCACATAAGTCTGTCGTTGCTAAAACAGTGCAAACCCTCCCTTACTTCTTAATTAAAATTAGAAAATCTGTCAGAGGGCTTTCTACTCCTACTTCTTGCCTCTTCTCAATAATCCTGAGTGTAAATCTCACATACAAAACCAAAAATGGATCTTTAAATGATGTTTTCCTTTATTATAATAACAGAAGCTCCTAGAGGACAAGGTTTCCATGTCAACTCTATACGCTGAGTGCTGAGAAGGTATTAGATTGTCTGCTTCAAAACAGGTGTCATATTTCATACAATTTTAACCACGCCAATGATGCTCTATTCTTCACTAGTTCTAATTTCTCTATGTGATTCAAGAAGTCATTCTTTGCACTTGAACATTTTATGGCAATATTTTCTTCAATTGGAACTGTCCTCGAGTTCTGTATAGAAATCCAAAAGGTTACATATGTTCAAAGGGCCTTTTAAGTTTCTCAATTTTCCTTTGTATAAAAATATCACCTTTCTTTCCTTATTTCTAGTTTAAACAGATACACATCTGAGGCCTCGAAAATACCTGGGCTCTGTCATTTGTTTGACAATAAACAATTTCCATTGCTTCTACCTCCAAATAGCCTCTTTCAACTGGAAGGAGATCTTCTCTGGCTGGATGAGAGCAGAAGAGGAATTTTAAGTAAATGTTAGCTCAGAATACGCGATGACTTCTGAGCGTGACAGGCACAGTAAGTAGTCATCAAACGTTTTTCCCTGTCACCGTGCTGACTCACTCCCATCCTCTTTTACCATCTCTCTCTTTCTCTCTTCTTGGACTTCCTCTTTCCAGCCATTCACTCAATTCCATGACCAGTGCTCAGCAGCTGCCAGAAAAGTAAGCCTTGACAGGACACTGGTCAGGGATATAGTCTCCTTTCTCTCTTCCTGGGAGACTGTATTCCATTACGCAGGCTAATGCTCGTGATCATTCTTCTTGTCCACCAATGTACAAAGGTGGCATAGAAGAAAACTTGGTTTTAAGCTTTTATTCTTGCGTTTTAAGTGCCTCCATAATTCAGTGATTTGGAGTAAATCATTTTTGGAATAAAAAGACAGTTAAAAAAAACCACTAAAATTCCAGCCAAAACTACCTTAAAGATAAAATTAAACCACAAGAAGGCATAATGTATTACCACATTACTTCATTACAGGAGTGCAAGATGAGACCCAGCCCCAGGCAGCCCCAGGTCAGAGCCTTTGTGGCCCTCACCCCCGTCCCCGTGGCCCCCCAGTGTTCGCTGCATGGACAAAGAGCCCCTTCGACAATGTAGAAAATGCTTTATGGAGAAACACCTGCAATGATGCAGTGGGTGCTTTGCTGACACCGGATTTGATACGTCAGCAAAGCACAGGATTAAAAACATGCCTCCTCTCTCCTCCCCCCAGCACAACCAGCCTGGTGAAGTTAAAAACAAAGGGAATCTCAAGAAAGCCATGACGAAATACAGAGCACATTCATCCCAGAAGAGCTGCTTTAAGTTCTCCTTTAACAACAGCGTTGTGATCCTTGTGCATAGTTTGTGTACAGGTGTTGACTTGCTTTGCCCCTAAAATCTAGAATTCTAACAGAACTGATTTATAAGGAACATTTTGATGAGATGCATATTTTAATGAAAATACTCATGTCCCTGACACAGTGTTTCAAGTGTTTTTCAGAAAACAGCGGCAAGTATTCAAATAAACCCTCATTGAGAATAAGATGTGGCCAAAATTAAATGTGGTTCTATCCCTCATAACAACACAAATTTTAGAATGATGCATCATACCAGCTGTCTGGGAACAAATGTATTTTGTTGGCATGGGAACAAAAGAATTAGTCTGAATTTTGTAAATAAACTGTGGTTATTAAAATCACTCGAAACAAGCCAGAATAATAACCATTAAACATGAAAAGTCAATAAAAGTCTTTGAATTTTATTTCTGTTGCAATTATTATTCCTGTTTTCATAATGTGCTTTGGGATAAAACATAGTTTTGAGCTGTTAGTACTTTTAAATAGATTTCACTGGAGCTGAGTTAGCCAACAGCAGCTAAGACTGTGAAGTTTTAAAATCCATTATGGAAAACAGAAATTAAAGGCTTGGAAGTCTGCAAAAGACCAGTTCTTCCTCTTAACAATTGTCACGATTATTGCCTCATTGATTTTCTGTCTACATAGCGTCTTCCTCTGTAGGGCTGCCTGTGACTCTATAGATTTGTTAGTTACTCTTGATGACTGAGGTGGTTTAAAGACAAGCAGTGCTCCCCAATGGAAGCTTTAAATATATTGATGTTGCTTCTCCTAATATCCATGCTGCTCCCCCACAGATCACTGGGCTTTGTGGGAGGCAAATAAAGTCTTTGGGAATACAAATGATGATCGTTGTAAGGGTGGGCCAGGCAGAAACAGCTAAGGCTCTGCCAGATATGGGTAACATGAGCCCAAAGCCACCGATACTAAAGGGATCCAATTTTATTCTTAAACCCAGGAACCTAGGAAGGAAGCTGCAGAATGCTAAGTTTATCTGTAGAGAAAATAAAGGACTTGGCTGGGCGCCTGGGTGGCTCAGTTGGTTAAGCGACTGCCTTCGGCTCAGGTCATGATCCTGGAGTCCCGGGATCGAGTCCCGCATCGGGCTCCCTGCTCAGCAGGGAGTCTGCTTCTCCCTCTGGCCTTCCTCCCTCTCATGCTCTCTGTCTCTCATTCTCTCTCTCTCAAATAAATAAATAAAATCTTTAAAAAAAAATAAAAAATAAAAAATAAAGGACTTGGCTGGTATCCCTCCTGCTTTGTCCTTCTGAGGGCATCTTGTGGAATAGATTGCAAGGAAAATCTGCCCTGATTGAGAGAGGAGCAGAAAGGTGGGCTGCATGGCATTTGCCACACCACGGATGAACCCAGGGGACAGCAGGCTGAGAGAAATAATGCAGAGAACTCAGAGGCTCTCATCCCTCTGTGGATTTTTAAAAAGATGGAAAAAAGGGGAGCTCAGGGAAACAGAGTGGTATGCTGGGTGCTGGGGGTGGAGAGTGTGTGTGTGGGGGAAATGTGGAGATGTTGGGTAAAGGGTGAAGACTGGCAGTTGTTAAGATAGTTCTGGGATTTAGCCTACAGCGCGGTGACTATCGTTCGTAAGACTGTGTTGTCTCCTTGAAATTCACCATGAGAGTGGATCTTCAGCATTCTTACCACACACACACACACACCACAGTAACTACATGAGGTGATGGAAGTGTTAATTAACTTAATTGTGGCAATCATTTCACAATGTGTATCATATCAACACATTGCTTTATGTTTGTTTTAAATATATACAATTTTATTTGTCAACATACCTCAATAAAGGTAGAAAAAATTACTGAGAAAACAAGAGGGAAGGTGGGCTGTGTGGGTAGGGTGCTGGCATTCCACTTTCCCTTGGTTTTCCCAAGCTACGAACCTTCTGAGAACCCCAGATAAGCCATGAGATAAGCCATGAGAACGCTCAATGATCCCACTCACTCCAGAGGACAATTATACAAGAATATATTTATTCTAACAAAAGCCTAGACAAGAATATGTTCAGAAAGAGTCTACTTAGCATATGGTTAGGGGTGCAATATAAAGGATCTGGAGTTGCTACCCGAGTTTGGTGGCTTTGGGAACTCTTCATTCTCAGACTCCTTGTGGAGATGCTGCTGCTAATCCCCCATTCCTTCTTCCTGTCTTCCTTCCACGAATCCCCCGGGTGCCACATGGGCCCAGCATGGGCCGAATGCTGATTATAAGGATGAATATGACACAGTCCCAGCTCAGGGGCCCACCCTCAAAGAAGGCAAACATCTACTAAGGGAGTTTGATGGGAAAACCTTTAACAGAGTTTCACAGAAAGTGTTAAAAGAGCACAGATGAAAGAGGGACATGGAGTGGGCAAGAGAGTTTTGAGGATGAGATTCAGGGCAGCAAGGGCTTTACTGAGCAATTCGGTGTGACGACAAGCCCTGGGGGGAGTGCCTTGAGATGATACATAGGGCCGTTACCCTCAAGGAGCTTAAAGTCTATGGGGTCTCTCTTTGGTTTTCATGACATTAAATTCAGGTGTACAAGATAGTGACTTGACCATTCATGCCTTTAAAACCTCCCTACTTTTTCTTGTCCATTCATCTGCCCGCGGGCCTCTCGTCTCTTGCCTCTCAGTATCATCCTCATCCTGTGGCCTTTGCTAGATTCCCCCATCAAGAGGATCCAGACATGAATACATTCTTTATGAGTTCTAGTTCATATTTTCAATTACATGTCTCCAAATGAATGTCTTGCAGCTAGCCTCTCAGACTCAATATCTCATGCACAATACACTATTCATCAGCCTATCAATTCAAAGATGTGGTATTATTCTTTTCTTTTGCCCTCTAAATCTTTGTGTTCGGTGAATTTCAAGTGAGTCTTCACATCTACTCCTTTCTACTCCCTTTGACAAGATAGAGTTCGAGCCCTCCTGATCTCTTGTGATTTGTGATGTGAATTTTAGTGCTATACCCTCTGAATTCATCTCTTTTCATCCCCTGGTCATCTCATCTTCTGCTACCAGATTAATCTTTCTAAAGTATAAATGCAATTATAGAACACTACCCAGTTAAAGGGCAAAAATCCTCAGTGGCCGACAACTGCTTTCTGACCAATGACAGATTTCCTTAGCACTGCATCCAAGATTAGCCACCAATGCTCCTAACACATAGCGCAGTGCTTGGTAAAGAATAGGTAATAACACAGGTTTGTTCTTTTTTTGAACGGATGAAATGAACCCAGCTAACTCTCTGGTCTTATTCTCCTCTTCACTGATGCTACCCTCTGACCAAGATATTAGTCACTATTCCCTGAACCTTCTGAGCCTGCATTCTGCTTCACATCTTCCCTCATTCTGTTCCAAATGTCTTTCCTTCCTGCTAATGCCTAGGTTACCTGTCCCCTTGTACTCTATGGACAACTGTAATGACACACATTTCATCTGCATTATGTTTTATACTTTTTGAAGTATTTCTCACACAGTATCTTGTTTTGATGTTCACATCAATCCTGTGGAAGGGTATTATTACTGACATTTTATGAACCTGATATTCAGAAAGGTTAAGTGACTTGCCCAAGAACACATGACCATAGTGACAAAGATCGACCTAGAAGCAGTGGTGCTTCTCTGTTGGATCATACTAGTCCCTGAAGCCTCTCCTTTTTCTCCTCCCCATGTCTTGGTAGGGGTCTCTGGGCCAACCTTTGTTCCCTCCTCAAACACACACAATTATCTGTGACTGTCCTGTTCACTAGATTCTCTCCTAAATTAATTGATGTGGTTAGACCTTAAATATAAAGTGAGCTGCTACAAAGCAGTGATTGAAATGTTAAGTGTGACCGGATTTTATATCCCGTATATATTTGCATATATAATATATATTACATGTAATAAATATTACATTATTGATTTAGTTTTTGCACTTTTTAATAATCTTCCAATTTTTTGAGTATAGTTGACACACAATGTTCCATTAGTTTCAGGTGTACAAGATAGTGACTTGACAAATTTATAGATTATGCTATGCTCACCACAAGTGTAGCTACCATCTGTTACCATACAATGCTATTATAGTATATTTACTATATTCCTTACGCTGTGCCTTTTATTCCCATGACTTATTCATTCCATAACTGGAAGCCTCTATCTCCCTCCCCCCTGTACCCATTTTGCCCATCCCCCCATGCCCCTCCCCTGTGGCAACCACCAGTTTGTTATCTGTTATAGGTCTGATTCTGCTTTTTGTTTGTTTATTCATTTGTTTTGTTTTTTTTAGGATCCACATAAATGAAATCATATGGTATTTGTCTTTCTCATTCTTATTTCACTCAGCATAATAGGTTCATCCATGTTGTTGCAAATGGCATGATCTCATCACTTTTTATGGCTGTGTAATATTCCACTGTGTGTATATATACACACACATATACATATAGAGAGAATTTATTCCATTGTATATATTCCATTTATATATATTTCATATAGATTCCAATTTCTCTCTCCCTTTCTCACACACTCTCTCTTCTCACATATATAAGTCATATTTTCCTTATCCATTCTTCTACTGATTGACACTTAGGTCGCTCCCATATCTTGGCTATTGTAAATAATGCTGCAGTAAACATAGGGGGGCATTTATCTTTTTGAATTAGTATTTTTGTTTTCTTTAGGTAAATACCCAGAAGTAGAATTACTGCATTATATGGTAATTCTATTTTTAATTGTCTGAGGAACCTCCACACTGTTCTCCTGAGTGGCTGCACCAGTTTACGTTCCCACCAACAGTGCACGAGGGTTCCTTTTTCTCCACATCCTTGCCACACCTGTTATTTCTTGTCTTTTTGCTTCCAGCCATTCTGACAGGTGTGAGGTAATATCTTATTGTGGTCTGATTTGCAGTTCCCTGATGATGAGTGATGTTGAGCATCTTTTCATGTGTCTGATGGCCATCTGGATGTCTTCTTTGGAGAAATGTCTATTCAGGTCCTGTGCCCATTTTTTAATCGGATTGCTTGGGTTATTTTGGTGTTGAGTCGTATAAGTTCTTTATATATTTTGGATGTTAGCCATTATAGGATATATCATTTGCAAATAGCTTTTCCCATTCAGCAGGTTGCCTTCACTCTATATTTTAAGACAATTTATGAATTACTTGTGTCAGCGCAGTCCAGACCCTTCATGCCTGGGCACACCAGATATGACTAGGAACTAAACCAGCTGGCTGCCCCAAAATGCTAGCCATAAAACCAGACAGGCTCTCCAAGGGCAGTCCCAGGCAACAAGATGTGGTAGGGGCCCATGTGCTCCACAAGAAGCTGGCAGAAGTACTGCTCCCTCTCGCCTCCCCAGTCCCGACCATTCAGCAAGGACCTGGTTCCCCTGAAGGCCACAGGCTCCTGAAACCACGGCCTACCTGGGGAGGTGGACCCTACCCTGTTACCAGCTAGAGATCTTTCCGTCCCTTCCCCTTGGGGAAGATGGACAGCAGTACCAACGTGCATGTTCTTTCTGCATCTTGTGAGTTTGAACCTCTATGCCAGTTAGAAGAAAAAAAAAAACCTCCTTTATATTCCATGCCTGAAGTCCCTTTTACACATATGTTCTCTACTCTACTTGACTGTAAGCTCCTTGAGGACAAGAACCATGACTTATTCATCTTCGTGTCTTCTCAGTACCGATCACTGCCTGGCACAATATGCCTATCAAAAGAATGAGACTTTGTGCAAAAAAAAAAGTAGGACCCTGCAAGTGAAATGCGCAGCATTATATTTTATTTATTGGATCTTGAAGGTATTGTTTTTTTTTACTAACTTATTTAAAATCATCTGCTGAGAAACTGTGTGACCAATGTAATCAGAGCTACTCATACTTTCAAAACTTAAGATACTCAGCTCAAAGGAGGGGTTTTGTCCCATGTATGTTATTATCAGACATTGTTTGGGGACTTTGTGATAAATATTGCTTTGTATAGTGTTAAAAATACCAAGTAAAATGTTAGACTATTTCTTTTCTTCCTTCTCTTTTCTGTAACTTATCAGACCAAATTATCTTGGCCAGGGCTAGAAAATTACTTAGTCTCATTGCAAACAATGAAATCTTGTTTGCTCCCATGAATGAGATTTAGTTTTACACATATCTGAACCTAAGAGTTGCGTGGCATTTATCCATTTTACAGAGTGCTCCATATAACGGAAAATAATTTCCTGCGAGTGAGCTGGATAGGTAGGAGCAGTCCTACCCTGGGCCCACCATTACCACGTTAGGGATTCCCTTCCTTTTCTGATGGCTTCGTTTCCTTGCACAATGAGGAAGTTCGCTCAGAGCTCTGATCCCTTTTTCTTGCTGCACTTACGGGATTCTTGCTTGATCTAATCTAGAATTCGAAATTTATTAACTCCTGGTATGGAGAAAAATAAGGATGATTTTTAAATTACTTTGTTATTTGTGGATTATAGGAAACGTGCTTCTATAGGGCTGACTTAGAAAATTAGTATTCTTCTCATTTTATTTGTGTTATCTTGAAGGTGCATCAGAGCACATTAACCCTTTGGAACTATGGGTGAACAAGCCTTCTTTGGTGACTCCTTGACTGCAGCCCCTGGGGTGAGGGGAGAGGTGACGGCGCACAGGCAAGGGGTGGACAGCAAGAATACCACCCATCAAGACCTGATGAGAAGCAGCTTTTTGTTTTTAATTAAAAACATAACTTTTAAAATGCCTCATTCATTTTTTGTTTTTATAGACTCAAAACACAGGAATTTTTCTTAAATGAAAAGCAGAAACAGTTTAAACTTTTTTTTTTTTTTAAAGCAAGCAAGTTAAAAAAGGAAGGCCAGGAAATTGTCTTTTGTAATTCTGCCAGTCTCAATTTTGATTCTTTGTGCAACGAGTATCAGGATAATAATATTTGGTTGAAAAGAAAGAGAAGAAATTTCCAAGAAGTTGTTTTGATTATTTGAGAGGCTGATGTCAGGCTGGCTACTGGTCCTACAGTTGCTTTGACAGATGCAAAAAAGAAAACCCTACACAACAATTTCGACATTTGAAATATCCTAAGTAAGCTCATCTATAAGGAGACCCTACAAAATGTCCATGGCGATACTTGTAATTATTTTTGACTATTTCCATTAGTGTCACAAGTTGAAAGGGGGCCATGGGTCAAATTTAGATAAAACCAAAATTAAATTAAGGGAAAGATAGAGGAATAGGATTTATTATGTGCCCATTATTTGCTCTTGAGTTTTGTTGAAACAATTGGCATCGAATCCTAGCCACACCCTAGGATCTTGTGGAAAGAATTCAACATTTTATGGTTGCAATGATTACGAAATACTCAGTTTTACCCATGGGTATTTCCTGACATTTCTTTGGTAAACTGTAGCCCTAACAGAAGATATCAGGAATTAGTGCAAGAAATAGTCTAAAAAGCCATTGTCACTACAAAGATGAAAGCAACTTTGATGATCAAAAAGAAGTCAATAAAAAAAGACAGAAAATGGCCCCTGAATCCTTCCCTATTGTTCATTTGGGATTTCTTAATTTCCCTACTCTCAATATATTATGGAATTTTCTGTGTGAAGTTTTGCCACGAATTAGAGTGATGTCAACAAAGTTTTACCTTAAGTCATATTTTATCACAAATTGGAGGAGCCCCAGGAGGGAGCACCATTTCCTGCCTTTAAGCAGCTGGTCTTCTAGTTCTGAGCATCTCAGGCAGAGTGAGTTCAGCCACCCTTCCACGGCGAGCAGGCCTATGGGGGCTGCAGCTGAACACTACGCCGCCGTCCCATGAGCCGTTGTCATCTGCAGCCAAATCTGCTCAGCTTTGGTCGCCTTCTCTCTTTGCCGCGCTCGGCCCACGGAGGGTTAGCGGCATTTGCCACCGTACCAGGTATCTGCAACCGTTCGTCACTGCTGTGCAGCCTTTTTATTCACCAGAAATGTCATGGAAGGAGGAAGGGTTCAGGATTCTGATACATCTGGCTTCGAATCTGCCTCTACTAGTCACTACTTGTGTGAGCTTGGACGAGTTACTCAGCCTCTCCGGGTTTTAGCGTGCCCTCGGTGAAACGGGGATGATAGTCCTGGCCCTATGTGGTTATTA
This sequence comes from Mirounga leonina, assembly GCF_011800145.1. Classification (NCBI taxonomy): domain Eukaryota; kingdom Metazoa; phylum Chordata; class Mammalia; order Carnivora; family Phocidae; genus Mirounga; species Mirounga leonina. The sequence goes on from NW_023270494.1 coordinate 12,016,268, forward strand.
TCACGACAAGGGAACTACCGTGTGTATCGTGTCTCAGACAGTGTCTGTCACCTTCACACCTTTGATCAAGTGTAGTTATTATTAAATGTTTCATCCCAGTATCATCTTACATTGTGATCCTGTTATTGACTGTACATTAGACTCTAGGAAATTCATATATATCCATGTATGTGCACATACATACATACATACTTATGCACATTGTATAAGACATGATATATACATAGATACATGGCATATATGTTACACAGGACAGATCAGAGAGTAGGAAGGAATTATAGGAGGTCAAGTCAATGCACTAAGCGGTAATATTCAGCATCTACTAGGTGCTCACGTTTGCCATTTTGTGCAATCCCCTACCTCGGTTCCTGTTTGTAAACATCTGCAAAGATGAATAAAGTTTCCCTCTTAGCCGTACTTCAGTGTTTACTCTTCCCACAAGGTCTTAATTATCTAACCTAATGTTTCTACAAGACAACTGAAGTGTGAGAATCTGTCAATACCTATGGCACTTTCTGGGCACAAAGGCTGGTGGCACTTAGGAGAACGTTAGCAATCCTCTATCCAATGGCTGGGGAAAATGCATTTATCAAAGGTTTCATCAAGACTCACAATCTCTATTGATAATGTTGTTGACTTTTTAGTTTAAACTGTCAAAATTACCACAAAGAATAATTCACTATAACCAGAAGTACTGGATGAAAATAATCCTGTCATTTGAAAATAAAATAGGTCATTAGCTACTGTCATAGCCAGATTATTCTGGTTATTTTAGACTTATTTCATCAACATAATGCAAAGAGGGGGAAAAGTAAAGCTCAAAAGAAAATCTGATTTACGTGAGTACGAGAATGTCCATACATCTGAGTGTGATGACGTGGCAGCCACTGCCGGCTGCACACTCAGCATCCATTTCCCCCCTTCTCGGTCCAGGCCATCCTTCCTCTCCTAGTCCCTCACCAGCAGGTGCCTCCCGATCGGTCTAGGCTAGCTTGGGCCTCTAAGTCCTCTTGCCAGGGCCTGGACAGGCCAGGCTGAGCACATGACCGGTTCTGGCCAATGAGATGTGAAGGGAGGCATGGAGGGGGGCGGCGGCGGTTCTGGGAAAGGTCTTCTTACTCTTCAGAAGGGCATTCTGGACACTGCCAGGTCTGCACGGTATGCCTGGAGCTGCAGTGGTCCTCTTGGATTGCGTTTGGGATGAAGCCATCATGGGAGGGGGAGCCACGGGAATGGCAGAGAAGCAGAGCCTGCCCTACCTGCAGACTTCGGTCGTGGGAGCTAATCGGTCCCCACGCCGCTTCCGCCAACTAGGGGTGGGGTATTCTGCTCCTCGCAGCCGGCGCACCCCAGGGGCAACGGGAAGTAAGGAAGCGGCTTGGCCTGGGGACAGGAAGCCGGCCAACCGGCCCAGCGGCAGCGGGGAGTGCCTACCTGTTCCTGTGACTCTAGTTCCTTGTGCTGTAGTTTCTTCTCTGCGCATCGCACCTGGTTAGCGCGGTTTTCTAGTTCGTCTTGTAAAGCCTGAAACGGTGTAAGATAAACACGTACATGTTAAAAATTCGCATCCTCAAAACGAAGTCTTGCCACCTGAACTGGCATTAGAAAGGCCTCGGCTCGAGCCATTACTGCTCTTCCCCGGAGCTCAGGCAAACAAAACCAGACTTTTAAGGTGACGCCCAGGTGTTTTCTGCTTTAGGAATAACCAGTATCACAAATTCCAAACAGAAGACAGACACATTAGCACATTCCGTTTATAAAAATGTCTCTGGGGCGCCTGGGTGGCTCAGTGGGTGAAGCGTCTGCCTTCGGCTCAGGTCATGATCCCAGGGTCCTGGGATCGAGCCCCGCGTCTGGCTCCCTGCTCGGCGGGGAGCCTGCTTCTCCCTCTCCCTCTACCTGCTGCTCTCCCTGCTTGTGCTTTCTCTCTTCCTGTCAAATAAATAAATAAAACCTTTAAAAAAAAAAATGTCTCTGATATTCCCAGCACAGAGCCACAAGCATGCAATCAAGCATAAAGCTATCGCTAATGAATGTAGCTCTCTCGTCCACCTGCAAGGTACGCTGCACTCTGAGAAGTGTTGTGACAGCCTAGGAATTGTAATGTCGGACTAACATGACAGGTTTCCAAATTACACTAATAGTAACCTTAAAGGAATTTCTTCATTAAGTCATGAAGGATGGTGTGGAATTTGAGGAGCCCGTAAGAAGTGTACGGAGAGGAGCTCTTTCAGTGGCCAAGTGGCTGCTGGAAACAGAATTCAGGTTAACATGGGGAATTTAGGAACCATGAGATCAATAATCATCATTGCCTCCATCACTATTTTAAGTAAAGAGGGGAAGTCGAAAAGAAATAGAATGCACTCAAACAATCTGACGTAATTATGGATATGATATACAGAAAGTTACAGGGAGAAGGGCACATGGCATGGTAACTGCAAAGGTACCAAATAAATTCTCAAAATAAAGTTCATTCAATCAAGACAACGGACTTCCTGCTATGTGTCAAGAACTGTGATAGGCACTCGAGATAGAATAGTAAAAGAAACCAGACAACAAAAAATTCCCTGTTCTCATGAAGCTTATATTACATTGGGGGGTAGACAATAAGCAAATAAGTGTAATATATCAGTGATAAGTATAGAAGAGAAATAAAGCAGGCCAGGAGAATATTCTGGATTGGGGTCGGGGAAGGTATTGCAATATTAAACCGGTGGTCTGAGATGACTTGAACAACGACTGGAAGGAGGAGAGAGAGCAAGTCATGGACAGCTGCAGGCAGAGCCTTCCAAGCAGGGGACACTGTATGTGCAAAGGCCCTGAGGTGGCGGGTTTGAGTCAGCATGGAGAGTGGGCACAGGGTGAGCCAAACCATCAGGGACATCATAGGTGCCAAGTCACATTAAGTCACGCAAAGCCTTGGAGGGCAAATAAGAACTTTAGATTTTATTCAGAGGTAGAAGGAAGGCTACTGGAGGGTGTGGGCAAGTGTTGCTTTAGTTTCTGTAAGGAATAGATGGAAAAGGGATAAGGGCAGAAGCAGGGAGGCAGGGTAGAGGCATTGAAACATACTGGGGAAGGACAATGGGGAAATGGACCAGGGTGGTGGGTGGTGGCAGTTGGGGGTTTGAAGATAGAGTGACAGCCCCAAGGGGTGGATGCAGAGCATGGAAATAAAAAGATCCCCAGGATTTTGGCTTGAGCAGGTAGAAGAAGGCAGTTGGGGAAGGTAAGGGAGGGGTCGGAGCAGAACATCTGTTTAGCTTGGGATGCATTACGTTAAGTCTGGGATGCCCATTACACATCCAAGCAAAGATGTTGGGTTGAAGCTACGTATATCTACATACAGATATACATAGTGGTTCTTCACCTTTTCTGGGGTTCTAGATCCAGCAAGCCAGCATCTGATGAATGAGATGTGGTCACTCCCCACATGGAAAAAGTATGCTTATAATTCGGTCTTTGAGATCAGGGAGTCTACAGATTGCCTGAAGCCCATCCACGGCTGAACCCCAGGCCAAGAACCTCTAATTTAAAAAGTAAAAAGGTCTGAGGATGAGATTGAAAGCTTTAGGGGCTCTTTGATACTATGTTTGACTATAAAATCCCCAGTTCAACCCCAAGTCTGCCAACAAGCTTGAAGGTCTTCTTGTTTACAATTCTGGTATTGTGGTCTGGGAATGTAACTGTTCCTATGTTTGTTGATCAAGTCACAGTTTCTTTTTTCCTTTTGGTAGCTACCAATAAATAGGATCGTATCCGCTTCTCTGATGGCATCATTGGGGAGAGGAAGGATTACTGTAGTGGGAAGAATGTTTGCATGTTTTTTTGTTCCCAGTCTTTCCTGCTCTCCCATCCACTCTCATCCTGCTGTCAGAGAGATCTTCTTAAACCGAAATCTAATTATGTCAGCGCCCCACTGAAATGCTTGAACAAGACTCCAGCGTCCCTGAGATACAGCTCAAAGTCCTGAGCGTGGCTTGCAGGGACCTCTGTCTTCTGGTTCTGGCCAGGCTGAGCCCCGTGAAGCCTCGGCGTCCCGCTGAGGGGCTGTGGCCAGGATCAATAACCAGGGCGGCTATCACTGACTGTGTGGGGTTTATTTTTAACCCTCACTGCAATCCTGGGCAGTAGGTGCTGCTTCCTCTGCGTTGGAGAGCACAGAATTGAGGTTTGGCGAGATTCCGTAGCCTGCTCAGGTCCCCGTGGCCGGTTCTCAGGCACTGGACTGGAATTTTAAAACATTAACTTCACATTCTGTACATTTTGCTATTCGCGCTGCCTCCTTCTCCCTCTGTACCTATTTTTCTCTTTTCTTTGCTTGCAAGCTTCCCCACCTGCTCTGCTTGATGGCGTCAATCGTGAGAGCTAAGAATGGACTCCTCGGGGCTTTTATCCTTCTAGTGCTTCAGAGAATCAGCGTCCGTGTCCATGCAGGACTGAGAGCATAAGCAGCAGCTCGGGGCTCTCTCCCCCTCAGGCCTGCAAGCCTAGTGCCAGACCAGCTCGACGCCTGGCACACACTTGACACTGAATTCATGTTTGTGGAAGGAGCTAATAAATATTTGAGCTATCCTCCCTGAAGAAATGTACTTCAATCATCAGGGCTTCCAAACGTCCTGAATGCAGCACATTCAACTAAAGGTTATTATGTTTCTCGAAACAGAGAAGATACAACTATACCTTCCAAATATCTATAGCTAGACATATATTATATATGTATATATATGACATTGTTGTTACTTGTGATAATATTGTCTGCTTTCTGCCACAATAAAAAATACACCACTTCCTGTACTTTTTTTAGTTTTAATTTTTATCTTTATTCTATTTTTTTAAAGATTTATTTATTTATTTATTTGAGAGAGAGCGAGAGCACGCGCTCATGCACATGCATGGGGGCAGGGGAGGTGAGGGGCAGAGGGAGCGGGAGAGAGAATCCTCAAGCAGACTCCCCGCAGACCACGGAGCCCGACGACCCTGAGATCATGACCTGAGCTGAAACCAAGAGTCTGGCACTCAACCGACTGAGCCACCCAGGTGCCCCGAGTTTTTATTTTTATTTCATAGAAGAAAATAAAGGAGATGTGCACCTCTGTTGTCTTAAACAAAACATTGCTCCCTGCCTCGTCTCCCTCCGCCTCGTGTGGCAGCGGACCCTGGGAGCAGCCACACGCAGCGTCCCCTGTCCTCCTCTCTACCCTCTGGGCATCCCCGTCACACCGGCCAGCTGTCTCCTCCACGCTCCCGAGTCCATTTTCATCAGTCACTTGCTCCCTCCCAAATGCCCAAGCCGGAAGCCAGTTTTCTTCCCCATCCTGTGGCAGTATTTGGCCCTGTTCATGCCGCGGTATTTTTTCCCTTGAATTGTGAGCGACTAACTCTGCAGAGTGAAGCCAGGGCTCAAGTAAGGAGGCTGCTGCAAAAGCACAGGCCAGACGGGACAGGAGGGCTTGGAGGAGGGCTGGGGGTGGCGGTGGCAGAATCATGAATGGGGCGTCAGGGAAAGAGGGACTCCGAGATACCACAAGGCTTTGACACTGGACGACCACAGAATAGACACCGCGGACTACTGGAGGGACAAGGAGCCAGAGCAGTGGAGGCAGGCTGGTTTTTGACAAGTTGAGTTTAAGGTGCTGGTGGGACTTCACAGAGGACCAGTCACAGTGGGAGGGGGTTCTGAGCAGCGGAGAGGGGTCTCAGACTAGGTGCAAATAGGGCACTTCCTTGGGGAAGTAAGTCGAAAGCGAAGAGGTTTAAGAATCTGAATCATGGCTGACAGCCCACGGAAGAGCAGGCAGAGGGGGAGGAGGCCAAGGGGGCCGGTGAGAACTTGGGGGTGAGGGGGCAGCTGAGAATTGAGCCTTACGGGACTCTAGCTGAAAGCGTTTCTAACAGGACGGGTCACAGAATTACATCTGATCCTTTCTCCACACTCCACACAGTGAAAAGTCTAAGTCAACCATATTTTATCAATGTTATCAAACTAGAAGTGAAATTACATTTGCTTTTTAAAAAGGTACCATTTTCCAAATTTGCTCGTAATTTAAAGATGTAAGACATGACCTTTTGAAGGTTAATCAGAGAAAGCAGTATGTCGAGAAATTACTTTTATTATCTGTTAAAAAATCAGTTTAAAAAATTGGAAAAGTAACCAAATAATATACCACTTTCAAAAAAGTTCAGATGTACTTAGATGAAAGGAAAATGATGGTTTATATTGGCAGCTGTTCCTAGTCTCATATTCTAAAAAATTATTAGGCCATTAGAGTTCCAACCTCAGGATCTGACATAAGGACAGTGTGAAAGTGACCACAATTACTCAATCAGTACAAGAAGGAACATTCTTTCGAGTTGTGGCTTCTTTATTCAAAAGCCTTCAGATCTGACATTTGACACACACACACAAAATCACAACTTTTGGTTTATTCCTGAGAAAAGCCCATGATAATGAAAGAACAGAATGTCCAACATTGGGTCACAAATATAAAACAATCCAACTTGCACGGTTAAACTGTTTATTCTGCAAAATTATTCCTCATCTCTCAGCTCTGCTGTGTTAACTTGCATCATTACTGAAAAGGCAGTTCTTTTCTCCCAATTAAACCTGTCTTTAAATGCCATGTAAGTCAGCTTGCTGTAGGAAGCTACACTGTGCCGACTTTCAGAGTGCTTTGTGGTGGTCGGGAAGAAAGAATGACACTTTCCAGAAGAAAAATGTAAATGACATAATAAGCTTTGCAAGAACAATGAGGGTATACCACACTCTTGAAAAGGGAGCATGTTATAAGATAATTTGATTTGTTTGTTTAAAATATGAAAATAATTAGGGCAAATTAAAGTCTGAAAGATTATACATGTCAGTGGACTTTGTGGGGTAAGAAGGGCTGGTGGCTAACGTCCCCATTAAATAGCACCTGTGTCAGGACTAGAGCTTTGCTGCTGGTTTGGGGGGAAAGAAAGAGTACTAGAGTCGATGTTATTTTCATAAAATTTATAAACACGATTCAAAGCAAAGCACTCAACTTGTAAAATCATGCATTAAGGATTTATTTGTAGTCTTATTAAAAACCAAAGTTTCTCTGGCAGTTCTCAATCAATTAAACAAACATGAAATGATGGCAGATACATGCCTTTTAATAATGAATAAATGAAACAAGTTCGTTTCAATTATAAAGTGGTTAACAAGTTATTCTATGAAGGAAAAAGTCATTGGAAGGGAGAAACCCTGTGCTATAGTGATAAAAAAGAAATGGGGCATCTGGCTGGCTCAGTCAGAAGAGTGTATGACTCTTGATCTTGGGGTCATGAGTTTGGGCCCCACAATGGGTAGAGAGATTGCTTAGATAGATGGATAGATAGATAGATAGATAGACAGACAGATAGACAGAATGTTCCCAGTATACAAGGCATAGGACAGAGGCTTTCAAACTTAGTCTTTTGGTGTGACCAGAAGCCTTTCTAGAGATCTGACCTTGCCCTTAGCCAACCTCTTGGCCAGCTCCACAGATGGAGGTGGGGGTGGGCATCCATTCTGGCCCATGAGAGCTATCACCTTGTGATCCTTTTTCAGTAGGCTGTCTGGGCAAGCAAATTTGTCCTCAGCTCATCACCCAGAATATCTGGCCTCCAGGTTGTCACCAGAGACTACCATCTCAAACTCTCTACTTCCCCATCTTTACCAAAACCTCCATTGTGAGAAATTTGGAAAACTACGTTCTAATCAAAATAGAATCAAGAGGAAAAAGCTTCCCTCTCCTGAGTCACTTCTGGAAACACTGTCAGCAGAGTGAGCTCTTCCATTTTGTTAGGTAGACTGTAGGAGTATGCCTTCCCGCTTTTTAAGAGTTTTCAAACCAGTTCTCACTGACTTGAAATTTAATGCATTTTATGCTTACATTCTGCCTCATCCTGTGTTGCCAAGTTTTGGCAAAATGCCTATGTCTGACTTTTTCACAAATCATCACGAGGCCTATGGGCACATTTTTCTGAGCCTGCCGTACATTGAGGGGCAAAGGATAAATGGACCCTTTCCTTGGTTCTCTCCCATAGACCGTGTTCTACATGTTCTCTGGGAAGTGGGAATCTCGAATAGTGTAGAGTTCTTTTATTTGAAGAAACTGGGGTAAAGCATATGTAGACCAAAAAATCATGGATTAAGTTTTGCCCTGTATAAATATAAAATTGGGGTCCTCAAAGTCATTGATTTTGAAGACTTTGGGTTAGGTCTGTGGTCATGAAACGAGGAAGCAGACGAGCCTCTGCTGGGTGAAATGCAGAAGGGGCCTCATTAGCAGCAGTCTCTGCACAGCCAAGGAGTTTAATAAGCAAAAAAGCCGAGTATCTGTACCAAAGATGCTGCCCAAAAGAAGTCCACCTGGCAAACTGTTGAAAATTGATGGGTACATGGGGGTTCTGCATACTATTCCCCCTACTTTTGTGTATGTTCCAAAGTTTCCATAATGAGAAGCTAAAAAAAATGTTAAGCTTTTCCTACTTAAAAAACATGAAGTCACCATATCCTTCCTTTCATAGGTTTGAATTTGCTATCTTACTTCAGAGAAGACATGATTCATTCATCATTCAATGGGTAGGAGAGATATAGAAGGACTTCCCCATGTGTATTCTGAACATAAAGTTAAGGAAGCAAGGAGTGATGTTCATATTTTGACCTAAGGAGAAGATAATTGGAAAGGGAAGGCTTATTTATATTTTTATTAAGATATAATTTATAGACAGTAAAATTCCAGGTTTATTTTTTAATGGAAGTGGTCTGTTTTCTATTTAAAACATGTAAGATGATTTAAAAGTTTGTGTCATAAAATATCTATTAAGATGATAAAATCCTGATATAAGCCATCATCCCGATTGGTTTATCTATCAACCGGAAATGACACCTGATCTGTGACTACAGGGAAGAGACAATAATTATGAAGGGGATATAGGCATGACTCTCATTTAAACCTTAATTGCCTTTTTAATAACGCCCACATTTGTGTAAGTAGCATTACTTCAATTCAGTTTACAAACGGTGCCGACATTATTTCTGACGAGTCGGTTTTCCTTGGCATGTCAATGGATACAGAAACAGCAGATGATTTTCTTTCTACTATTGCTAACTGAAAGCTAGGGAAAATGAAAGAAAAGCAACAAAATCTCACTACTTTTATGTCAGATTTATAGACTTTTTTTAAAGCACATCTTGAACAACTGGGATACAGCAGGAAGACCAAGCCCTGTCTCCCAGATGAGGAGATCTAACTCTGGGGGGGAGGGAAGATGACACAATGGCAGAGGGACATTTTTCCTGGGTGGTCTCACTGGCTATTTACAGAGGCCACTATAGCTCCTGTCTGATTTTATTTTTTTAATAGGCTAAATCTACTAACAAAAGTAACAAGTCTTCAACTGAAATGCCAGTCAAGATTTCTTTCAAAGTGATTTCTTCATTTAGACCTACCCAGGATGAATAACAAACCATAAGAAAGTTTTATTAGTGATTCTACAGCGATGGAGAACGGGCTCATACTAGAGATCTAAAGAAAACCAGAACCACAGTCACTGCAGAGGCCACTAATGTATTTAAAACACAACAGTATATATATATATTTTATGGCTTACATTCAGGTTTTTAATTTTTTTTTCACATTCCAAGCAAGCACTTTTTTTTTTTTCTTTTTTAAGCCTCATAATTCAGTCTCTGGTGATATTGGTATGAAGAAAAGGAGATCTTTGGGGGTGTTAACCCCATACATATGTTACTCTTCACATCAGGCAAGATTCCTTTCAGGTGGAAAGTTTCTAGTCCTTGTTGCAACAAACCACATGTATAAGAAATTGCACTTGGACGTGAGCCATTGCTATAGTATGTAGTAGGCTACTGATTCAGCATGAAAGGCAAAATTATTGTGGCCAGTATGAAACACAAGAATAGCGTTTTCACCCGAGAAGAAGAAAGTTTTTACCTAATCCCTCTTCTCTTTTTCTCACCTATTTTCAGGCTTTTAAAATTCCTAAAGAACTTCCTTTAAAAGTCCTAAAAATGCACTTTTAAAAATGTTGGTTTTTCCTGGTCTTAACACAAGTTCTAGGAACAGAAGTCATGTTATTCCAAGACTATGACCTGAGGGAGCTGGCATCTCCTGAGGCACCTTATCAATGTTTCCCTAGTCACACAAAGACCCTCCTGACCTGACCCACATCTCCTCTTCAAGTAGCAAGTATTTTTCTACTCAGGAAATCCAAATCACAGGTTCTTATCTCAGGTAGTAGAAATCGAGGATCAAGCTCAAGAACCACAACTAGGATGTTTCAGGATCATGGAAGAGGGCGACAGAGTGAAAAGTGTTGACGTCTTGCAGACCACCCCTCTTCTGCACAAGCCCAGGGAAGAGGGAGCACCCATAAGTCATTCATTTCAATTTCGACTTTCTTAAAATGGCTAATCAGTCACACGCGTGATCCCTTGAGCCTGCAGCATTCATTCCAACAAACCGTGATTGTCTCCTCTATTAAAACTGAAGAAGGGACGTGCCGGCTAAGAGAGAAGGCAGATGAAGGAATGGCTACGGGGCTCCCTGCGGAGGTGGCTGGGGGCTGTCATTAACTAAGGGCGGGGGACAGACAGAGCAGAATTAAAATATATGGGAAGGAAGAGAGAAAATACGTTTCTGTGTGAGACAGATTCAGTGGTAATACGATGCCAGTGACGACCACGAGCGAGAGAGAGATCATGAAGGAAGCACTTCGGGGCAGTGAGATCTTGAGTTGAGTGTTAGAGGTGGAGTGCGCACCACGACACCAGTGTCCCCTGTCCCGTGGGCAGTGGCCCCCAGCTCCAGCAAGGACCTTCCTGCTGAGGGCCCTAAAGCTCATCTCCACACACATCTCGCATGTCCTCTGGTGTGGTGTCTCCCACTGTCTCTGTGTGCACATAGCTGCTCACCATCATCTCAGACTATCAAGTCCAAGACCAAACTCATGGTGTTCCTCCTCCACCAGCTTCCCTCCCCACTGTCCTGCCCATCAGTGACACAGCCCTCTTTCTGCCGCCACCCAGGTTTAAACTCACGGCCCTCCGTGGGCTGTCCCTCTTTCAATTCTCAGTCCCCGTTAGTTGCCCGAGTTCCTTCAATTTCTATTTGAAGGCACTCTTACTTCAGCCTTCATTTTTGCACAGTGGGATTCCGTATTTTTCCCGGCTGTGAACTCACTGCAACCCCCTGGAAGACAAATTTTTCTCAAAGACTATCTTTTTATTGCCATTCTCCATCTCCAAAAACATAAATGCCTGACCATCTCTTAACCCTGTCAAGGTTAACATTCTTCTACCTAGTTCCAAATCCCTCCATAGTCTTGCTTACTGTGCTCAGCATACTAACTCAAAGCTAACACGTTAGCTCCTACAGGTCAGGTACTGTGCTAACATGTCAGATCCCACAGGTCAGGCGCTGTGCTAACATGTTAGCTCCCACAGGTCAGATGCTGTGCTAACATGTCAGCTCCTTCATCAGGCTAGGAGCCTTAAATACTCCACTTCTTTTCACAATTACTCTCTGAGAAGCCTCACTTGGGAGGCAGCTAAAGCTGCTACAGATTGCCCAAGCTTTCCAGCTAGAAAGTCATAAAAGGAGGAAATGGCCCCAGGTCCAGGGACCCTCGAGGCGGGAGTGGTGCTGCCTGAGCACCTGCCTCTCTGCCTCCCCTCTACCCGCCCCCCCCACACTGCCCTGAGGGCCTCTGTTCCTTTCTTCATCTTATCTAGAATACCTCCAACTGTCTATGCTAATGCTACTTTCCTTCAAAAGCCTTCAATGACTGGAAATGATCTGGGTTTGGTCTTAAGATATTTAGTCTTTAACTTAATGAATCAAAATGTATAGAAGGCAGGAGGAAAAAAAGTTTCTGTGTCACAGATTCAATAGTAAAAATGATGCCAGTGGTTTGCCTATCAGAGTATGGTGTCACAAAAGAAGGGCATTACGCCATATTCTGGGTTGAATTACATGCCCTCAAAAAGACATGTTGAAGTCCTAACCTCAGAACCTCAAAAAATGGCTTTATTTGGAAATGGGGTTCTTGAAGATGGAATTAGTTAAGAAGAAGTCATACTGGACTAGAGTAGGCCCTTAATCCAGTATGACTGGTCTTCCTATACGAAGAAGAAGAGGGAAGAGGTTGGCCATGTGAAACCAGAGACATAGACTGGACAGAGATGCATCTATAAGCCAAGGACACCACAGATTGCTGGGAAACACCAGAAGGTAAAGAAGCAAGGGAGGATTCTTCCCTGGAAACTTTAGCACGGCCCTGCTGACACCTTGATTTCAGACATTTAGTCTCTAGAACTGTGAGATGATAACTTTCTGCTGTTTTAAGCCAGTTGGTTGTTGGTCCTTTGTGATGGCAACCCTAAGGAACTCATACACACCAAGGAACTTCCTTTGTCTTACATGTTTTCTCTCTGAAACACTGTAGTGCATGTGCGCACGCATACACCCTGAAGCATACACACGCATGCATGCACATTCCTTTTGTACTACCTAGTTCTAGACTTCATTTTGTCCACGTAAGGACCAACAGCATTCTCACCGTGCGACAATCTGTCAACTTGGAGATTTTCTCCAAAGTTGGCATTTGGAGAATATTACAATTATATGTATCCATTCGCATTTCTATCATTTTGTGTCCATGCTCATATAGGTTATAAAGGCAGTCATTCCAGTAAAACACTGGCGTATTCCTAGACCATGAAAGAGAAGATGCCCAAGACGTGGAGGCAGAGATCCTTAGGTGAGCCTGTTTCCGGCATTCCCACATTCACAGAGGGGATGGAAATTATATATGCCACAGAAAGTATTTTTCTCTTTCTTTCTTTCTTTCAACCTTAAGATACTGTGATATCTGGAGCCAATACTTACAAAGAAAGAAGTTTAAAAATTTCTGTTTAAACCACTTAGAATGAGAGGATTTACAAAGATCCTGTTTAATGTTCAGCTGACACATTGTCAAAAACATTTATCATGCAACCTTTTGAAGTTCCTTCCACTCCCTTTTAGTTATTAAAGCTTGGATTGCAGTTAGTTATCAACAACAAAGCATACACGTGATAGTGTTTTTATAGTCTTTCAGTCTGATTTCTGAACTACTAAGCAAAATTAAATTCTCCTGATCAGAAAAATGATTAGTGACCTAGTTTTCATGCTGAATGCGCAACACAATTGATCTCTGAAATCACTTCTGTGGGGACCCAGAGACTATGGAGGGGGCTTGGAAATTTCACTTAAGTGTTTTATAATGCTTCAAATTTAAGACTCTTCAGATATAAGAACGGGCCACTTTAAGTTAGTCTACAATTCTTTCAGTGCCAATTAGGAAACAGTGACCTACATCACTGAGATTTCTCTGGCAACTTAATCCTAGTATAGATTTCTTCACATTGAGAATAACTCCAGTTTACATTTTCCCAAGAGGAATCAAAACTCTTTCTAAATAATTCCACTGAATAATGTTTTTAAAGTGTAGACAATATATTAGCCCTCATTTGGAAAGCACCAAGTTGGGTAAGACGTGGTCTTACTTTTTAAGGAGCTTACACTATCACAGGAGGTATGCAATAAGGACAAAAAAAGCAGGAGTCTTAAGTGTCCACCTGAGACACTTAAGAAGTGTCTTAAGCATCCAACTGAGAAAACAAAAGAGAAGACGGAGGACAGACAAAGGAGTTCAAGGACACCACAAAGAAGCAAGCAGATAAATACAGAATGGGGGACATTGTACAGGACCACGGATTTTGTTTCTGTAAGAAGTTGATAGCACAGAGTAAAAAGTGAGAAAGGGTCTGCTTTTAATTGAAAAAGATATAAGGTAAATAAACACCAAATGTAATGTTTGGATCTTGTTTGGATCCTGATTCAGACAAGTCAACTGCAAAATGGCATTTTAAATTCAAATGGGGATACCTAGTTATGAAGCAGGCATTTGATGATACTAAAAGACAATTGCTAATTTTCTTCGGTATGACAGTGGCCATGACCGTGTGAGATAATGTCCACATTTTTGGAGAGGCATTCTGGAACATCCAGGGTAAAACGACATGACGTCTGGAATTTGCTTTAAAGTATGTTAGCGAAGAAAATGGGGAGAAAAGATAAAGTACATGTGGCCAGATCTTGATAATTACTGAAGCTGCATGATGATGGATAATTATTGAAGGTGGGTATAGAGTACCATAATCTCTACTTCAGGTAGGTGTGCAAATTTTCGGAATAAAATTTAAAAATATATGTATACAAGAAAATGAAATGGTGGAGGGGAGCACGAAATTATCAGGGAAGTCTTCGTGTAGAAAGTGGCATTTGGGGGAAACCTTGAATGATAGTTGCAATTTGGACAGGCAGGTGGGGAAAGGAGAAGAAATGTCTGCCAAAGAAATAGCATTTGCAAAGGTAAATAAGAGGAAAATGGACCTGCAGTCCAAAGGAGCAGCCTCTGGGAAGGCGAGGCGGTCCCGAAAACAGAGTCAAGGTCAGGGCACAGAGGCCTTGAACGCCAGGCTGAGTTTACACTTAATTCGGTGAAGAGGAGATGCACTTTTGTGCCATGCTTAAACTTATACATAATTACTACCTAGATACCAATGACGCATGTCCCAGGCTTAGCACGTACAAAACTGGATGTTATTATCAGTTCTCCTACTTTCTTCCCTATCCTCCTACCCACCCCGCCCCTTTGCCTAAACCTGTTTATCTCCCTATGTATTCGGAGCTAGATTAATGGAACCCATGTTCCCCCAGTCATCTGAATCAGGAAGCTCGAAGACATGCCTGAATTTTCCCTACCCTTAAACCTCCTGGTGGATCATCTACCTGCCTTCTGACTGCATCTCCTCTCCAGCCCACTGTTACTGTGCTTGCTGATTCTCATCTGGGCTATGAACACACTCACAGGTCTCTCCTTTCCAGCTCACTGCTGCCAGAGTAACGTCCCGGTCGACTTCTCCCCATGTCTACGAACAGCACCAGCATCAGCCACACAATCCAGCCTGTTATCTCCAAGGAAAAAGCTCAGGAGGTTTCCTCGACAACTTGCTTTTATCTCACTTACCCCCCTCCCCCAGAGTCCTGGTTTTCCTCACTAAGCCTTGTGGATTCAATGTCTTCAATACCTTTGCTTGGGTCCACGTGGTGCCATCTCAATTGACATTCTCGGACTCTCTTGTCAGAGCTTGCTCTCTGGTCTCCACTCGCTCCTGGAGGCTCCTATCGGCCTAGTCTCCACAGAGCAGCCAGTTATGACTTCAAAAGGCATATAAGAAGTTACCATTGCATCCCTTCTTCCCCTAGCCCCCCTGCCACATGCCATTCATCAGTAAGTTCTGTTGCCTCTACCTTACAACATGCACAACTCGCCCCCTTCTCTCCGCCTCTGCTTCCACCAGCCGCATCTGAGCCATGGCCGCCTTTCCCCTGAAGACTCCCGCAGTAGCCTCTGGTCTCCCTTCATCTCCCTCCTACACCTTCTGCACGCGGTAGACAGCTTGACCCACTCAAGTGTGAATGGCTCTCACCTGCTCAAAACTCTCCAGGGGCTTCGCGTTACACTTGGAATAATATCCTACCTCCCCCGAGGCGGGTGAGGCCCTCACGACCACCTGTCCCTCAGGCCTCCTGTACCAGCCTCTCTCTTGTCCTTGGTCCAGCCACACACTGGCTTCCTTTTGTTCTTTGAACATCACCAAATTTATTACCACTGTTGAGACTTGTAACTAGCTCTTCCCTTCTTTCAGGAATATTTTCCCCATGACCTTCACGTGGTCAACTTCTTGTAGCTAGTCTCAGATCATAATCACTTGCTTGGGGACACCTTTCCTGACCATGCAGCCAAAACTGGACACCTGGTCATCCTTTACAACATCCCACCTAAGGTCTTTGCAGAACACTTATTACCATTTGATCCTCTTCTTCTTCCTTTTCTGTTTCTCTTTTATTTAGAAGACCCTATGAAGGCCAGGAATGGATCCTATTTATCACTGAATTTCAGGGACCTAGGATAGAGCTTGGCATATTAGAAGGGGCTCAATACATACTTGCTGTGGAGTATCTGGTCATGTCGTCCTCTCCTGGAAATATTCCAAAGGTTCATGCATAGTCTTCGGGCACTGCCTCTAGGACTCCTGCCCCCTGGTCTGTCTCTGCCATGCACGGCCCTTGCCCACCCCTGCAGCAACACTGGCTGAGTTTGGCACACCTACCATCTTGCTTCCACCACGGGGCTTTGCATAGTCCTTTCTATCTGGAGCATGATTTTGCCGCTTAATACTTAATGATCTCTCTCCACACATCCTTTATTTTTTTATTTTTTATTTTTTAAAGATTTTATTTATTTATTTGCGAGAGAGAATGAGAGAGAGCATGAGAGGGGTGAGGGTCAGAGGGAGAAGCAGACTCCCCGCCAAGCAGGGAGCCCGATGCGGGACTCGATCCAGGGACTCCAGGATCACGACCTGAGCCGAAGGCAGTCACTTAGCCAACTGAGCCACCCAGGCGCCCTCTCCACACATCCTTTAGAACCCAGCTTAAACATCACTCTTGTAGAGCAACTTCTCCAGTCCGGCCTGCGAGGATGACCTCCCAGAGCACCATGGGCCTCTCTTTGGTAGCTCCATCAGGATCACAATTTTTATATTTATGTCTGTGATTGTTTTATTTGACTGGCATCTGTCTCTTCTTCTAGCCATATTTCCCATGAGGGCAGGGGCTGGTCTTGGCATTGAAGAATTTTAAAGACCACTGTGTTAAAAAGCTCATTCTCCTGTGAAGTGAAATTTACTGACAGTGGGGGCAGAGAAAATGTGAATTATTTCCGAATTCCGGTCTGAAAGTACAATAATGAACACGAACATTGATGCTCCTAAATATGTAGCAAAAATTACATTCATGATGAAATTATGAGACCTTTAACTTGATGGTTTATGTTGCTTTTTTAAGAGGAAGTTTTAGAGGGGTTCTTGGTTGGCTCACTCAGTAAAGCATGTGACCCTTGATCTTGGGGTCATCATGAGTTTGAGCCCCACACCGGGTGTAGAGCTCACACACAGAAAACAGGTGAAAGTTTCAGAAGTTTCCAACTGGATTTTTTTTTTTTTAAGATTGTATTTCCCATGTGAGTTAAGAGAATGAAAAAGATTAAAACTTTTTTTGAGTGACTGGATTAACAACTGCTATTGTCAGGAATGCGTTTTCCCTCAATCACTGTACAGTAGTACATGATATCAGTAGTACATGATAAATACAAAGAAAAGACCATAATGTTTCCACAGCTTTCAAATCAGCTTTAATCAGAGACAATGATGTGCAAGGTGAACCATGATTTCATGAACTAGGTTGGACCCATCGCACTTAAAGTAGGGATGTAAACAGTTAAAAAAATATTTTTAAGCAAACAACAACAACAAAAACAAAACCAAAACAAAAGAAAAAAATCCAAAAAACCAAGGCTGGTTCTTGGCAGAGCTTAGCCAAAACATATTTTTTCAACCTTAACTTTTCATCAAAGACTTTCCTTTACTAATGAATTATGCCTGGAACTAAAACTGGAAGGCCAGCATGGCCCCTTTGAAATGAACCACCACAAACCAAACACCTACAGCTTCAGGTGAGTGTTGTTTCTTTTCAAAATGGATAAAACTCGTTTTAGTGCATTACATGATCAGTATCCTTGAAAAAGATGTGGTTTAGGAAATCCAACGTTTTAAATTAATTTTTAAGAATTCTTTCCTCAGTGATTCATTGCTAGCATGGCTTCTTAGCCCAACTGCTGAATAGCTAAGACCTCTCCACCTCTCACTAGTAAATGAAACTTTGTTCTAGGACCTAATATCAATTTCAAACATTTGTTTTACTTCCTCCCCCCGCCCCCGTTTTTATGTGTGACTTCTGATTGTCAAGTAATACGTGCTAATTGAAGGAAAATCAACAAGCATAAAGAGGAAAATAAAATTCCATACTCCTTGCACCCAGACATAACCACTACTCACACCATGGCTTTTTCCCTACACATATGAAACCAGCACGTTGAACTCGTAGGACTCACTGAGCGTGATCATGGGAGCCCCCATCCTCTGTCTCCCACTCTTCCTATAATCCTGCTTAGTGGAGATAGCTTCTCTCCTGTCCCCTGGTGGAAACTCAGAAGGGGCCTTGATTTTCAGGTCACCCTAGTCCGACAGTGACTTTAAACTGGACACATACTCTTATTCCATTTGTATTGTTCTTAACAAATTTAAATTGTTCCTAAAGGCAATTTCATCTAAGGCAAGACATATTCAAGGGACTCCAGAGCACCATTCTATGGCTTATTATGGACATACTTTTGCTTTCTGTTTGTCTTTGATCCAGGGACCTGAAGCAGGTGGGTGGTCCTGGGGGAGCCCTGCACCCCAACGTCCCTGACTGGAGACTTGTTATAGTTTACTCTTCCCTGGGAATATCCCCTAACATTTGTCTTCACCCTGCCTCCTGGGCTTCCGTTCTTGGCTGCAGTTCTCTTTGTACGTTGATCTTGGCATGCTGGATGGAGTGACCCTCCTCACTCCCCTCTGTCTTCTGCACGGAGAAGGCACATTGAGTGGGACCCTATCATCTGGTGCCCATTTGACGATTATGTATCCAAGGCCCACTGTGCTCAACGGAACAATTCTGAGGTGCTGTACGTGAGGGAAATCAGGGCATGAAATTAATGGTTCATGCCCTCACAGGGTGGAGAAGGGTCTTCATGGAGAAGACCCACAGAAGATGAGTAGTTGAACAAAAAATAAACACTTCTTCAACCACCTCTTTTAGATCTCTGAGGAGACTAAAGTATTCAGTATTTGTATGTCAGGTAGAAAGTAGCCTGGAGAAAATGATGTCTAATACTGCTTATATCCCAGGCAGGAAGACTTCCAAAGACTTTTGAAATACGGCCTATTACGAATGCTTGGGAGAGTCACATAAACAGGCCAGGGTTATGCACACCACCATCCTCATTGTGTACTTACGGCACTCTTCCCTCTGAGTGGTAGAGCCCAGACAACATATAATTTCTGCTGCGCCATGGGCTTCAAAAGGGTTTTGAGGAACAAAAAAAGCCTCGGCTTTCTCACCAGCAAGTGTAAATAGTGACCAAAATAGTACTAGAAAGTAAGCAGGGTCAGAGCTGTCTGGGCCTGCTCTAATTTTCACTTTTGATGAGAGCATGTGAGCAAGTCTCCCCTCTGTGTAGGTGGGTGCTGTGGGTGACATTCGAAAGTAAGGGCTGGACGGGACTCACAGCTGCGCCACCCCCAACACAGAGCTACAACTGCCCTGGGTCCGGGCCAAAAATCACCAGTGCCCAGCTGAGCTAGCTAATGCTGGGCCAGGAAGGAAGGAAAAAGTGGGCATAAAACCCAGGGAAGGCAGGCTCGAGGCACAAAAGAAATGGGAAAACACATTCAAAGTCTTCAAAGGAGAGCACATGGACAACCCAGACCACACTATAATCTCCACACGGCAGTCATGCTCACTTTTCCTGTGTGTTTTTCTGGGTTCCTGTGTTTTAGGGGAAGGTAGGTAGATATAGGGCAAGTGAGTATTCTGGTAGCTTTACGGAAAGGCGTAATATAAGATGTGAGGAGAGTACGGCTTTCTAGCAGAGAGTAGTGGTCTAGGGTGTTACCAGGTATGCAGATAATTAGAACCTGCTGATATAATTAAAATTATTACACAGCCTTCCGAAATTGCTGTTTTTATTTTTGGGGAACTACAAGCCCAACTCTGCAAAGGATACATATTATATTAACTTTAGAAACAAAAACATAAGAAAATCTAAATACAGCCATTTAAGGAAAACCTATACTATCTAAAGAACAATTTTGAAGTTATTTTAAGAACCATACCAAATTATCGTGTTCCCCACTGGTTCCTATGAAACACACTCAGGTGATGTAAAATTCAAATAGTTCACGAATATAGTTTATTCCCAACCCTCAAACTCTTTAATAGCTATTATTTCCTTCCATGTCAGGTCAGTTTACTTTCCTTCTTCCCCTAGTTCCTCTCCGAGGAGCTGATGAGTACTTGATCTGCCTCTTCTCTCTCACTTTGGGCACTCTCCATTTGTGCGTTCCAGCTTCTCATCCACCCTTTGAATGCCAGCTCTTTAAACCTGGAATATGCGCCTCATCTAAATTATGCAAGCATCTTCTACCTTCTCCTCTTCAGAAAGAATTTGATGTTTCCCAAGAGAATATGTCCCTTTGAGCTCCAAACACAGCCCTTCTCTCCCTCTCTCCCTCCTCTCTCTCTCTCTCTGCCCACAATGTAAATGTGTAACATTTTTAAGGTAATTCTGTTTGTTACATTTAATTTACTTCGAGTTGCAATAACTCAACTGATCAAAATGTATAAAAGTCAACAAACCAGATATTTTACAAGATCCCTATTTTTTCCTCCTCTATATGTTACCAAAAATTTTTACCACTGATTTGATAATTATTGGCCATTTACACAAAGATGAACACCACCAAACAGTACATGCATCTGTCAGTTCACTCTTGTCCTGTTATCTGTGGATTCAGAATGTGACCCGGTCCTGGTCTTTCTCTTTCTCAGCTACAATCATAGGACCTCAGGGTCCTCATTAATCAGCCATCGGTCTCCCTAGTCATCTCCCTAGTTCCTTCTTTTCTTCATCTCTGAAAACCTTAACTTCACCTCCATTTTGGCGATCCATTCTACTGCTATATCATACATATCTCCTCTTATTATTTAGAATTGGTGCATCTCAAACATCTTAAATTAAGCAATCCCATATGCTGATCTAATAAAAGGAACATCATCATCCAAGATTTATATACAAGGGAACAGCGGGTGTGGTTAGGCAATAAGAAGTCTACTCTGGTTGATGCTTTGGGTGCATGTGGAAACAGAAGATGAGGGGTAGATGGGCTAGTTGAGTTGTTTATGTCTCACTGGGCAGTGAGGAACAATTCAAAGGTCTTGAGTAGGGAAGTGATATGATTAGGTCTGTTTAGATCTACAGCTAATTTCTCTGCTCTGGCGATACACAAAGGAGTTGGATGGGAGGAGCAAGGAGACTCAGGAAGAGTCCAGGAGAGAAGTCACAAGCATAAATTGGACTGAGGGAATGCTAATAGAGAGGAAAGGGTGAATTTAAGGCACAGAAACAACTGGTTCTGTGTAGGAAGCAAGGAAGGGAAGAATC
Source organism: Mirounga leonina (assembly GCF_011800145.1). Lineage (NCBI taxonomy): Eukaryota > Metazoa > Chordata > Mammalia > Carnivora > Phocidae > Mirounga > Mirounga leonina. The sequence continues at coordinate 12,037,514 of NW_023270494.1, forward strand.
AGCTGAGGATCTTGGTATAATTTAAGTCATGAGCAGTAAGAGCGAGGAGGAAGTATGCCGAGTTCTAGATGCCAAGATCATCCATAAAGACATGTCTATTCAGTCTGGAACTTGAGGGAAAACCAGGGTCAGGAGTTCAAAGTTGTGATTCTTCTGCAGAGTAGCCAGGGTTGGAATTGGATTGCATTTGCTGAGGGAAATAGAATAAAGGAAAAAAATCATAGAGCGGTGGTGCATAATTTATTTTGAGGGCTCCCAAAGAGAAAAAGAAAAGCCAATGAATATAACCATAGAAAACATTGTAAGTATAGTGTGGAATCCAGGGAGCCAAGGAAGGAGAGGATTTCAAGGAGGTGGTTATCAGAACTGAATGCTGTTCAGAGCAGTCGGGGGAGATTCACAACTGATATCACCCTCACCATCATCATCAGTATGATCACCTTACAACAACCACCATTGCTGATAGTTGGGTGGGGAAGTGGGAGGAAGTTCATCATTTCTAAGAATGTGGTTTTACTAGTTGGTAGATGTAAATCCCAAATTCATTTCTTACATTCAACAAAAATTTACTGGGTCTTACTACTTTGCCAGATACTGAACTGGAAACTAGGGTATAAAGCAAAGAACAAGAAAGAATGCCCGGTGAGAAAGCAGAGGATGAGCGAAGTCCTACTCTTGTAAGAATCTGGGGCTGTAACAGGTTGAGAGGGGAAAGTTGTCTAGGTGGGGGAATGAGTCAGAGTCAAGTCAAAGTTTAGTTCTTTGGGGGAAGAACTGAATCTGAACAAGATTATTTAACCTTTACTTGTCTGAAATATTATATTGTAGTAAGTGTACTGTGGGACCCTTTCACTATTTGTAACAGTTTCCCTTGGAAAATGTGCTCAGAGTTTCCATCTGGGATGCAAGGAACACATCTTTGCCTACAATAGTCTTGGTAGTGTAATCAATTCAAATGCGGGGGGTAATGGTGGAAATGAGAGACAGGATTATAAGACCAGGAGGAGAAAAGCAGAGAACATGATGCCATAAAGGGGCATTGCAAGGGACAATGTGTTGCTGAGGGCCTTGCTGGCAACAATATGGGACAGGAAGGCCCAGGAACTGGGAGACTGCGAATCATGCTATGATCACAGGTCTGGACTCTAGATATTACTGCTGTCATAACCTTTAAGTAAAAAATTGCATTTCATATCTATAGAAGCCAGGAGTCTCTAAACAATGGTGCAGAGAATTTATGCATGAAGACATTCTCAGCTGCAATAAAATTTACATTTACATATTCCATTTTACTTAATTCCTAGAAAAAATGCTAACCTCGGGGCTCCTGGGTGGCACAGTCAGTGAAGGTCTGATTCTTGGTTTCGGCTCAGGTTGTGATCTCAGGGTCATGAGATCGAGCCCCACACTGGGCTCTACACTCAGAGTCTGCTTGAGATTCTCTTTCCCTCTCCCTCTGCCCCTCCCCCGCCCACTCTCTCTGTCTCTCTCTAAAATAAATACATCTTTAAAAAAGAGAAAAATGCTAACCTCTATGACTGGGCTCTCATTAGGAAATGTAATTTGCTCAGCTAAATACACATGTATATTTTAGGACTTCTTACTATATCACACTTAAAAGTTTTTACTGTGAATTTACAAACTTGCCTTTGCCCCTGGAAACAGCCTTTGAAAGGATGTCATGTGCCTCAGGCAAGTGACTGGATGGGTAGTGCACAGCTCAGACATCCTCTCTTTAAAATATAATGATCTCACAGATATGAAAACAGGTTAGTCCCAGAAGAGAGAGAAGAATTCCAAAAAGAAACCAGAACAAAAATAAGGTTTCAAACTTATTTGATGATTTTCATCAAATGGAATGGAATGCCCTATTATGACCACCTGTACTTAATTTTTATCTATTCTTTTGATTAGCGATTTTTCCTCTCTGCCTTTTGAATACTGGCTCTTCCTCCTGGCTCCCCGGCTTAACCTAAAGGCTGGTGTTTGAAAGTACATACTCGCATTCTGTATCCCCCGGCATCGTAGGTAAACTTTATAGATGCTAGATAATAAATACAAAGCACTGCTTTGAAAAATATCTTTTTCCCAAATCCTTTTTTTCCAGATTCTCCTGGCTTTAAAGTTTTAATTTTCCTGAACACAATTTCTTGGAAAACTAGCAGCTAGAGAATTTGTGCCCAGGTGAAGGTATGGATGGCTGAAGGTGAAAATGTTTCAAAGGGCCCCTGACTTCTTGACCAGGAAGAAATGAGAGGAATAGAAGCCGGGGGGTTGACTGCTGTCTTGTCTGTTGACAGTTATTTAATTGGCAGAACTAATAGGCATTTGTAGAATCTTCCCCTAAAAAACAAAGGGATCCCCAACAAATTTTTTTCTGACAATGTTTCTCTATTAATATAAAACCTGACTCATCTCTTTAACTCTCCAAACTTGACTAAGTGAAGGTGCTGGAATGTAAAGGTGGTATTATGTTACATTTTAACTGGGACTTGTATTTACTAACTTAATTTCAATAAAATATTTACTATTTTTCCCTAGAAGATAATCAGTGACTAAATGTTTGCCAAGGGCCTCCTCCAACACATCCCAGGAGGGAGACAGCCTCCTTCCATGGGCCCCTCGATCTTAGTGGTTCAACATGTCCGTGGATTTAATTCTATCGATTTTATTTCAGGAGGATGTAGTTTAACTTTTTTTTCTTCTTTCTTTTTCTTTTTTTTGACATAGTTGTTTATGTTTACTGATAAAATGAAAGGAATTTTTATGTCATGAACTAATCTAGCCTCGACAAGATGAAACAAAAACTTGGATAAACATCATAAGAGAAAGGAAAGGGAAATCCAACTTTGCAGAGCTTCGAGATAGTTTAGGGCTTACGACTGAGAGAGGACAGACCAGAAAATGTTCTCATCTTGGGGTGAAGCCTGTACGTACGACAGTTCTTTTAGCCCTAAAAATTCTGTCAAGTGTTTCCACACGACAAATTCAAAGAAATGCTCTTAATGATTTGCCTCAGCGAGGTGGAGAGAGAAAGGGGAAGACAGAGGGAGTGGGGAGGTAAACCTGAGGCTTCACCCCAAAATACATCATGAAGAGTATAAGAGGTTTTAGATGCTAAAGAAGTTAAATTGCTTGTTTTCTCTGCATACGCACGTGTTGCCATACCATTTTAAGAAGAAAGTGCTTCCTAAAGGGAACTATATTTTTATTGCTTCACACAGTCCACGTGGGGGTGGACACGAGGCCTGGGTTTATTGGCCATGAACATCCGGTGAATTGACAAGTGAACTCTGAGTGATCATGTGTCTCAGGCACTGGGCTCAGCCCTGGGGCTGGCAGTGAGTGGCCCTGTTCTCGTGAGGTAGAGGCCACGGGGAGGTGCAGAGAAGGATAGCGGTTACCATGTCATGTGTGCCTGTGTGACAGTGGGAGAGTCAGGCACAAGAGGAGCAAAAGGGATGGAACGCAAGCCAGCCCTGGGAGGCTGGGATGGCCAAGGAAGTCTTTCCAGGGACAGAGACATCTAAGACGAGGCCATGGGATGCACAGGAGTTGGGCAGGGGAAGGGGCAAAAGCTGAGGATGAGAGAAGCTCAGTGGAGCTGAAGAGTTTGAGGGTGAGTAATGGTGTGAATGTGGGGCGCAGGGAGGGGAGGCAAGTGGCAGCAGAGTCAGGCTGGGTGGTTGTGGAGTCTGGTGAGCCTCGTTAGAGCATCTGGGCTGCATCCTCGGGCCCATGGGGACCCAGGGAAGCAAAAATCACTCAGGGTGTGGTATGGAGGAGGGACTGGAGGCTTGAGACTCAGGAGAGGGCTGGTAGGTTCCTGCACGAGGGGAAGGGCCTTGTGGGTGCAGAGAAGAGGGTAAGCCAAAGTGAAGATTAGACTCAGGGGACTGGCTGCCTGTGGGAAGGAAGGACAGAGCCATTACTTGCACTTGGGAACACAGGAGCAGAATCAGGTATAAGGGGCTCAGGTAATCACTTCAGTTTTGAACATGGTGAGTTCTCAGGTTTCTGTAGGACACGTCAAGATCTGTGGAGATAACCAAGAAGCTTCCAGGAAGATCTGGAATGCAATAAGATCTAAGAGATCTGGGGTAGAGATAGAAAGTTGCCAGTTTTCAAAATATAGGTGGTAGTGGACAAGATGGCCTACAAGAGATCATTGAGCTTAATCAGAAAAACAAAACAGCCCAGAACAATCTCCCTGAAGAACAATGGACTTTGAGGGCAAGAGGGGCCCATAAATGTGACTAAGGGAGAGCTGCCTTCCACCCTGTCAGGTGCTGTTGGGGAGTCAAGCAGATGAAGACAGAGCGTCTGGTGGATTTAGCAACAAGGAAGCCACTGGCAACCCAAAGACTGGTTTCTTTGGAGGGACAGGGACAGAAGTGAGACTGTTAAGTAACAAAAAATGAGTGGGAATGAAGTAGACACGGCAGCTTGAAGGGGAATAGGATCAAGAGAGGTTTACTTACTAGGGGTTACATCTGAGCATACCTCAACTCTTATTGGCTAGGGTCTCTAAAAAAAATAATTTAACGATCATGTAGTAGGACTTTTTAGTAGAAGGCATGATTCTAAGTGCTTTTCGAGCATTACCTCATTTAATTCTCACAGAAATTCCTCCAAGTTTTATTATCATTTCCACTTTTTTGAAATGGGGAAATGGAGGAACAGAGAGCTTGTCTGAGGTCCCATGATTTCTAAATGGTGCAGCCAAGATTTAAGCCCAGGCAGTTTGGCTCCAAAACACATGCTATTAAGCCCTACACCTCTCTTTAACGCAAAACATGCAGGATAACCCAAGAGGATACCTGGAGCCTTAGAAAAATGACACAGTGGTAACATTCAAAGGATCGGATTTCATGTAACACTTCACAGTTTGGCAAAGGTTGAAAAATCACTCAAAGTGATCCTGAGGCTGCCATCTTCATTCCACTGCGCTTGTGGCCTTCCCCAAATCAAGAGTGCTGTTGTACTGACCCCTTTTATTTATTCATTGATCATTGGACATCACAGAAATAAAATCATTTGAACTAAAAGGATTCTCAAAATAATTGGTTTCCTCTTGGAAAACAAATTCCTCAGCCTTCTCACAGATCAATCTTGGCATAAGTGTCTTTGCTGAACCCCCCCACATCTAAAAGGCTGAAGAGATCATTATTCATCAACATTTCCTTCCTCTGGAATGCTCTTTAAATTAGGTAAAGTGTTTAGAAAGTTACTTTTCAAATCATGACCTCTTTTCTAAATTGGCCTTGAACATTCTGTTTCCAAGGACAGCTAAAGATAATTTTTTAAAAATCACAGCAAGCACTAACGCCAACTATTGAAGGAAACATTTCTTAAACAGTCCAAATGAGAAATGGCTTTGCTGAGCTCCTCTCTAAAAGCCAAGGGCAAGTTCTGCTTAGGTTGAGAGGAGCCATAGAAGATTGTGAGGAAGACGCCCCATCCGTTTTACAGTAAAAATCGTACGTACATTCCATTTCCATGTGTGTTTGACAACACGGAGTACGAGGGAAAAACCAAAGCCTCAGAAGGCTTGGGGTTCAAGTCTCAGTGCTGCCACAGCTGTGTGACCAGGCACCTCCCCCAAGGCGGGCTCAAGATTTTTATTTGTGAAATGGGGGACGAGGATGGAGAGAATGGGAGGTCAGTGAGGTCCGTGGGCCAACTCTTTAAGATTCGTTTCCGCTTGAAGATGCTAGTGATCAATGAAATAATATGGGACTATGATTTCAGTTGGTGTAAGAGGAAACAGTTTCACATGAATATCTACTATTTTTAATAATCTGCTCATTAAACTTGGTTAAGAATACAGGAAGGATGACAGGAAGGATGGAGGAGGACATGATGTTCGAGAACAGAGAGATGGCGAGTTCAAGTGGAAACATGCCGTCAAGGAGAAAAGAGAAATCAGAAGAAAAACTCAGCCGGAGGAAATGGGACCTGATAGACAAGACTGGTATTTGAATTGATCAGAGCTCGGGATCCATTTTAATGAGAGCGCATTAGGCTAAGAAGTGAAACAGTAGACTTGCTAGCAAGGCGAAACGGGGGCCACAGAAGAGCTGATCCCGTGGAAGAATATCCATTGCTCAGGCTGGGAGGGACTGGAAGTTAAGCATACATCTTTGGCCTCTCCAAATAAGCATATTCACCTAGTATTTAATCTTATGCTACATACAGTGTATTCAGAGAAGAATACATGCAGGGTCCAACGTAGATCACACACCAGCTTATGCCATATTCTAACAGAAGCCCAAACTGTTTCTGTCCCCTTCCCATGATAGGTAAAAACTTACAACGAGGTGCTATTTATTATCTCTACCCAAGGAAAAAAAATAGGCCAAACTCAGACTTCGTAAACTTTGCAGATCCTATTTAAAAAGAAAACAAAACCAGATAAGCCAGCTTGGAGAATCAAGAGGAAAGTAAATAGATCTCTCTGAGGAACACGGATATTTGTTAACATTTGAAATCGTTTTTAAAGCAACAATGAAATGCTACGGACAAAAATGATTCCCTGCACAAAGCCTGGCAGTCCAGTTGAGGTCTGGTCATAGCTGTAGAGGAAGAAACTTTACTGGGGAGGAACCTGGGAGGGACCCGGTCCTCTGGATGAGAAAATGCAGACCAGTGTCGCTTTTGCATTTGGAACAAATCTGCCACGAAAATGGCAAGAATAGAAGATGGAAAAAGAGCCATTGAGATGAAAAGAAAAATAATGATTGTTTCTAAGAATGCTGCTGCTTTGTTTTATGAACTAGTCTATTTGTTTTGGCTGCGACTAAACTCAAGAATGTTTTCTGCATATTTTACAGTGTAGTTTATAGACATCAAAGGAACAATCTCTCCTTTCATCATTATTTACACATAAAAATAATGCAATTTGTGGTGCATGGAGGATGTTACTTCTTAAAAAGCTCTCGAGTCTAATTTATTAATTGCTTGAGATTTAAAGTTAAACAAGGGTGAGAGGCAAATCGCATGTTACTCTGAAATATTGTACCACCAAATCTTGTTTTATTAATGAGATGGTGAGCAGCCATATGAATATTTATTTAGGTGGTTAGAGGGCTTTATGAAGAATCCTGGAGCAAGTGACAGAGACATAAAAGCAAAAGGGCTCTGCCTCTCTTGAAGAAAATGGGGGCTGTTGCTTTGTTTTTAATTCCACTTTTTCCTCTGTGCTTCCAACATTAAAGCATTCCTGTAACCCACCAACCACCCCAGATCTCTTTCGCTCCAAATCTTTGGTTTCAGCTGCTCCTCCCGTGCCCTGGTAGAAACAGCCTCCTATTGACAAGCCTGAAAATGACATTTTGGTCTGTCCTGATGGCTCGACAGCATCGCGTCAGTTTTTTATGATTTTTTTTCCAGTTATATGCATTTGGCAAACACAATACACATACAAAAACTGGATTAATTTGATTCATTTATTGATTTTGATTTAGTTCCTTAGAAATTCTGTTCAAGCTGTCAATTAACTCTCTACATTCTGTATTACCTCCTGCAACAAATGCCCTAAATACACACACACACACACACACACACAAAGCAGAATGAGCTATGATAATACAACTGTTTATTCACAGCTTCACTTTTTTCTCACCAAGAATATGTAATAACTGCTGGAAAACATACATGCATGTATATACATAGGTACACACATCCTATCTTTTTTGGAAAAGCATGTACACACCAACACACCAACACACACATACACACACATATACATCCATTCCATTTCCTTTTGTAAAACCCAACACCCGTCAACATAGAATCATGTAAAATAGAGTCAGAACGACTTATGAAGTCAGGTGTTAACTTCTGTAGTGACAAAGATGATGGCAAACAAAGTCCCACCAGGCCATGGGGATCCAGGGACTCTTCCTCCCATCCCTGTCTAGCCACCTCCCTGTTCACTGTGGCCTCCCCTCCTGCCCCTCCCTGGCTCTGTGCCTCAGGCCTCTCAGTACCCTACAGCTCTCCGCTCCCCCCTTCCCGCTCCAGATACCACTTCCTACTCCTTCAAATGAGATGATCTCATCTAATTGTTAGGAAGAAAGTCTCTGATTAAACAACTTCACATTAGAGTGTGAACGACTTCAAGTGGTTTTAATATGTTAACACATCAAGGATGTCTGCATCTTAAAAGAGGAGTTTGCTAACCCAAAGGCTTAGACAGTTAACTGCAGATGTATTTGTGTGTGTGTGTGTGTGTGTGTGTGTGTGTAACCACACTTCTTTTAACTGCAAGGTTGGTGATGATATGCTTCAAGCTGCCTTAAAAAAATACAATAACAGACCTAAGATTTAGCATTTAATAATGAGAGATTATATTCTTTAAATCAACTACGTCTGTATTCTTGGGTGCCCAGTGATGTGGGTGCTATGCAGAAACCAGAAATAATGAAAGAATCACTAAGCCTTAAGGGGAGCTTCATGAAAGTAAAAGGTCCCCAGGGAAGGGATAGTCAGGTAGGACCTTGAGATGGCCTTGGTGATACATGACAAGTCTGAGGGGGTGGAGAAGAGGCTGCAGTGAGGAGGAAGGCACAGCGTGAATCCATGAATGGTGGATGTAGGCAGTGTCTCATACTTTCAGGCAGGGAGACCAGTTGGCTACAACAGAATGCGCATGTTGGGGAATCCTGAGAAATCTGGATGGGCTATGAAAGCCAGGCAGAAGAGCTGCACCTTAAGGTTATAAGCAACCCTCGACATTCAATCTAGTAATGTGACCTTGTAAGAAATTAAAACATCATCAAAATACAGACAAGGAAAAATGAAATGTCTTATCCCCCAAAATGGCCAGTTGCCCCATTTTGAGACCCATTTGGGCAAATTTAAATGTACGTGCCATTCTGCCTTGTTTTCATTTACAACATGTTGGCTATCTTGTCTCCTTTCCCATAGAGATCTACTTCAGGCTTTTAAAATGGCCTCGTGGTATTCTGTTGTATGGATGTGTGTACCATAATTCATCATTTTCCTTAGATTTTTGCTCAAATAATATTGCATATCCCTGTAAGTACGTCCGTAGGATAAATTCCTACCCATGGAACTGCTGACCCAAAGGCTCTGTGCATTTCAAGTGGTTGTACTTGCTGCCCTCCAAAGAGGCTGCATCTACCTATGCTCCCAACAACTGCGCATTATCAGCTATTTTTTCAAATTCAAAATTTATGCCTATCAAATGGCAGCCAGGCCCTTCACAACTTTGTAGTGTTGATTTACATTTCTTTAATTATGAATGAGAATTAGCATATTTTTCACAGGTTTGCTGGATGTTGCTTTTTGTCTGTGAATTCTGTGTTCACATCCTTTGCTTTCTTCGTCCACCAGCTTTTTAGTCTTCCTATTGATTTTCAAGCACCCTTTGTAAGGCAGGGAAGTCAGTGATTTAAGATTTCTCTGGCAGAGTTCTTCATCCTGGACTGAGCTGAGAGACTTTTGGCAGGGACACCAGCTGAGAGGAGGCTGTTTTAAATCAACTGCAAGTTGAGAAGGGCTCTGAATAGGGTCATAGCAGAGGAATAAGATATATATTCTCGGATTCTGGTGATAGGCTTGAGGTAAATTGGGATGAAGGAAAGAAAGGACAAAGATGAACCCAAAGTTTCTAACAGGAAATAGAAAGCCTGGGGGTAACCCTGATAGACTAAAGAAGAGCCAATTTGGAAGGGAGGATGATAATTCAATGTTGTAGTTAGTGAGTTTGAAATAGTAGAGCATTCTCCAAATGAAGATGATTTACAGGCAGTATGAGATACAGGACCCAAGAGAGAATCAGGCTGAGGCTTCTGGGAAGCATCCCTATAGAAGTGACAGCTTAAGTCATGCAGGAGATGAGCTCACAGTGGAAGGGAAAAGGGGAAGTGAAGCCCAGGACACAGACTTGAGGAACACCCACAGGGAGGAAAGACATCAATAGAGGAAACAAGCAAAAGAAGTATCGTATAAACCAAGAAAAGAATTTCTAGAGCAGAGGTTAGAAAACTATGGCCAACAGACCAAAACTAGCACCCATCCAGTTTTTGTAAATAAAGTTTTATTGGAACACAGCCATGCCCACTTGCTGACATATTGTCTAAGGCTACTTTTCCCCACAGAAGCAGGAGCTGAGTAGCTGCCACAGAGATTGTATGGCCCACAAAGCCCAAAATATTCGCTATCTGGCCTTTACAGAAGAAGTTTGCCAACCTCTGTTCTAGAAGGAAAATTGTTGGTCAGTATAGTCAAAGGCTGCATGGAGTTAGAGGATGATTAGAAGTGGGGAAAACACCACTGAATTTAGAGGTAATAGGTTACTTTGTAAACTTCCCATATGATATTGGGCTTAGAAAACAGACTTTAAGGGAACATTTGGAAGAGCTAAATCATATAGTACATATCCAAAAAAGCAGAGCAAGTGGTTGGTTGGTAGCTAGAAAGAGTAGCAAGAGGGATAACAGAATGCTGTTTATCCACCTGTCCATCCAAACACCCCTTGTTCTGAGAAGGCTGAGCAGCACCATGAGCATGGTGACTATAGCTGGAAGTTGATTTCATCAAGAAAGTAGGAGAAAAGGAACTCTTGTAGCTGTAGTACCCATGTTTAATAACTGGCTCTCAAAAAAAAATCTTTGTAGCAGTGTGCACCGACTTCCACGGTGCACACATTGCAGCCGGCAGAATCCCTGACAACGTAACAGTCAGCTCACTCAAGCTAGCACAAGCCTGGGCCAGCACCCCAACTGGGTGCTGCTGTCACCCATGCCCAACGTGGGGGACAGAGTATAGGAGGACAACAGCAACATGCTGAATTCTTTGGGAATAAAACCTGGGGAAGCAAGAGATAGTATTATGTTCCCTAAAAGGAAGAGGCATAAATTTCACTGTTGGTAAATAGTAAAAGAGAGGTTTATCAAGAGTCACCCGAGACTGACCAGAAACCCAGCTTCTGCTAGAGAGAATGGGCCAACAGCTAATTAAATCAAGACATAACAAAACTATTTAATATACTGAATATATTAAATCATTATCAAGTCTTCTAATAATTAAAATTCTTTATAACCCAGTGCTTCTGAATAACACACGGATGTGAATATATATATAATTATGTGTATATACACATATGTATATACATAGTAATCATTCAGTAATTTTGGTTATGGAGGCTTACAATTATGTATTTCAGTGCTCATTATGTGCATCATACTGGCTCTGAAATAGTTTCTGAGATAGTTCAGAATCATTAAAGATTAAAATATTTCCAAATAGTTATTTTTTAATTTTTTTCAAAAATTAAAGAAACTGATGCTTATATATCCCAAAATTTGATTCACCAAAGCCATTCATATTTTGGACCATGCAGTAATAAAATTCACGGAGTGGCTTCCAAAGAGTAGAGTTTACACAGCTCCTAGTGAAGGAGAATCTGTTTTCACCTGTATTCTTTGAATCACTTTCGGTCACTCCCACATTCACTCATCGAACCCTAATTGATCTCTTAGTATATGAAGGCAGTGTCCCAGAGGCTGAAAATACTTTTCATAATGCCTGAAGGATTTTGTCCACTGAACAAATGATCTTCAACTAGTCTTTAAATAAAATAAAATTTTGCCAGAGAACAGAACTGAAGGAAAGATATGGGGGTAAAACGCTTTGGGGGGAGAACTGTTCATTCCTTCTCTGCTCATTTACTGTTATTGCTTCTCCTTCCTCTAGGAAGCGAAGTCATAATTCACTACCACACTGTATCGAACCTTATCTTCCAGAATATTCTTCCTGGAAAATGGCACTTACAGTTTTTGCTAGTATGAATGAATGGCTCTGTCTTCCTTTCTGAGTACGCAGGCAAGCCTTCTTGGGTGGGATGGAAAATACAGTCCTATTCTTAGCATTATTAATTCTAATTCAGGAGAGCACAAAGAAAATGCCACTTCGCCCCCGCACCCTCAGGACGTGCATACAGGGGAGATAGGAATTAAATAATGAACAGGTCCCAAACAAAGCCATCTGATGCTGGGCACTGAGATTTCTTTCTGTTTCTCAATGCTACTAAAACCCCACAATGAGGTTTGTAATTTTATTCTTTGGGAAATGGATTCCTGTAAGCTTTTAGCACAGTGAGAATTGCCCAATCTTATGAAATATTCTCTTTTCCCCCCTCAAGCCCTTCTGGTAATACAGACCAGATTTCTAGATGTCCTACTGGCAGCCGACCTTTTCTCGTGAACTCCAGTCAGTGGCCAAGGGAGAGAAGGATCAATGCTTTAAAATCTCTTTTCTATGCCTGCAAGCAAAAATTTTACAACATTTCTCCTTGATATGAAATCTCTGCTTGGACATCTGGCTTCACAGTGAGGAACTTTCAATACACTAGCTTCAAAGAAAGGGCTTAGCCCTGGTGGGGCAGTGATGCCAGAAGAATGTTCCACAGTCTTTCTATAGAGCTAGTTCTAACAGTTTCCCCCAGTGAACTTCTGTGAGTGCCGTGGGTAGTAGAACTAACATTTAGATAACTTTGCTTCGGTGGACAGCCTTTTGGGAGCCTTCCCCTGGAGGAGACAAATTATGCTCTCGGATAATATATGCAAGTTATAGGGTATTTTATTTGAATCTGCCTAATCAGGCAAACATGTCACTGTTTATCACAAGATCAAAGTTATTTACACCTATCTGCTATACCATCCCAAAATATTTACAAGCTTGCTGCCATCCATAAGATAACATGAGAATAAATGGACACTATTAGTGCTCAGAGCCTGGACTTATGAGGCAGTATCGTTCATTCACTCAGCATATTTCTGGCACCTTCCACTGGACTAAATGTTGTGGCAAGAGCCTGTTCCCAAGAAGCTCAGAGACTAGGCGGTGAGAAAGACAATCAGTCAAAAGACAGATTCGCAATCTCCTATCTGCAATCCTGAAATTCAAAAATCTTCCGAAAACCACAAATTATTTTTGAAAGGTTGCGGTTCACTTGCGAGGCAACAAAACCGGACTGATGTCTGCCAGGGGTCTTAGTCTTTATTTGTCCCATTTGAGATACTAGCACGTTTCACTGTGCATTTGGGTGTCTGGGCACATGTGCCGACCCAACCCCCCTGGGGATAAAGGACAAGCACCGTACCACCTTCCCGGAATCTGCAGATCCTGATTTGTGGAGCATAGCCAATCCACGGTTTGGATCAGGGGTTGCAGACCAGTGTTACAGAGCAGTGAAAGCTTCACCAGAGGAAGGCCAAAGCTGGCATGAGCTTCCCACTCCGACACGTCACAGAAAAGATGACATTTAAATCTTAAAAGGGAAGGACCTCACACACAGTTACGGGATCACAGGGAGCATGGCATGAATGCTGAGGACTGGCTGTTTGATGAGGCAGACAAAAGGGCGGCAGTTCTCAAAGTTTTTGGTCTCTGGATCCCTTTACACTCTTAAAAGAATCCCAGAGGTTTTGTTTATGTGTGTTCTATTTATTGATATATACTGTATTAGAAATTAAAATTAAGAAATATTAAAATATTAATTTTAAAATAAGCCATAAATCCATTGTGTGTGAACATAAATACCATATTTTTAATAAAAATAACTTTTCTAAAGCAAAAAAAAATTAGTGAGAAGAGTGGCTATGCTTTATATTTTTCTGAGTCTTTTTAATGTCTGGCTTAATAGAAGGGAGCTGGATTCTCCTACCTGCTTCTGAGCTCCATCTCTTGCAATGTGTTGCTCTGGGTGAGGTACAGGAAAACAATCTAGTCTCCCATAAATAAGTAATTAGGAAAGGAAGGATTATTTTAGGAGCCTTTTCAGATGATTGTGGGTACTCATTAGGACAAATCAAAACTTGACAAGCAGTAGGGGCTCCCGGGTGGTTCGCTCGGTTGAGCGTCTGCCTTTGGCTCAGGTCATGATCCCGGGGTCCTGGGAATGAGTCCCTTATCGGGCTCCCTGCTCAGTGAGGAGTCTGCTTCTCCCTCTCTTTCTGCCCCCTTCCCTGCTCGTGTGTGCACGTACTCTCGCTCCTTCTCTCTCTCTCACAAATAAATAAATAAATAAAATCTTTTTAAAAACCCCAAACTTGACGTGGTAGTTTCTTAAAGGTTAGCTGCAATACCCAATTTGGAACTCTTAGCCGTGAACTTTGCCTACTACTCCATTAAAATCCATTGTTCTCAGGTGCCTGGGTGGCTCAGTCCGTTGAGCGTCTGCCTTTAGCTCAGTCGTGGTCCCAGGGTCCTGGGATCGAGTTCCGCATTGGGATCCCTGCCCAGCCGGGAGTCTGCTTCTCCCTCTGCCCTTCCCCACCTCTCATGCTCACCATCTTTCTCTTTCTCTCTCTTGCATGCATGCACAAAAATAAATAAAGTCTTAAAAAAAAAATCCATTGTTCTCTTTTATACGTTGTAAGGATCTTTTACCCACACATGATTTTGTAACACCAGCTATTGGTCATTTGGAAAACACTGGTACAGTGAGTTATATAAATCTTCCAAATGTTGATACACTTCATTATATTCCTCCCCCTTTCTTCCCATTCACATCATTGGTAATACCATTGACCTCATCAGAAAAGTCTTTAAGTACTGGGGTGCTGTCAAGCTTACAGTGATGGTACAAGGTTTTCCAAATTTCTGATTTTTGCTTAAAAGCTCAGATTTTATCATTAGCAACAGTATAACCAGTTGTTGGCCTTGAAGTGTCAGGTTCACTTCCTTCCTTCTCAAGAACACCTCTGCCAGAGAGTCAGATCTGAATAAGCCTACTTTGCCAGTCCTTGTTCCTTCCAGGTGCCTAGAGTTCAGCTCGCACTCAAACAAACGCAGTGCTGCTTTTCCTAGAGACAACACCATACTTCAGTCTGCAGGAGAAGTGCTTTGTGTGTACTTCCTATTAATATTAAAAAGATGTGTTCTCAAGGGTTGAGATTTAATAGAAGTAATACTTTATTGCTTCAGTTTTTTTTTTAAAGCACAAGTAGATGGTGGTGAAGGAAATAATCACTACTCAGTTTAGTGACAATGTTGTGTTTTGTGCTAAGACACCAGTTGTTTTATCCACTGTGGCTTTTATACCATCAGTGCAAATGTGAACACAGTGAAAAAGGCAAATGATGTCTTAGAAAACAGTTTTGATCTTGTGGAGCTCCTGAAAAGGTATCAGGGACGCACACGGGTCTGAGGACACCTTGAGAACTGCTGGTGTGGATCATCAGGTGTTTTGTATGCCATGCTGGCAAGTATAGGCTTGTAGGCAATGGAAAGCCACTGATGGATTTTAAGTAGCAAACCACATGCTCATATTTGTGTTTTAGAAAGGTCACCTTATCAACATGGGGAGGAATAGACTTGGGACAGTTGAGTTGTTGGCAGTGATTCTATATAGGAGGGGTTGTAACAGGCAAGGACAAAGATGATAAAGAGCTGACTAAGAAGGTAGGAACTAGTGATTGCAGAATGGGGTATGTGTTGGCAGATATTTAGGCATTATTTCTAGGAATTGACCTCAGAGAGGTGGGGGAGGAGAAGGATTCATTCAAGGGGACTTTCAGAATCTGACTTGAGGGACCAGTCAATTCAGATCATCAATACAAGAAGAAAAACAGGTTGGGGGCAAGACAAGAGTGAGAGGAAGATATGTTCAGTTTATAGGATGTCTAGTTTGAGCAGCCTAATGGGTCATCAAGGGAAATCTGTGATGGTAGTTAGAAATCTGGATTGAGAGCTCAGAAAAAAAGTCTAGGTGGAGATGAAGATTCAAAATTCATTTGCACAGAAGCTACATAATGAAGAGGTGAGACTGTCCGGGATACATACAAAGAAAGTAGAAGTGGTCTTACCTAAGACCACTATTTTTGAATGTAAAAAGAGGAGGAAGAAACAGGGAATGGAGGTGGGAGAGAGGGTTTCAGAATGGTGGATGAACTGGGAATGTGTTGCCATGGAGCTAAGGGAGATTTTAGAGACTGTTTATGTGGCCGATTAAATCCTTGTTCATAGATGTTCATGGACTCTTATTTGAGTGGTTCTACAATTTCCCTGCCCCATTGATGTGGATGGAAATGAGGCATGGGCTGCAGGAATGTTTTTTCCTGTTCATCATTTTGTACTCATCATAATCCACCATGAGGAGGATACCCCAGGCAGCTACTAGTCTGGGGAGATTGTGCAGACAGATAGAGTAGGCCTGAACTCATTCTAAAGCCTGGAGTCAAATGCAGCCAATCAACAGCCTGAATCTAAGCCATAGCAATAATCCATAGATTTTCTGCAAAAAATTAAATAAATAAATGCTTGTCATTATAAGTCATTAAATTTGGGGGCCTGTTTGTTATGCAGCATTATTGTGGCAATAGAAGATGAACACAGGTTCCTTGTTAAATGTTATAAAGGAGTCAGAGGGGCTTCTGAGATCAAATAGAAGGTTTTACAACGCCAAATGAAGTGACTAACAAGTAAAAACTAGCAAAAATGCACTGAAGCATTGAAATAGGGTAGTAAGGTAAATAATACAAAAAAACCAAAACCAAAAACAAAAAACCTCCCAAAAGCCTGTAGTCAAGGAAAGAAACATGATTCTGGAGCGCACCAGAGTATTACATCAGGACACAACCTCCATATCTGCCAATGTCCCCCAATTTGTTATTTTGTTAGAAGTCAATGAAATCCTGACAAATCTCATTAATATCACCAAATGTGGAGAGAAAAAAGCTGTATGAGTGACCACCTCATCTTTTTCCTCTTCCGACTGTGAGAAGTGGAAAAGGATGTGATGGAAAAACAGGTAAATACCAGGGCTTTCTATTTCTGAGAAAAGTGAAGGTGTCAGGACTTCAGGAATACATGCCAAATTGGGATCATTCAAACCCCAAAGGGATATCAGATGCCCTCTCCCATTTAGGTAGCATGAACACAGAAACACAGAACAGTCACCCCAACCAGACTACACACACACCTCTACCCCAGGTCTTCTTTTCCCTCCCCTCGGATTAGAGAAAATGCACAGACTCCACAAATCAGTTTTACTTACAGAGAGGGGAGAATCACGATGCTTCAGAAACATATACTGAATGTTTAACATGTAGAGGTATTCTGGTTAATTACCGAATTTATCCTGGTTAATCTACTAACCTGAACACAATAAAGAAAGACTTCTTTAGGAATCCCTCAAAAAAAGGCAAATCATTTCCATGGGGGAAAACCTAATCTTGCCCAGCCTCCCCCACAGCAATATTAAATGCTAGGTGGGCAGTGTTTACAGTTCTCATGGGAAAACACATGACCAAGATGGCGCCCATCTAACATGGCATTCAAACATAAAGATAAATCAGCAGACATTCTTAAACATGAACAATTCAGGGAAGACAGTACCATGAGTCTTCAAAAAATGATTTGACCATGAAATCCAGCCAATTAAGAACCAAATCGAAGTAAAAACTTCAGAAATGGAGTCGCTGTGGTAAAAGGTCCAGTGGTAAGCCCCAAATCCACCAAGGACAGCTTGAGTATTAAACTGAAGAATAGGGTTATGGACAAATTGTGACTATCACAAACCTGGACAGTGTAAAAATAATAACACTGTCCCAGGCTAGAGGCGGAAAGCAGGGGTTATGGGAGGAAGTATGAATGTCTTAATGTACTCATTTTCAACCCCAAATCAAATTCTGTCCAAAAGTCTAATAATTCCTTCTTTAGACGCTAGTTTCTTTCATCTGTTGAACTGAAGTAAAATTAACTCCAGAGATCTTTCTAAAACAAGCAGAAATACAGAATCTGGAGGATTACCTCATTTTATGAGTCTATTTAGCTTTCCTTCTCTTTTCTCCTTATATGTAGTAGGATTATCTGAAATGATGTTCACCTTAATGTGATGATGGTTATTTCTGAGTGATGGGATTTGGGGTTACTTTAAATATTACCTTTCCCCCTACATTTTGAATCATTTGTGAGCATATGCGATTATCCATCTTTTTAGAAAACAACAGAGATTTTCTTTAAAATTATGCATACAGCTAGGCTATGACGTTAAATAACAATGTTGATTCTGGGTCGTAGGAATATAAATATAGTTATTTTTCTACTTGGTACTATTTCGTACAGGTGAGGAATCAATGGGAGATGACATTTAGCATAGATTATTGTATGGGTTCAAGATGGCTTCACCATCTCTGCCACTCCTCCCTTCCAGAGGTAGAGGCTAATTCCACTCCCTCCTTGGTTCAGGCTGACCCTGGGACCTATCTCAACCAATAGAATGGAAGTGATGGAAGTGCCACTGTGAATCTTCCTACAGTAGCCTTAAGGGAAGTGCAGATCTGCCTTCACCTATTGGAATACTCCTCTTGGATGCCGGCTTCCACGTGAAAGGTCTGACCACCCAGAGAGCGAGGCCATATGGACAGCACCTGGAGCCATACTGGATGTTGCAGCCCAGCCAAGCTTCCTGCTGAACGTAACTCCACAATGCTACACATGGAGCAGAAGAACCACCCAGGCTATCCCTGCCTGAATTTCTGATCCAAAGAATTCTAGGCATATAAAATGGTTGTTGCTTTAAAACATCAAGTTTTGGGGTAGTGTGTTATATGCAGGAGAGCCGGCTCTTTTTAGAAGCTTGACTTTGAAGGTAAGGAGTGAGCTAACGCAGTAGATAAGTGATAAAGATCTTTTTGCTCTCAAGATAGGGCATACTACAGTATAAAAGATTTACCCGAATGAATGCATTTGTTTCTATAACTCCTTTTACACTCCAGGAATTCTGTTCTGTGAAAGACCTCGCTTGGACTTTTGTCTCTTAGACAGCCAGGATCATGCCTGCTCGTGGGTCTCCGCTACCATGATTAATATCCACTGGGCTCCTTTAGACTGCTGGCTCTTCCTCTTTCACCATAGTTTTGTTTCTTATTGCAGAAGTGATGTTATAATTAAAAATATGGAGCTAAGATAAAAGAAAATTACCACAAATTCCACCCCGCAGAGATGTCCTCCAGTAAAATTTTGATATATGATTCCTTCTTTTTTCTCTTTATATGCACTTTTATTTGCAAACATGACCTCATATACAATTTCTGTAAACTGTATTTTCATTGAAAACTATCTTGTGAACATTTTCACTATCCTTAAATATCATTCTCCAATACTATTTTCAATAGTGCATCACTTTTAGTTTATGTACTATGGCAAAAAATATAGAAGGGAAATAGAAAATGTGAGTATGGTGGGTGCCTTGCATGCAGCAGGACCTTGATAAATAGTTATTTGATTGATGAATGAATGTTAGAATGAATATTTTTTTGGCTAGCTAAAGCTCTGTGCAACCGTTTAACTGCCCCCTTTGGGCACATTCTGGAAATGGGTCA
This sequence comes from Mirounga leonina, assembly GCF_011800145.1. NCBI lineage: Eukaryota > Metazoa > Chordata > Mammalia > Carnivora > Phocidae > Mirounga > Mirounga leonina. The sequence goes on from NW_023270494.1 coordinate 12,056,872, forward strand.
ATGGGCATGTCCCTCAGGCAATGTAATAAAGATAGGTATTGCCAAATTATTCTCCAGAAATGTTTTAGCAGGTTACATACACTATACCAGAGTAGTGGCCCTTAAAAGTGGATTGTGGTAGACTACTTTATACCCAAACTTTTCTCTCAAGAATTACTTTAAGAAAAGGTCTGCTGATCCACGGAGACATTATTGTAAGCTCTGGCAGGGTGAGTACGAGATTTACTCTCCACCCTCATCCCTGACCGCCAGCTTGAGAGCTCAGCTCGTCCCTAACCCAGAACGTGGGGCAAAGTGCATTTCACAATTAGCATGCACACTCTTTATACAGCACTCTTTGATTCCAGTATTTCAATACAGTAATATTTAATATCACAAAATCTTCGGTACATATTAGCTTGTTTTAATATAGATGCAGACAAATACATTTGGTTTCAGAAAACCAAATACAAGCCTCATGTGCCTCTCTCTCTGTGCCTCTCTCTGAGTATCCGGATCTATCTATGTATCTATATGTACAAAACACTCCAACACAATTAGAGTGTCCAAATCAAACAGCTGTTGCAGACGTGCTATTATCACTCAGGCAGACAGAAAATGAGAGTGAGGCTATCCGGGTTCATTTGTGCACTTGGCCAACGACTGGCTTTCAGGGACAGAATGTAGAGGCTGGTGTGTGTCCAATAGTTCATGGCTGAGCCTTTCCTGTCAGGAAGACCATGACTTGAACCTGGCTCTGACAGTTGTTGAGCAGTATGACCTTGGGCTGGTTATTGAACCTCAGAGCCTCAGTTCTCCCACCTGTAAGATGGGGATGATAGAAATAACCTTCCTTTTAAAGATTACTAGAAGGCCTAAATGACATAACGGGACTGGCGATGAATAAAAATGTCTGGCAGAGAGTGTGGTACATAGGACATGTTAAATAAGAATAAGCTATTATTCCTTTCATTTTTGGTGACATAGTCTGGAAAAGAAAAGCAAGGCGAGGAGTGCCAATGAATTACTTACCTTATGTAGGTTAGTAAAGAAACCCCACAACGATCATTCACTTTACACATAATCTAATTGAGTCAATCAAAACTATACCATATCTGCGGCGCCTGGGTGGCTCAGTCGGTTACGCGGCCGACTCTTGATTTGGGCTCAGGTTGAGATCTCAGGGTCCTGAGCTCAGCAAGGAGTCTGTTTAAGATTCTCTCTCCTCTCCTTCTGCCCCTCCTCCCCACTCTCTCTCTCTCCCCCCTCATAAAAAACAAAACGAAACAAAAAACTGAACTATATCTTACCTACATTCTAATTTTAGTTATTTTCAAGTACCTATGTTCCGGAGGTCATAAGTATCATATAATATATATTTTAATATAATATTATGTATGTACATCATCTTTTAAATTCAGTCTTTAAGATCTGACACTTTTCTGGAAATTAGGATCACAATGGTTTTCTGTTTTAACAGGTAAGTGGACTAAAACTGCAGAAACAGTTAAAAATAGGCAGTTGTACTAATTATATTTCTTTCAAGATTTTTTTTTAATCTTAAGAAACAATACTAGAAACTATGCCATTATGGAGTAAATCTATGTTTTCCCTTTTTGCGTATATTGGGATTCAATTATTTATTTAAAATTTGGAAATTGCCTAGTGCATGGTATTTGGACATCAAGTGGAAAAGAAATTCACTTAAAATGAAATTTTTATATAACTAAAGGAATTTAAACAAAGTATTCAGCTCAGTTCATGCCAAGCAAAACAGTTATACAGATCAACGAGTACCTCCTGTGCATTTATAAATGAGAAGAGCTTCAAAGATTTTTTTTCAATTACCAGAATATAAAAAAGAACCCTCTTTTTTGTCTCATATCCCACATAGGGGGAAAAGAAGCTGGCTGATGGCAATATATAAGGAAAATCTCATTAAGAACAAAATAAAGTCAGTCCTCACCTCTAAAGTGAGGAGGCTGGATGAAATGGCCTCCAAGATTTTGTCCATATCTGAAGGGTTTTTTTTTATTCCATTCAGTCTTGTCCAGGCTTAAAGAGTATATTTTAAAAAGCAACTTACATTAACACTAGCTTCTCCGTAAATTACTCAGATTGCCTACAATAGGCTATAGAAAAGAAAGACGGAGGGGTTAGGCAGAAAAGGGCAGCGATAAAACCCAAATGTTTCTTTTATTTTTCCTTGCTTTGTATGATTACCCAACATGCTTTAAGCATTGTTATAACAAAGTAAAATCACTGAAAAATAATCTTTTGCTGGAAATTCTTAAAAAAATTTTGTTCTCTTTTAAATCTTATTTATAAAGGTTTCCAGATGCTTATCCTCACAGATTAAACACAGCATGATGTAGACACTTACAATAATATTCGCTGCTATGAAGCCAAGAAAAAAACTACTTTGAGATCTAACTGCCTATCACCTAAAGAATCAGGGTCCAGGGAACTTTCTGTTGCTATTAAAGGCATGATTCTCTGAAGCCATTTGGAAACAGCCTAGGTTCTCAGCAGCAACACATCTACCCTGTACTATGTCAAAGCACATCAAATGGTTGGCATTCCAAACCTCAAACAGGTTATTTCTCATTATGTGAATACATAATGAAAGGATGTGGGCAAAGAATAGAATGTAAATTGGAAGCTGACTTCTGAATTTATTAGCCAGCAGTACTGGGCTAAAACAGTCATCCTAATTTCAAGAGACAGTTCCAAAGTGGTTCTCAAGAGAAAGGACAGGGTATTTTTCAAATATTTGTTCAATGTGAATGGACTGGGCTTGCCAAAAATGACTTTTTATGCTGGCATGTGATCTCTTCGAGGGAAGTCAGCCTGAGTCACTGGATACATCAAAGGTAGAGTCCAGTGAATGGAATTCCAGCAGGCTGTGTGAGCAAGCCAGATACCTGCATTCATCTGCCCACTGCTGCGATTTCAGCCCTCCTTTTAATTACATTAAAGCAGCTGGTACCACTGGTTACCGAAGTCTTCAGATTACCTTGATTGCTCGGTCATTATCTCTAATCAGCTGCTGCTTCTCATCTTCAAACTTCTGTATAACATCCTGGAGCCGCCTTTCTGCAGCAAGCTGCTGCCGGCTCTTCTCCTCTTTCAGAGAGGAAATGGTTGTCTGAAGTTCTGCTATGATCTAAAATGAAAACAGCATGCTATAACGTCCAATTCTTCAGTGAGAGGCATCTATTTTATATGTATTTATGCTTAACAAAAGAGCGGATTTGGCAAAACTCTAATCCACAAACTAAATATTTTCAATTAACATATCGCACACTATAACGCATGAAATTCCACACAATAAAAGACTATAATAAAACTGTGAATGGTGAACAACTGGTGAACCAAATATATTTGGAAGACATTTCCACTATAACATTCCACAATATTTACTCATCAGAAGAAAGAACATCTGTGATCTCAAAAATATGAAAAGCGTCAGATTTTATTTCACTGAGAAATAGACTTATTAGAATGAAGAAAGCGGTTTTGCCTTTTCTAATACTTGGAACTGTAATGACCAAAAAAATAATGAACAGGGCTCCTTCTTTATCCTTACCTAATTCTACACAATTTTTGAGTACTCACTAAGGTTTGGGCACTGTGTTAAATGCCTTAAGTTCCTATGTCATTTACAAATGTGATTATCATCCATCTTTTACAAATGGAGAAACAGAGGCATAGAAAGAGGTCACATATTTCCCATTGTCGAAGATGACATCGAACCAAAAAGACAGGCAGGACTTGAACCACACAATCAGATCAATCGCCATACGAATTGGTTCCTCTCACTAGCCTTTGTTTTTCTTAGACAAGGTTTTGGTGTAGAAGAGAAGCTTATCATGACACAGTTCCCCAAGTGATAGATATCCATGAAAGTTTATTCAGAGACCTCTGTAGTATTCTCCACATTGGAGAACTAGTTCTCTCCATGAACGGGTTCCCTCTAAGTTCTCCTAAGTAATCATCCGATGAGGGACCTTTCTTAATGAGCTGAGAACATGGCTCTTCCTTGGGTTTGGATGTATCCATTTCCTTTCAAATTCAATAGTGATGACTTTTTAAAAGCAGGAAATAGTTGTTTCTTCTTCTAATTAAAAAAAAAAAAACTTAGTCCTGGTTAGAATAGAATTCCGTTGGTTCTATGGGAACAGGGCTGGTTGGTGAGATACGTTGGACAAGTCAGTTATCTTCCTTGAAGTTCAGTTTTTCCACCTAGTATTTGGTGGCAAAACTAGAGTACGATATTGTAAGACAATAAATAGAGACTGTCTGGAGTCTGCCAGAAGCCAAGTCCTATAGAAATATTCATTGTTACTATGGACATAAATGATAGCATATTTACAATAAAATATGGAATATCTATGCTTTTAGAAGTGAGCAAACTCACTGTAACAAAGTTTAACATTCAGGATTTGTAAATCATCATATGTTAAGACCATTGTGAAATAAATGGCAAAATATATAATAGCAGTACGTTAATATTCCTAAATACAAACTTGAACCTTTTGCTATGAGTGGAGGAATCCATTTACTGAGAATAAAGATGTTTTTCATCTGTTTTCTGAATTTTGATTAAATGTTGTTCCCATTCTGGCATCAATTCAATTAATTCTCACAGCACTTCTACAAAGCAGGGAAGGTTACATTCTTTTAGTGAATGTCAAAAACTGAGGCACAGAATAATCAGCTCACTCATAGTCACAGAGCAAGAGGGGCCAGAGATAAGAAAGAGCCAAATTTCCTTGGCCCAACATGAAACTTAAGATTGATATTTTGTAAGAGCATGGAGCCAAATAGTAAAAATAACTTACTATTTCAATGACTATTGGAGCGTTTCAAGTTAAGTAAACTACAACTTTGTAGAATGGTAAGCTTAAGTCTGTCATGTGTTCATTGTGTGTGTTCAGTGCATGCGTGTGTGAGTAGGTACACGTGCGTGCGTGTATGTTTAGTGCTATGCAGTTTTAGCACATGTCCGGATTTATATATCCACTACCACAATCATGTAATATGTTTTTAAAGTACAAAGTAATTTTGTTTCTTGAGATTAGATTAGCTTTTAACTGACCAAGACTGAAGATAAAAATATTTGCAGGTTCTTCAAGTGACCACAAGGGCATGAAACAGGGATCTCTCGTTTTCAGAAGCTTAATGACAAGAGTACATCAAAAAGAAATAAATGCAGGTTTTGGAAGGATCTATGAGCAAAGTCCAGGATGTTCTGAGGAGAGCATGCTTGTTTTTGTGTGGAAAATGAAACCTTACATTCCTGGGGGGAATAATGAGATTCTTTGGGGAAGTAATGAGATTATCTTTGGAAAGTTATTCCAAAAACTTATGACGATCATCAAAACATTTCAGGTGAAACACGGTAGGTAGATGAGTAGATAAAGAGGTTGACAAACTGACAGACGAGATGGATACAGAGAGGCGGCTAAAGTGTGGATAATTTTTAAAACCAGAATTGAGATTTAAGATTGAGAAATAATACTGACTTGATTAATATGCTTTAGGTAAAGAACAAAACTCACTTGATTTTAGACATAGAGTAAAAGACCATATATTCACCTTAGCTCAGTGCACGTAACTGGCACTTAATATTTAAGTAGTGGAACTATAATCATACTAAATAAAAATAATAATTATCCGACAAATTACATTGAGATAATCTAGCCTTTCATAGAATAATGATATAAAAAGTTTCTGAGAAAAACCATAACTAATCTATGCAATCATAAACCCCACCAGTTTTGATTGAATCATAATTAAAAATCATAAAACAAAATGTCACCACTCAACTGAATGTTTACCCTGCATTCAGCTTCAGAGAAAGAAGTGGATTCGAACATTTCCATATGATATTAAAAATTAACATTTTGGGAAGCAAAAGGAGAGCTATTTCAGGCTGATGCCATAAGCAACCTAACTGGTGAAAGCTCTAATAGTTAATTATTGCTAAGCAGTTAACACTTTGCAAAAAATGTTCATGGGTCTTATTAAGTCTTAAAAATAGGATTCTGTATAGAGGTTAAAATTTCATCTTTAACTCACTTTGATGTTTTTCAGATTGTAGTATAGCTTGAGATCTTTACAAAACCCTTCTTTAAAATACAACAGGGCATACGTGGGAAGATTTGGCGGACACTGAGGATTCTCATCAAATAAGTGGGAGGGTGATTCCTCAGCGCGTTTTGCCTTCTGGGTTGTCACCCTGGAGAATGACGTGAAGGTTGGGGGCATGTGGGACGTGTGGAATACGCTCAGGCATATCTGCATCAGGTATGTGGGAGCAAGTGAGGGCACTGGGGGGAGCCAGGCTCTTGGCAGTGGGCAAGCTCTCCTGGTACTCCAGCTCTAGTCTTGTCCACAACTACCTGTATTCTTGCAACATGGCAATATCTTTCTCTGAAAAATGGTGACGGGGTGAGTCAGTTGAGTGGGGACAATTGTGCTAACATTGAAAAGGCAAGGTGAGTATGTAATATTAAGACAAAAAGAAAAATACGTGATTCTGATGGAAATTATATTCAGGAGTGTGCCCAGAGATGACGCAATCATTGCCATCATGATGAACGTGGAGAATCCCAGAAGGGGCACAGTCCTGGGTATGCCACGGGCTTGGTGTTCATGGTCCATTAGATCTTAAAAGCTTGATAAAATCTTAAAGATTAAGTAACTTCCTTTAAGGGAGGAAAATATTTAAAATATTTTTCCAAATTTAACCTGATGATCTCTTGGGTACCAGTGCATTCGTTACGAATGCATTCATCATATTACTTAAAAAAAAATCTTTTTTTCAAAGAGGGTTTTTTTTTTTTTTTAAGTCTGATAAACAGTTAAGCAACTTTGCTTCTGGCATTGTCCTCAGCTTAGATATGAGTTAGAGGTTCCAGCAAACTATCACTGGAACACAGAAAAAGTCAGTCCATGGTTCTGTTTGTAATGTTGATTTTCAAATAATCTGTTTCTTCAACTTGATTGGACTGTAGACCAATGTTTCCCAAATACCAGTACACAGATACAAATATATGTATATGTTTATATACGTATAAGTATTTATATGTATTTAGAGGTGGGCAAACAAAATATTATCAATGTAAGGTTGTCATCCTTATGAGGAAGATGGACTGTCTTTTATTATATTATACTCTTTCAAAGATTTTTTTTTCCTTTTTGGTGTTGTGCTGTCCTTTGACGTATGAAGTCATGGCTATAGCACATGATTGCTGTCCCTAGTTGGGTTTTCCCTCCTCCACCTCTTCCTCCTGCTTCTTCATGTCTTTACTTGGGAAAATATTTAGCAACCACCCCACCCCCCCGCCTCTCCAAATTGTGGAGGGAGATTTTATCAATTCTTGAACACCCAAAAATAAATTAAAAATAACTTCTTGCTCCTTCCATATCTTTTTTCTTCTTTGCTCCCTCCTTTCTTGTCTCTATTCCCATTTTAATCCTGCTGCTATATGAGCTAACAGTCATTAAATGCTTTACTGTGTACTAAGCACTCTCTACTAAGCACTTTTTTGGCCTTACGTTACTTAATACTTAAAACTAACCTATGAGGTAAGTACTACTCCCTCATTTTACAAATGAGGGAACTGAATTCCAGAGAGTCCAGGTAACTCGCTCAAGGTCATATAGGTAGTAGGGCTGGTACTCAAATTCAGGTCTGCTGGACTCCAAAGCTTAGGTTTTCTTCCACAAGAACTTCCATTTAATTTGCTTTAATATGAACTAATCAGGCTTCTTCACACATTCCTTTAGATAAACTTAAATACTCCTGTTTACACTCTCATTATTTAAGCATTTTTATTAGCTATCTTATATCTCACTTTCGGTCTGCCTCCCCCATTTAACATAACGCAAAATAAGCAGGACGTAAGGGTATGCCAGTTGGGGATTTTTCCAGTCGTAGTTTAAACTGTAACTTTGGGAGTCATAATATTTCTTCTGATTATAAGAACCTTCTTTGGTGATTGTAAAAGAATATTCCCCATGTTCCTTCTTCAAAGAAGGTCTGGGATAATGGCAATCAAGAAATATCACTATCTTTTAGGTAAATACATGTAAGTCTTCACTGAGACAGAGACAGTTTGCTTTCCAAGTGGGATGTAAATTATATGGCATATGCATATTTTAGAAATAATTGTATAATCACAGAAATTTTATGAGCGCTATCCCCAGAGTTCTGCCATATGAAAAACGGGAGGGACTGAGCCAGGCCAGTGGCGTCAGGTTGTGAGCTTCTGCTCCCCAGTCTGATCCAGGTGGGGTCCTGGCTTAGTCACTTGCTAACCCATGTGTCCTCAGCTCTCTGAGTCTCTCGTGTGAGCTCAGCTCTCTGAGCCTCAGTTTCCTTAAATGGGGCCAGTAATAGTTCCTAACCCCAGAGTTATCATGAATGAACACTGACTCAACATGGTTAGTGCCCCATAAAATTCTTGATTTTATTACTATTTTGTCATTGTGTTGCTATTACAACCACTGTGTGGTAACTTATAAAATGGCACATAAATTTCGGTTCATGGCTACACATCACTGTGTATATGCAAAAATACTAGAAGAGCTGATTTTAAAAAATCATTACATATGATGCCCCCAAAAGTGAAGGGTTTAACCTATCCATCTATACAATGAAAATGAGTATTTTTTATTCTAGAATTACTCATAAAACTAAGGAATGCTTGAGATTCCTTAGATGACACTATAGGATATTATTACAACAACTTATACAGAAAAAGTATTTTAAGCATCATTTGTCGAGTTGAGACAGGCATTCAATTATTGGCTTTCTACTAAAACTACTAGAACAACACCAAGAAGCAAGATATCAATGTAGGGATTTATAATTCTTCTTTTCCCCAAAAGGAGTCAACAGTTGAGCGGCTAACTTAACCTAGAACATTTATCATTTTGAACTTTATTGCTAAGCAGTCTTTAGGTACAACTAAATGGAATATTGCAAAAAAGCACAGATGGTATCAAACTGCTTACATCACAAATGTAGGTGTGTATCTCCCGCCCTTGTGAAATATGTTGCAGCCTGGGCTTGTTCAAGTGCACTGGCTGGTTTTACAACATCTGAGTGTGCGTGTGTGTGTGTGTGTGTGTGTGTGTGTGTGTGAGTCCAAATGGTTCAATATGCCTAATTAAAAAAATCTTTTAAGAAGGCCAAAATATTAAAAGCATATATTATTTATCCATGTACCCATCAAAAATAGGATACTGACCCATAAAAACAATGAAGAGAATTAAGTTTAACTCTAAAGTACAAATGCTTTTATGTGGAGGTTTCTTTTTTGTTTGTTTTGATTTTGTTTTTTTTTCTTTCAACATTCTTACCTGTGAAGATTTGGCAAGCTTCTGAGTGTATTCCTTCTCAATCTGCTTCAGCCTGCTGTTGGCCTGAAAAACACACGTACATGAACACACACACACACACAGTGACCTGTGAGCTTGGTATCTCTTCCACATGCCTATCACCAGGCAGCTGGGATGACTGCCAGCCGCACCGCCCTACTGGGGCAGCCAGAAAACCACAGGGCTTGTCTTTGATCTCACGCCAACTATTCATCACTTAAAAAGCAAAAAGCAAAAGCAAAAAAAAAAAAAAAATCTCTCCTGCCAATTATGAGACAAACACAGACTTCTGTGGAGAGAAAGAGAAAGCGAGAAGAAGAGACAGAAATAGACCTAGCAAGAGTGTGAGCGCTGTAGAAGGTAAAGTAGGGAACGGCAGAAGGAGACGAGAAGGCAAACAAGGGGAGGGAAAGGGAGGAGGAGAAACAGGAAAAGGTAAATTTAATCCTCTTTCCTATTGTTGAAAGATGAAAGAACTAGGGTGCTCCTGGACAGAGGCAGATAGAGACTCACCTAGCAAAGACATGAGCCCCCACTCTGCCTAACACACAAGAGCTACTTTTTTAAAGTGACAAATATATCTACATCAAACAATTTTCATGTCCTGGATGGAGGGTGGCCTTCCCAGAATAAGTCTGCGTTACTTAGAACTCGACTATCTCTTCTGCCACTCAAGTTCCCGTCCTCCGCATGTGACCCGCTTTCCTGCTCTCCGGAAGCCTCTGGGAGCGTCACCGCATCCTGAGTGCTCGGAAATGGCTCTGTGACATGCCTGGACTGGGCCTTTCTTCTCATTCATTGTGCAAAAGCACCGAGGAGGCGCTTCCGACCTGACTGTGTCTTCTACCTCTAGAAAAGCCTTGGTCATTACACTCAAAGTTCCCTCTCTCTGTTCCCAGGTTCCCCCCCACACACACACACCTGCACCCTGTCTTGTCTGTCTGTTCATCTATCTCTGCAGCTCTGGCTGTTGGGCTGCTCAGGTGTATTATCTCTTTTTTTTTTTTTTTTTGTCATTTCTATTTTCTATTTCTTTGTCTTTTTGATCTTTCACAGAGAGTTCTCAACTTTTTTTTTTTTTTTAGATTTTATTTATTTATTTGACAGGGAGAGACACAGCGAGAGAGGGAACACAAGCAGGGGGAGTGGGAGAGGGAGAAGCAGGCTTCCCGCCAAGCAGGGAGCCCAATGCAGGGCTTGATCCCAGGACCTTGGGATCATGACCTGAGCCGAAGGCAGACCTCAACGACTGAGCCACCCAGGCACCCTGAGTTCTCAACTTCTAATTTTAAACTTTCTACTGGATTTAAAAAAAAAATACAGCCATACTATTCGTAATTTCCAAGAAGTTTTTGTTGTTGTTGCTGTTCTCTGAGTAGCATCGTTAATCCCCTTTTTAAGTTGAGGAAATGGAGACACAGAGATCTTAAGTAACTTGCCCAGCGTCACACAGCTAGGAAGTGATGAAGCCACTTTAACCCCCCTCAGTGGAGCATGGGTGCTCCACCAGGCAGAGCACATTGCCTACCTCTCTCTGCTGAGGTTATTAGATCCATATACACTTAATACGTATCTGAATGTCCATATACACATACAAACATTTTTCTGCTCTCTAGAGCATCTGTTTTTTTCTGAGTTCCTTTTATGTATTTGCTTTGCCAAGCAGTTTTGTCTCTGTTTTTCCCTTTAGAAACTCTCCTCACTTGTCTGGTGACCTTTTGTATTTAAAGTGAGGCCTCTACAACAGGCAGGCTTGGGATGCATGGACATCCTGTCACAGGGTGTCTTAGGAGGGTCTGGACTCTCCCATGCCCGTCTCTGACTGGACATTCCTCTTGGGCCATTTTGCTCTGAGCTGCATCCTCCAGCCTACTTCCTGGCGGCAGAGATCTGGCTATCAGTGTTTGCCGAAGGGTATCTACGGGTTCAGGATATCGACTCTTGCACAATCCCAATTTCATTTTGCCCCCAGCCACGCCTGCGTCCCCCCTCTCATTCCATCTCCCCAGAGAGCAAACCAGGGGTGGTGGGGGGAGGCAGACATGGAAGCCCTAATCCCAATGTGATGGGATTTGGTGGTGAGGCCTTTCGGGGGTAATTAGGTAATGGGGTGGAATCCCCTCATGGATGGGATTAGGGCCCTTACAAGAAGCCACAGAGCTCACTTTCTCCTGCCCTGTGAGGATATAACAAGAAGATGGAGTCTACAACCCAGAAGAAGGCTCTCACCAGAACTTGATACGCTGGCAGCCTGAGCTCAGACTTCCAGCCTCCAGAACTATCAGGGATAAATTTCTGTTCTTGATAAGCTTCCCAGTTTATGGTGTTTTGTTATAGAACCCGAGCTGACTAAGACAATAGCCATGTGTTTTATGGACTTGAGTTCAAAAGCAATTCTTTAGAGTTTATTGCATAAATCTCTCTGCATCTATAGTCCCGCTGAATACACTGGGTAGTTTTGTTTTTTCCGACTAGAGAGGGCATGTGACTATTACTATCTTTTCTCTTAAGCCATCAGACTCTATTCTACCTTGATAATGAATAAAGCCACTCTCCATTATAGAACGAAGGCCACTCTGAACCTCTTGAGGTTTGTCTTGGTTTACATTCCACCAATATTTTTTAAATCACAAAATGCATGATAAGGTATTTTTTGCTTATTTGGTAAACATTGACAGAGCTCACACCATGTGCTAGGCACTGCTATAAGCACTTTAAAAATATTTACTCACTAAAAAAATTTAAAAATTACAGTGCCATCAAGGTTATGTTATTTTCCCTAAAAGAGCTGGAGTCAGAGATGCTGGTTCCTACAGGACCGCCTGTGTCAGAATCCCACAAACTCACCTAAGTGCCTTTGCAACCATCTAATTCATTCATCCATTCCAGGCAACTGGGCATAGAGCAGTGTATAAAACAGACAAACATTCCTCCTGACCTTCACGGAAATTCTATACTAGCGAGTAAATGAATTAACTGACACAAGTGACAATATTTTAGATGGTGCAAGTGTTATGGAAAGGCTGGCGCAGGAAAGGGATGAGAAGTGATGGAAGGTAGGGGTAGTTTGCAGTGTTACGAAGGTGGGAGTTAGGGAAAGCCTCGCTGAACGATACGGATACGATGTCTGAGCACAGACCTGTAGGAGATGAAGGGGCCACGGGGACCTCTAGGGAAAGAACACTTGAGGCAGAGGAAGGGCCGGTTACAAAAGCCCAGAGGCTTGTTCAAGGCACAGTGAGGCGGCCAGTGTGGCTGGGTCATGGAGCAACATCTCCCTTGGATAAGGTCTGAGAGAGAACAAGGAGCCAGATCCTTCCTGGTGTTGTAGGCAATTGTATGGAATGTGGCTGATAATATGAGTGAAACCGAGAGTCACTGAACAGGTTTCAGCACAGCAGTGACATGATTTAATTTAAGTTGTCACAGGATTACTCTAGCTCCTGTTTGGGGCAAGAACCCAGCAGGGCAGCCAGTTGGGAGGCTGTCACAAATAATCTGCGATATGACAGAGGATGTGGTGAGAAGTGGTCGGGTTCTCTGAAAGATTTGAAAGTAGAGCCAACTGAATATGCTGTATGATAAAAAGAGATAAACCAAAGATGACTTCAAGATTTTTCTCCCATGCAACCGGAAGAGCGGGGTTGTCATTACCTTACATCAGGAAAATTATGGGTGGAACAGGTTTTGGGGGGGAGATGAAGAGATCAGTTTCAGACACATTAAGCATGGAGATGTCTCTCAGACATCTGTGTTGAGGTGACTATTTGGATATTCAAGTCTGGAGCTCGGGGGAGAGGTCTAGGTTGGAAGTAAAAATTCAGACATCTGCAATATATAAGTGGCAGATGGAACAATGCTCCTGGATGAGACTTCAAGGCATTGAGTGTACAAAAAACAGAGAAGTCTAGGTATACTGAGACCCGAGCCTGCAAATGTCAGGAGGCTGGAGAGAAGGAGGAAAGCAAACCAAAGGAAAGGCCAGAGAGAGAAGAAATCAAGATAATATGCAATCCTGAAGCCAAGTGAAGAAAATGTGTCAAGGACTATTCACCTGCATCAGCTGCTGCAGGGACACAGAGGTCATGTGCAACAAGGACTGAGAAATAAGCACATGGCTTAAGCCTGTGGAGGATGTTGGTGATGTGAACACAAGCAGTTGTGGTGTAGTGTAGAAGCTCCAGAGAAGGAGAGGAAGTGGGGCACACACAGACAATTTGTCCAGAGTTCTGTCACAAGGGGAAGGGAGGAATGGGCTGGAAGCTGTAGGGGAAGTGGATAAAGAAAGGACTGACTTGTTTTGTTTGGTTTTTCGCACGATGAGAGAACTAACAGCATGTGTGCCGGCTGGTGGGAAAGATCTAGCAGGAGAGAGGGAAAACTCGGTGCTGCCAGAGATTCAGAGGAGACATGTTCTTGAGTAAAGGGGAGGGGACAGGATCTAGAGCACAGGGGAGGAGAGGGGCTTGGCTAGGAGTCCACATAAATCACGCCCAGCCCCAGTAGGGCAAGTTCTGCTTGCTTCCACCTTCCCCAGGAAGTAGAGGGAAAGATTCACAGCAAAGCACGAGGATGGCAGAAGAGAGGGGTGGCAGATTCGAGGTGGGAGGGAAGGGTATGGATGGTCATCTAGGAAAGTGGGAAAGGGAAAGGACTGAGGAATGCAGTATGAGTCTCAGGCCTCCAGGAAGCATTAGGGCCCACTTAAAATCACTAATGTTGAATTTAAAGTGAGGCCAGCCGGGGGCACATAGGTAGCTCGGTTGGTCGAGGGGCCAACTCTTGATTTTGGCTCAGGTCATGATCATGGGTCATAAGATTGAGCCCCATGTAGGGCTCCATGCTCAGCAGGGAATCTGCCTGAGATTCTCTCCCTCTCCCTCTCCCTCTGCCCACCCCCATGCTTGCTCTCTAAAATAAATAAATACATCTTTTATAAACAAACAAATAAATAAAGTGAGGCCAGCTGGTTAATATATGAATACCTCCAGAACTTGCCAATAGCTAAATAGAACAGAATCACTACTTTGGAGAATAATAAGAGTGACTGAAGAAATAAAATTAATTTATCACCCTTCAAGCTTTCTATTATGTATTTGAAACTAAGTCACAATTGCCTGAATTTTCTCAAATAAATTGAAAAAGCTCTGGTTTAGGGGCACCTGGCTCAGTTGGTTAAGTGTCCGACTCTTCATTTTGGCTCAGGTCATGATCTCAGGCTCATGAGATCGAGCCCCAAGTGCGTGGAGCCTGCTTAAGATTCTCTCTCTTTCTGTCCCCCTCTACCCCTCCCCCTGCCCAAGTGCTTTCTCCCTCTCTCTCAAAAGAAAAAAAAAACAACAGCTCTGGTTTAGCATGGTTAAAAATTTACAGCTAATTTATCATGCAAACTATCCCTAAAACATGTTTTGAATAATTTTATTCTCAGGATGGTACTGACTGTACATTTCCATACATAAAGTTAAGTTATGGTTATTTTAATCCAAGTCTTATTTTTATAGCTACCATTACTATATAGAAGGACAATTTTCAAACATCTGCAGCATATCCTGAACAGATGTGGAATAACAGATGAGAGGAAAATCATAATTTTGAAGTGAGCAAAGTTATTTTGTTTTGTCATTGCTGCTGTTTTAATCTCTGGCTCTTCCTAACTGTTCCCATTGTGGCTGGTCATGCCCTCCACCCTCCACCAAGTACTTTGTTCCCCTCTGCTTTTCTAGGGCCTCTTTCTCAGGTCACTCTTCCTTGTTAAAAAGCCACAAATGTATTGGTCCACTTTCTCTATGCAGTTCCTATTAAAATCTTGGGTTAAAATCCTGGGTTAAAACTTTGGTGGAGAGAAATAAACCAATTTTTAGAAAGGTGTCGATGGTTAGTCATCTTAATATGCTACTCTTTTCTTGCAGGGTACTTTGCATTATATCTTCATTCAAAACAGTCTTTCATTCCTTTATTTTCCATTTCTTTTTTTTTTCTTTTTTAAAGATTTTATTTATTTATTTGACAGAGAGAGACACAGCGAGAGAGGGAACACAAGCAGGGGGAGTGGGAGAGGGAGAAGCAGGTTCCCCTCAGAGCAGGGAGCCCGATGCAGGATTCGATCCCAGGACCCTGGGATCATGACCTGAGCTGAAGGCAGTCGCTTAACCAACTGAGCCACCCAGGCGCCCCCATTTCTTATTATTGGTGAAAGTTCAGGCATTCATATTTCCAGGAAGATAATTTAGAGGAGAATTAGGAGACTCCTCTAAAATACTTATATTTGAGGCAAGCCCAGATCTTATAAAGATAAATTTCCACAAAATATAACAGCATTAGTTTCTAAATTAAATATTTGCCTTTAGGATTTAAAAAAAAAAAGGATGCCTCCCAGATTCTTGAAACATAACATAAAGCTCAGATTATTATGCAGTATTTCCTACTCAAAAGCTCTGTAGGCATTCATTTGAAGCTTCTCCAAACACTGTGAATACAGTTATGGCCAGTTGGTGCCAGATGTGAGTATACAACTGTGCACTCCCCTAAAAACAAAAAATATTCAGAGAATTCATAGAACATATTTATATTTAATTTAGTTTAAAATATTTACAGAACTTTCAAACTTGAAGTTGCTTATATTTTACCTCAAAATAAAGGTATAAATTTGTGAAGCATAAGTAAAATTCATGATTTCTGCTTGGGCTATGATGGAGTAACTGGGACCATACCTAATCTGCTAGAGTCAACAGCTAGAAAACTGGACAAAATATAGGGAAAAAAATTGTTTTAGGATGTTGAGAAACAAGAGGCACAGGACTGTGACCCTGTGAAGAAAGGGGAAACAAGTGAGGTAAACCCTCCAATCACCCCTTTCTTCCTGGAGGCACATGAGGCCTGAACATAAGCAAGGGAATCAAAGTACAGTATAGCAGCATTGTGAACTGAGGAGACAAAGACTGGAGTCTGGGAAGGCTGAGGCAGTTGGAGTTTGTGGGGACAGAGCACTAGACAGGAGGGAGCTATGCACAGAAAGAGCTCCAGACACCTACATAGGTTCCCTTTGAGTCTGTTGCTGATACTGAGTTGTGCATGTATAGGGTAAGGTTCTACAAGGTCAAATAAAAAGTGGCTGGTGAGATTTAAGATAAACAATTTCCCAAGCTTACACAAAGCTTGACTTCTGACCAGGCAGAACGAATGGTTCTCATAGAACATCCAGGAAGGTCACACTTAGTCACGGGGTTAAATTAGCCTTAGAATAAAGTCAACTTTAAATCTGCTCTAACAAAGTCTAAAAATAAGCCTCAAATGGATCAAACTGGTCATTGACAAGTAACTGCTTCCTAAACAAAGCTCAATATTTTTTAAAAGAAGTCAAGAAAACCCAGTATTCAAGAACATAAATTTTATAATGTCCAGCATTCAATAAAAGATGGCATAAGAAGAAGCAGGGATATGTGAGCCATAGCAGAATAAAAATTAGTCAATAGAGTTAGATTAAGAAATGACAGAAATGGTGAAATCAGTAGACAAAGACTACCATTATGTTTTTAAAATAGCTATTAAAACCACACCTAAATATTTAAACAAAAACATGAACATAATGAGGAGAGAAATGGAAGATATGCAAAAAAAACTTAAATAGCCCAGGGCATAGCAATATATTATCTGAAAGGAAAATTTCACTGGATGGGATTACAACAGATTTGGCACAATAGAGGAAAAGATCAGTGAACATGAAGAAAAAGCATTTTAAGTATCCAAATGACTGCCAGAAAGACAAAAGGCTGAATTTAATGAATAACCTCAGTAATATATGAGACTATATCATGTCATCTAACATATGTATAATTGTGTATAGGAGAAAGGTTTGGGAAAATATTTGAAGACACAATAGGTACAAATTTTGCAATATGAAAAAACTGTAAATGTACCAGTGGAAAAAAACCAATGAACAGAAAAGATAAACACAAAGAAAACCACATCAAGATACATCATAATCTAACTGCAAGAACAGAACTAAAGATAACATCTTAAAAGCAGCCAGAGAAGGCAGATGCATTTAAAAGATAAGAATGACTGAGGATTTCTCATCTGAAACTATGCTAGTCAGAAGATAACATAATGAATCTTTAAAATGCTGAAAGAAAAAAAAATCTGTCAATCTAGAATTGTGTACTTAGTAAAAATATCCTTTAAAACTGAAGATGAACTACAGACATCTTCAAACAAAAATCTGTCACCAGCAGACATGAACAATAGGCAAGGTTAAAGGAAGTTATTCCAACAGATGGAAAATGATACTAAAAGCAAACCTGGATCAACTCGAAGAATAAAGAACACTGGACACAGAAAATAAGTATGTAAATATAAATTATCTTTTTCCCCCTTTTAAAATTTCTTTGAAAGAAAATGTACTTTTAAAAGCAGAAATAGGGCGCTGGGTGGCTCAGTTGGTTAAGCGACTGCCTTCGGCTCAGGTCATGATCCTGGAGTCCCTGGATCGAGTCCCGCATCGGGCTCCCTGCTCGGCAGGGAGTCTGCTTCTCCCTCTCCCACTCCCCCTACTTGTGTTCCCTCTCTCGCTGTGTCTTTCTCTGTCAAATAAATAAATAAAATCTTTAAAAAATAAAAAAAAATAAATTAAAAAAAATAAATAAAAGCAGAAATAATAGGGGCACCTGGGTGGGTCATTTGGTTAAGCAGCTGACTCTTGATTTTGGCTCAGGTCATGATCTCAGGGTCCTGGGATTGAGCCCTGTGTGGGGCTCCAAGCTGGGTGTGGAGTCTGCTTGACATTCTCTCTCCCTCTCCCTATGCTCCTCCCCCCCACTCATGAGCTCTCTAAAATAAATAACTAAATCTTTTTTTAAAAAAGCAGAAATAATAAAAGTATATTTTGGGGTTTATAATATATGTAGAAACAGGATAGGAATAGGAAAATGGAGCTACACTGTTATGAAGGCACTTACATTTTATGGTAAACTGGTATAAGAGTACATGCAGGCAGACTGTAATAAAGCTCCATATCACAAAAAAAAAAGGAAGAAAGAAAAAGGTATATCTACTAAGATAATAGTAGAAATAAAATGGAATATTAATAAGTACTCAGTGAATTCAATAAAAGGTATGAAAAGAGGGAAAAAAAACGATGAGACAAATAGAAAACAAATAGCAAGATAGAATAAAACCCAACAATATCAATAATTACATTAAATATAAATAGTTAAAAAATTTATCTAAATGACAAAGATTGTCAGGCTGGATCTAAAAGAAGGTGTAACTACATGATATTTTCAAAATAAACACTATATATTTAAACATGTTAAAAGTAAAAGGATGAAGAAAGACAAACCATGAAAAAGGTAATCATAAGTGAGGTGGCTATGCTCATATCAAAGTAGATTTGAGAACAAAGAAACTTAGCAAAAAAAAGAGGAATATTTCAATAATCATAAAAATCTAATTCATAAAAATGATAGAACAATCCTAATGTGTAGTACCTAATTTCAAGAGCTTCAAAATACACGAGGCAAAGACTGACAGCACTGAAAGGAGAAATAGGCAAATCCACAAATTGTAAATGAGATTTCAACTCTACTCTCTCAGGAATCGATAAAAAAAGGAGATAGAAAATTAGTGAGGATGTAGATGATCTGAAAAATGCTGTCAACCAACTTGACCATTAATCAGACACCATATTCTGGGTCATACAAGAACTTTCAATAAATTTTTAAAGGATTAAAATTACACACAGTATATTCTCAGACCACAATGAAATTAAATTAGAAATGATAATAGATATGTATCTGCTACTCTCAAAATATTCAGAAAATTAAATATACACCTAATTTCTATGGGTCAAAAAAGAATTTACAAGGGCAATTAGAAAATATTTTAAAATTAATGAAAATGGAAGCATTGTGTTTATAGAATGCAGCTAAATCAGTGCTTAGGGGAAATTTTTAGCTTTGAATTATTTTTTTTTAAAGATTTTATTTATTTATTTGTCAGAGAGAATGAGAGAGTGAGAGAGGCAGGCAGAGGGAGAAGCAGGCTCCCTGCTGATCAAGGAGCCCGATTTGGACCTCGATCCCAGGACCCTGGGATCATGACCTGAATCGAAGGCAGATGCTTAACCAACTGAGCCACCCAGGCATCCCTAGCTTTGAATTACTTTATTAGCACAAGAGGAAAATTTGAAATAAGTGATATTGATATAAGCTTCCCCTAAAGAAACTTGAAAAAGAATATCAAATTAAAGACAAAATAAGCAAAAGAAAGAAAATAATAAATGCCAGAATAGAAATCAGTGAAATAGAAAACAAAAACAATAAGAAAATCAGTGAAACCAAAAGCTGGTTCCCTGAGATAAAAAAAAAAAAATCGATAAATCTCTCGGTAGACCAATCAGAAACAACTGAGAGAAGATACAAATTAACCAATATCAGGAATGAGAAAAGGGACATGACTATCAGAACCACAGAGATTAATAGGGCAATAAGGAAAGATTATGAATAACATATTGCCAAAATTTTTTGATAAATTAGGCAAAACACAAAAGTCTCTTAAATGATACAAATTACCAAAAGTAAGGCAAGAATACAGAACTCAAAGAGTCATACATCCCTTTAAGTATTAAACATGTACACGCACGCCCACACACACACACCTTCACTCACACACTATACTGAAGCCCAAGCAGCTTCACTAGTGAATTCTATCAAACATCTATGGAAGAAATAATATCGACTCCACATAAACTCTTTCAGAAAATAGAATATGCAGAAATTATGTCACGATAACTTAAGGGAGCATTGTTTCTCCACCAAAACAAGGATTCCACCTCTTACCACCATCAGGAGTCTGATACCCGTCTCCTTTCCTTTCACATTACCAATATTTTCTTTTACATTGACTCATTTCCAGGTGACTGTAACAGGCTAATTTCACACACACACACACAGCCCGCCCTGAAACCCTGCTATATCCTTGCGATGGTTTTACGAACATTTACTTTGAGCACCTCCTCAGTGCCAGACACTCTGTGTTTATAGAGGTAAACTATCTACTGCAGCTGGGGAGGACACAAATAAGTGAGTCAATAAAATACAGCACAAATGTCATGGGAGAGCTATGCACAGGGTGTTATTAGGGAAAAACTATGAGACACCTCACACCAGAGAAGGCTTTTGTAGGAGGCAAATATTAAAGGCTAATGATGATGGATATAATGATCATGATGATAGCAACAACAAAACAATGACCAGTATTTATTTTGCTCTTACTCTACTGACACATATTGTTGAAATGCTTTACATATATTAACAGATCTAACCGTCCCCAAAACTTCGTGAGGTAGCCACGATTACTATCCTCATTTATAGACTGCGAAACTGAGAGAAAGTGTATCAGTCAGAGTGGGTCTTATTCTGTCTGCTTGCCCTACTGCTTCCCCCGTCCAGACTAAAGATGGTTCTCTAGTGGCGGAAATGAGACATCGTCTGAAGTGAAGGGGAAAATGTTTATCTGTGAGTCTGTTCTTGAGAAAAGGCCTTGTTTCTTGTCCTATTCTCTGGGCCAAGCCTGAAGGATGGGGAATGCATGGACCCCCCCCCCCCCATACAGATAGGGCTACTCTAATTGCAGAGGGGGCTGCGCTCACATGCCAGACGGAGGCAAGGGGCATGTGACCTTGAGTTCTTAGCCACACTGGCACGCACACTAGAGCCATAGCAGAAATGAGCTGTGTGGCACGTGTGTCTAAGCAGGCCAGCAAGACTGCTGTACCTAGTTTCCTGTGCGTTCGCACCTCTCCCCGACTAAAGGCAAGATTATAAAACCTCCTGGGTGTCTGAGAGCAGCGTGGATGTAGCACTGAGAATGCAAGGCCCAAGGGGCTTTCAAAGAGAAAGGAGGGGTTACAGAGAAGTGACCCAGATCAACTGACTACTGAAGATTCGTGGGGGCCACAGATGTCTCAGTGGATGCCTTCGTGGACGGGTCATACCCAGGATCAGAGGGCTCCATGTCTCATCCACCACACCATGGCATGATAGAGCCCTTGCGCTCACATGCTATCCTGGGGAAGGGGGAGACTGATGGAGGTCTGAGGTGACTGAGGACACGTATCAAGTTTTTGCCATGCAGCCAAGTGGTAGCTCAAAACAGAAACTGGGATTATAGCAAAATAAGCACATCTGAGTTTAGGACCTGGGATTTATACCATTTCATGTCTATCACTATTAAGGGCTGGGGTGAGACTTTGCTGTCATTTGGCTCAGATCCCTCTTGCCATCATGCTTCCCCTCCAGGAAGGAGAGGTCCATGAGAGGAATGGCAGCAATCGGGAGACAGATGACAGGCCCGATATGGTGGATGTGGGGAGTGGGCTGGAGCATGAAGCCTAGACTCCCTCCTTCCAAGCCTGAATTAACATTTGACCTGCAGATGTCCGTGCTCCACACTGAGCGACTCTTCAGTTATAATTCATTTCTAAAAAAATGATTAAGTCATTTTATACAGTTGCTTTACCCAGAACCAGAATTGATAATTAGGAACTCCAAGTGCTTTGCTTTGCTTTTGTCACTGCCTAACTATTTTGTAAGAATTCCAGGGAGAAGCCACATCCTCCATAAAGGGAGAAAGAAACCAGACAGTTTTAGAAAAGGGCTGTGGTATCATTATCAATATCACTGTTTCTTGAGTTCTCAGTAAGTATCGGTGGATCCATTCTCAGAAAAAGTGCCCATATTCCTGCATTTGGCCCTATATCTGACTATGCCCAATTAGTATTGAATACATTCTCTGTCTACATTAAATAATGTGCATTTAATGACAGATAACCTATGGAATCACATGGGACAGTTGATTTTCTGCCGTCACTGTAATTCAGAAGGACTAATTGTCTTCCCATTGCAACACAGGTATTTATGTGGCTAACACCCATAAATGATCACATAAGATTTACATGAGTTTCCACCCCACTCACTGAATAAGCAAGCAAACTGTGAAACAAGCTTATGGAAATAGTTAAAGAATTAAGATCTAATCATATTTCAAAAGCTCGCCCTCCAAGGAATGCTCTGAAGCAGAAACTGAAACTCATTTATTACTTGGGCAGAAATACAAACTTTAAGAGAATGAAGTAGAAAAAAAAAACTTTACTTTGCTCTAGGGAAGAAGCAACTATTCTCTGATGTGCAAAAAAGAATTTATCATCAAAGACCAAATGTAAATGGGGCCAATTAATTTTTTTAAGAATCTCTACCTTCTAAAATATGTTTATGCCTTTGTTACTGTTATGCTTTACATCAAAATCTAAGGTTGCATGATTTGACAAAAGTTAAAGAGAAATGACTACTGTATTTAACAAATTTTAACATACTTAATATACATTTTAAATTTACTTAATATATTTACATAGGAGTGGCACATTTGTTGGTATAAGACTTTTAGGAAGCAGATAGAAGATCTATCTCAAATATATGACTTTATATTGTCCAATGACCAAATGATGTTAATTGAATTGTTGGTCAAGTAATAAATTATTTCAAATAAGCTTTGAATCTGGGAGTTAGAGAAGTCCTGACTTATCATACTCATAAATCCCATTATTATTTTGCTTATTGTTTTGGAAATTTTTCTACTTTTTGGCTCATTTATATAAGAAAAAAAGAACGTAATGAATATTAATTGGAAAGTTTATGAAATAATGCATTTACAGGAAGTTGCTATGTTAGATTTGTAGGCAGTTCAACATAAATCTCAATACTTAACAAAATCTCTATTTTCTCTACTGGATAATTTGGAAATTGGAATAGGTACTGGGAGGACATTCTTGAGATTCAGTCTTCGGATCTTCCTAATTAAAGACGACTTAGAGCTTATCCAGCTTCCCAGGGTCATCTATGCTGAGATAGAAAAACCATACCAATTTATTTTTATTTTTATTTTATTTTTTTACCATACCAATTTATTTAAAAATAATATTCAAAATGTTTGACAACAATGAGTATGATGCCTATATAAAACATATCCTGGGGTGCCTGGGTGGCTCAGTTGGTTAAGAGCCCCGCATCCAACTCCTTGCTCAGCGGGGAGCCTGTTCTCCCTCTTTCTGCCCCTCCCCCTGCTCGTGCTCTCTCTCAAGCAAATAAAATCTTTAAAAACCCCCCAAAACCATGTCTTATCCCCCACTTTGTCTGCACACATGAGGTCTTCAGTTGGTTTTGTTGCTGTGTAGGTGAATTTTCCATCACCCAGACCCTCAAAGCTACTTCAACCATCTTTTCATCAACTCAAGTTACTTTGATTGACTATCCCAACAACTGTTGCCAAATGGTAAGCAGTAGAGCATGGTGGTTAAGAGCACAAGCTTTGAAGTTAAACCAACCTGGGTGGTGTGACCATGGGCAAATTATTGAACTTTCCCTGGCATTATTTTATAATGTGCAGATAAAGTGGACAATAAAGATTAAATAGGACTGAGGTTTAGCAACATAGGAATGGTGGAAGTTCAAGATGGCAAGGGATCAGAGAGTGGTGAGTAAGCACTGGAATGAGGATAAAGACCAGGTTTCTTTATGCGTGAGGGAATGGGAAAAATAAAAGGTAAGGCAACAGTGATCAAAAGGAGAACCTCATGGGCTGAGATCTTGGAGGCGAACGAGCTGAGTAATGTTGAGGTTGAAGGCATGTCTGCATTTTTTGATGGATAAAGTGGAAACAAGACAGAAGTTACTTTACTAGAGAGCTGAGCTTACAAAACTGTAGGATCAGGCTATTAGAAAAGTCAGCTGTCAAAATCAGTCTTTTGCAGTCAATTCTTGTTACTCTTTCTTGTTCCTTCTTTCTCTTTGGGTCCTTGAAAATAACTGCTGTCTCAGATTCTTTACTGGGGAAGCAATTTTTTTTCCCTGACATGTCTCCCAAAATGGGGTGCTCTGCTGCTTTTGACATTGCTAATAATTTTTATTTGTAACTGCTTAAATTATATAATTGACACATGCAAAAGAATATTCTGCACATTTATGAAAGATGATAAAGAACCCTCCTACAACAGCCATACCACTTAACATCTAGCTTTGCAAATGCCAGAGATTCTTCCCACCCCTGCATCCTCTAACTCCTCCCAAGAATTAACCACCATCCTAAATTTTATTTATTGCCTTGCTTTAAAATACTACATATGGAAGTATCTCTGACATACTGGTTTTAGCTTTATACAAACATAATCATGCTCTGTGTAATTTCCTGAAACTTGCTGTTTCTCACATGTTTTTTAAAAAATGCATTCATGATGTTTCATTTGAAGCTATAGTTCCTTCATAGTCACCGCTTGAGAATATTCAATTGTGTGAACAGATCAAAATCATTCATTCTCATTAAAAGGCATTTTTGCACTTTTCGTTTTTTCTTCCACGAAACATGCCGCTATGAGCATTCCTAAACATGTCTTCTGGTGCATATTTGTGAGTTCCTAGGGCACATGCTAAAGAGCTCAACTGATGGTTCATAAATCAAATGTTCAACTTTAAAGGATAATGCCACCAACATTTTAGAGTCTCACCAGTGTCTAAGAGTTCTTTTTGTTCCACACTTTCAACCCCACTTAGCATTGTCAGACTTCCTATGTTTAATAACAGATTTAGTAAGACATAATTCACATAGCATAAAGTTCACACTTTTAATCTGTACAGTTCTGTGGTTTTTATTATATTCAGAGAGCTGTATATCTATCACCATTATCAACTTCCGGAGCATTTTCATCACCTCAAAAAGAAACCCCACACCAGGGGCACCTGGGTGGCTCAGTTGGTTGAGCGTCCAACTCTTGATTTCGGCTCAGGTCAGGATCGTGGGATCCTGGAACGGAGCCCCGTGTCAGGAATCTCTACTTAGCATGGAGTCCTGCTCATCTCCCTCCCCCTCTGCTCCTCCCCCAGCTTGTGCTCTTTTTTTCTCTAAAATAAATAAATGTTAAAAAAAAAAAAAAAAGAAACCCCACACCCTTTGGGAGGGAAGCAGTTACTTCCCATTTTCCCCTCCCCCAATCTCATTTGTGTCTCTATAGATTTTCCTATTCTTGGACATTTCATATAAATGGAGTCATACAGCATGTGGCCCTTTGTGACTGGCTTCTTTCAAGTAGCACGTCTTCAAGATTCATCTATGTTGCAGCATAGATTAGCACTTCATTCCTTTTCACTGTCAAATAATATATTCCATTGTATGGATACACCACATTTTGTTTATCCATCCATCAGTTGATAAACATTTGAGTTGTTTCCACTTCTTGGCTATTACAAATAATGTTGCTGCAAACATTCTTATACATGTTTTTTGGAGGGGATGATGTTCATCCTTCAACAGAAGATCATGGAGCTTCTATTTGCAGGCCTCAAGCTCCTCGGTAGGAGTGGAATTGCTAGGTCATATGGTAACTCTATGTTAAACTTTTTAAGGAACTGCCTGACTATTTTCCTAAGTGGCTGCACCAATTTTCATTCCCATCAGCAAAGTATGAGGGTTCTAATTTTTCCGCATCCTTGCTAAAATTTGCTATTTTCTCTCTTTTCGATTGTAGCCCTTCTAGTGGATATGAAGTAGTATGGCTGGCTCCTTTGATCCCCTGCACAGAAGTAGTAGCAAACATACGGGCTCAGATCATTCTCTGAAAGCCCTACTTGCCTTTGGTTTTTCATGGAGATGCTCCAAAATAGTGGCCCCAATCTGGGAGCATTAGACTTATGGGCATCACAGCATCATCAGAAGACAAGAGTTAGAAGAGCCTGAGGCCGGTAAGTCAAATCTCCATGATCTACTGTTGAAGGGTGCCCACTAGCCCTTACAGATGCTGAGTCCTTCAAACTGTTCAATTTCTTCCAACTAGGCCTTTGCAGCATCACTGCTAAACCTTCCATCTTGGTTGAAGGCTCTCCTGGGGAGATACCTGATGCACGCACTCACCAACTGGCTTTTTATTTCCTTTTGGACCAAAATCAGCACCACAAGCCATCCTTTCTATATCCCAATTGCACTCTATTCTGATGCCTTTTGGAATGGAGAGGTTGTAATCCTCATATGACCTTTTGGGGATGATTTGTTTATGTCAGATGTCAGACTGATTTACTATAGCATTAGTGTAAACCTTGTAGATTTCGTGAAAGGAAAATTAAATTTAATTAATGAAATCAATTAAAATTAATAAAAGGATGATGATAGACTAATAAAAATAAAACAAGGAACCAAAATCTTGAGAAATAATTTTGCATAGCTTAAATATCTGTGAATAGGCTACAGCATTGAGAAATATTTCCCCAGACAGGATTACAACAAAGGAGAAAGTAGGAGAAATGACACCAGAGTAAGAAGGGAAAAATTTTGAGATTCTAAACCTATTGAATGAGAATCTCCAGGATCCTGGGGCGCAGGAATCTATATTAAAGACTCTCCCATTGCTTCTAATAATCAGCCAAGTTTGGGAACCACCGCTCCAGCTAATTGAGGATATGACTGAGAGCACTTTCCTAAATAAAAAACAATAATTTATAAAGCACATAATTTCTGCTTACACTACTGCTATATTATCTCATTTCTATTGTGACTTTTCTTTGAAAAGAACCCAACAAGTTGAGGCTGGTTGTTTTAAATAAATGAATATCATCAACTTTGATAACCTCCAAAGAGTTGCTGTGGTAACACAGAACAAAGATAATCACCATCAAGATCTAAATAATCAACGTTGCTCAGTGATCTTAAGTTGGCTTACTTTTAATGGCTTTAAATGCCCGAAAAGCAAACAGTCAGCTCCAAGGAGTCAGACGGTATTACTACCAGAGCATTTAACTAATTGCATTGTCCCCCAACACCCCAAATAAAGACAGAGGGGAATACACTGTTTGGTCATGAAAGCAATTAAAATACATAAATAGAGTTTTCACAGCACTTTCCACTCTCAGCTCGTATTTGTCTAATTCAAGCCATGCAGCTAGGTGTTAGCATTAACCTCTCTGAACTAAATACAAAAACTCAAAGTCATTTTGGGATTTGATCCTCATTCATTTTCAACCAGATATCCAAATTCATTTCAAATTCACACAAGGACCGCAACAGCTTCACCTAAATCAGTTTCCTACAAGTTAAACACCCCTCCTACACTCAGATGTGATTGTGGAACTACTTTGATCTTTATTCCCAAATTTATTGCTCTGTGTAATCCATGACAAAATATAATGTGATTTACTATATCTCTATATGACAGCCCAGCATCTGACAGACCTTAATAATTCAGCATAAGAAAAAAAACCTTCTGGCACCAAAATATACAGATCATAATGGGGACTCTTTAGTATCAGTTTACAATGAAGCCGATACAAGCTGATCATAAGAACTTCAAACAATTCTTTTTTCTTCCTCACGTATTTAATGAAGGAAATTTTTATTCCCTCAATGTGCTTTGTAGCTGCAAGCAAGTAATTTTGGAACATTTTGCTTTTGTTCTCATTAACACAATGCAGGACTAGTCACTACTGATGTTCCTTCCTCAAAGAAAAGGACTACATTTCTCCATTGAATTTGAAGTAAGAGACACAAACGTGGGAAAGTAGGAGACCCTAAAAAAAGTAAATCTGTAGTTGGTTATGATATAAAAAAAGCATAGATTAGCTAATTAGGCACCATATATATAATTATTGAAATGAAGACTTGTCTTTGAAATTACTAGGGCGGAAGTTGCTCTAAAATTCCCTCTCCCTGAACATCAGTCTGCATCCAGGGATGGAAATGTCAGACCAAACAGCCATTAGGTCTCTTTCAACTCAAAATTTCCAGGATTCTTGAGCCTGCTTTGTAGAGGGTCATGGTGGTTCTCGCTGTGAGATGGTGATGGGTCTGAGGGTCTCTCATACTCCTGACCAAAGTGGGAAAAGAGGGAGATGTTAACAGCTCACTTGTCTAGCTCCTTGGAGACAACTGGGTGGTGTGTGAATATGGAGGCTCAGCACTGGGGTCTGGCTGGGTTGGCAGAGCTCCAAGTTTCTTCTGGAATCTCACTGGTTTTCCAGAACTGTGCTTCTCAATAAAATGCCCCCAGACTCCTACCTCTTGGATCTTGAGGTATTTGTCAGCCTATGACACAATCCATGGGGATTCACCTCCTAATCACCTCTCCAGGACGTTTGGTTATACAAGGTAAATTATATATTATATATTCAAATTTGAAACTTAATATCTTCTTACAGACACTTGAATGAAACATTCTTATCTAGATTAGGGTATTGCTTGGAAAGGCTGGCTGGTCAGCTAAGTACCAAGAGTATTCAAGCACTTCTTGTGAAACCATCCACAAGGTGCATCTAACTTGTTGAAATCCACTGTGGATCACAATCTGATTCCCCACTTTGCATGTCCAAAAACTCAGTGCTGCTCCCGTGTAGATTACTGGACTCACACAGACTAAATCCATAGCAGACCCAGGTTCTGAAGGGCATTTGATATTATCCTATGTTCTATCCATTATTAAATTTCATTTAGATTTGCACATAACTTTGCTCACACTCTAAACCAGGTTCTTGACATGCTTAATACTGGTCAGTTGTCATGAATACGAATCTCCAGTACTATAATCTCACAACAGAACTTGGAAAAATTCTAGGAATTTTTACTGTCTCTTGTTTGGAAAGGTTATAGTTAATTGATTCAAAATCTAAAGCTACTAAAACCCTTGAAGTGCTTTTTCTAATGAAATACATGACTATGGTTTTCAATTCACCCCAAAATATAGAACAAATAAAACTCTATGTACAAATATATCATGAACCAGACTTTGTTCTGGAGTGCTTTAGTGGGCTCTTAATTTTTTAAAATGGCCACAAGCCTTCAGAGTATTTTTAAAACAAAACAAAACAGAAGATGTGAACTCAATAATTTAATAGCCAAACAGGTGGAAACTAAATTTTTAAATTTCCTTGAAGATCAAAGGTATAATAGAAATGTTTTCACTCGAGATAGGCTCAAAAGTTGTGCCCTTCCACTTGTTTTTCAAAGTTTAAATTTGAGTGTAGTATTTAATTCTCCAGTGTTACTTCCCTTTTATTTTGAGGTGAAATAAAGAGGAAATGTTTTCTATGCACAATTTCCTTAAAAAAGGTTTGTTTTCTTTCATTCCTTACATTTGAAATAAAATCTGTGGCTGCCAACAGATCTTTAGAAATTTCTACCAATAAGAAATGCCATGTCCTTGACAGCTTAGACAAAAAGTTGCTAATATCCCTGATATAATTTCCCAATATGCTAACCCCTCCACTTCACCCAGACATACTCATTATTGGCTATATCTATTCTCTTGTTTGTCTCCCACTCAATTCTGACTTCAGAGCCAAAAATTCAGGGTTTTGGCCAAATCAAGGAATCTGAGGCCAAGAAATTTGGATTTTATTCTGGAGGCAGTGGGATGCATTCAAGGTTTGTGAGCAGCAAGTGAAATTAGTAA
This sequence comes from Mirounga leonina, assembly GCF_011800145.1. Classification (NCBI taxonomy): domain Eukaryota; kingdom Metazoa; phylum Chordata; class Mammalia; order Carnivora; family Phocidae; genus Mirounga; species Mirounga leonina. The sequence continues at coordinate 12,086,720 of NW_023270494.1, forward strand.
AGCTATTATTGAGAAGATGGCTCGCCTGGGACCTTGTAGAATGAACCAGAAAAGCAGAGCAGATAACTGTGGCAATAGTCAAAGAGAACTGCTGCCAATGGGTGAGGGCTTCTGTTCAGAGTCCGAATGAGATGACAGTAACTGGGGAGACAAAGGAAATGAACCACGGCTCTCTTAGCCTCGTGCCTCTTCCTGAAGGAGAAAGCTGTGTTAGGGAAAAATCACAAAATGAAACAAAAGGAAATAATAGCATTTTCAACTCTTTGCACTTTTCTACCATCTATCTTTCACCCAAGTACTAACACATTCACAAATGGATTTTCCTATAGTAATTCCTTATTTAAAGATGTTTAATTTTGGCACATTTTTCAGAGTGCAACTGGAACAAATGAAAGATGTATTGAGCGATCTAACTATGGGTGAATCATAAATAATTCCTTAGAACTTGGGGATGAGAAACTTATCCTTGGGTGGGTGTGAAATCAATCTCTCATGAGTTCTCCCACCTCTTGATACATTCCTTTCTCAATATTATTGATTGGCTTTTTTTCATAATCCATGCTTTTTTAAAAATTGATATATAATTCATTTACTATCTTCCTCATCCTTCTAAAGTACACAGTTCAGCAGTTTTTAGGATATTCACAAAGTTGTGCAATCATCTATCTAATTCCAGGATATTTTATCAGCCAAAAGGAAACCCTGTATTATTAGCTGTCATTCTCCATTTCCCCCTCCCCTCAGCCCCTGGAAACCTCCAGTCTACTTTCTGTCTCTATGGATTTGTCTATGAACACTTCATATAAATGGAATCATACAATGTGTAGCCTTTTGTGTTTGGCTTCTTTCACTTGCATAATATTTTCAAGGTTTATCCATGTTGTAGCATGAATCAGTACTTCATTCCTTTTTATGGCCAAATAATATTCCATTGTATGAATATACCACATTTTGTTTATTTATCATCAGCAGTGGGCATTTGGGTTGTTTCTACTTTTTGACAATTGTGAATAATGCTGCTATGAACACTTATGTACATATTTTTGCATGGACATATGTTTTCAATTCTTTTGGGAGATACCTAAAAGTGGAATTGCTGGGTCTTATGGTAATGTTATGTTTAACTTTTTGAGGAACTGCCAAATGGTTCTCTAAAGTGACTGTAATTTCACATTCCCACCAGCAAAATATGAGGGTTTTAATTAGTCCACATTTTTGACACCTCTTATCATCTGTCTTTTTGATTACAGGCATCTTAGTGGATATGGAGTAGTATCTCATTGTGGGTTTGATTTGCATTTCTGCAATGACAAATAATGTTGAGCATCTTTTCAATGTGTTTATTGGCCATTTATATACCTTCTTTGGAGAAACATCTATTCAAACCCTTTGCTCATTTCAAAATTGGATTATCTGTCTTTTCATTATTGGGTTATAAAAGTTCTTTATATAGGCTTCTAGACCATTATCAGATAGATGATTTGCAAATATTTTACCCCATTCTGTGGACTGCCTTTTTGATCTTTGGTGGTTATGTTCCTGGAAGTACAGAAGTTTTTAGTTTTGATGAAGTACAATTCATCTATTTTCTCTTTTGTTGCTTCTGTGTTTCTTGTCATAGCTATGAAACCACTGCCTAACCCAAGGTCACAAAGATGGATGGCGCATTTTTTTCTTAGGAGTTTCATAACTTCAGCTCTTATATTTGGTCTAGCAGGGTTGTTATCAACAAATTCTCTCAGTTTTTGTTTACCTGTGAATCTTTTTATCTATCCATTCTTTCTGAAAAATGATTTTACCTGATGTAGAATTCTTGGTTAAAGTTGGCTTCTGTCAGGGCTTTGAGTATTTCATTCCACTGCCTTCTGACCTTCATGGTTTCAGATGAGAAATCAGCTGTTGATCTTTCCACTTAGTTTTTTATACGTACTTTCCTTATTTCTTTTAACATATCTCAAATAGCTGATTTAAAGTCTTTATCTACTAAGTCCAACATTTGGGCTTCCTCAGGGACAGTCTCTATTGATTTCATTTTTCCCTCCACATAGGCCATACTTTACATACTTTGCATGTCTCATAATTCTTTTGCTGAAAACTGTACATTTTGGATATTATAATGTGGCAATTATGGAAATCAGATTCTCTCCCTTCCCCAGAGTTTTTTGTTGTTGCTGGAGTTTATCGTTGTTGTTATTTTTAGTGACTTTTCTGAACCAATGCTGAAAGGTATGTATTCTGTCATAAATGGTCACTAAAGTCTCTGCTTGATTAGTGGTGCACTAATGACTGGGGGCAGAGGTTTCTTTAAATGTCTTCTGGTTTTTGCCAAGGGCCTCTATGTACATGTTGGTGAGCACCTTTAGCACTAAGATGGCAGATTGCAACTCTGCCTTAGCCTTCTCTTCCTATTTGTTCAGAGCCTCAAGAGGCTTCTGTTCCTATTTGTGCAGGCCAGAGGTGAGAGTTTAGAATCTTCTCAGATCTTTCCTGCGCATGCACATGGCCCTGGGTGTACACGTGGCCATACAACTATACATGGCATTCTAGATTCCAAGTAATATATTGGAGATTACCAAAGCCCCTTTGGACAGCTCATTTCCCAGTTTTACATTTTAAGCCTTTGGGTTAGCCTGTTGTTTGTCCCAGCTGTTACATACCACACCTCAGGCATCCATGATTTTAAACAATTATCTCTAATTATTTTTGAAAACTATTCCTAGAGAAAAGGGTTTTCATACTGGGTGAGCTCCAAGTCAGTACACATAAAGACAGCCTTCTGAGTGGGGTCTCCCTGAGATCGATTAGACAGGTCAAATAACAATAGTTCTCAGGATATAGCTTTGAAGGAGCTACCTGTTTTGCCCTCCCTGGTGGTTTCCAGGCTACTAATTTTCTCCATGATTGCTGGCTGTTTGTTTTCAATGCTACTGCAGAGCTGGGAAGAAAGGTAGGATAGGAATAACATAAGTTTAAAAATCACAAAGCTTGCTCTTATTACTGGGTTCAGCTGGGTTTTGTTTTTGTTTTTAATGAATATTCCCTAGATTGCTGTAAGCCTCTGGTTAATTTCCACAGTTCTGAAAAGGTTGATTATGGTCATTTTTTCTGTTTTCTCAATGCTTTCATGGAGGGAAGAATTTTTGGAGGTCCTTACTGTGACATTTATCCTGACATCCTCCCCAGCACATTTATTGAGTGTTTTTCCACAGGGATACATCAATTCCTGTATTCTCTTCTTCCACAAAATTTCCTTGGGAAATATCATCCATGTGTAAGTCTTCACACTCTACCCAAAAGTCAGTATCTCTCAAATCTACATCTTCCACACAAACATTTTCTCTGAAAGCCTTATTGATGACCAATGGCCATTTCTATGTAGATATTTCATAGGTGTCTCCAGCCCAACATGTCTTAAAACCTTCATCCACTTGATTACCCAAACCAGGAAACTGGGAGACATTCTAGATTACTTACTTTCTTTTATCTTCAAGTCTTCATTAAACACCTCCTCCATCACATCTGCCAACATCCTACCTTCCACAAAGCTAATCATTCTCTTATCTTATTAAACCTATCCCCTTGTATAAAATTTATTTACATGGATGTTCTCCTTACTAGACTACAGCATCACACAAGCAGGAATTGTATACTATTCATCTTCTTACTCCCAGAACTCATCACATTGCCTAGCACATTATAATTAGTCATATATTTTCTCAGTGCAGCAGATTGTATTTTCCAAAGATGCCCACACCAATATACCCTTTCCCACATGTTCTGCTCACAATATAGTATTCATATTCCTGCATTAAGAGATGAGGTCAAAGATCTCTCTTCTTGGAATTGGGCAAACTTTGTAGCTGCCTTGACCATAAGATTGTGGTAGAAATGACACTACTTGATTTCTGAGAGAAGGTCAAAAGGGTGATATAGATTTCACCTGGTTCTCTGTCTCAGGACATGAGCCTCTGGAGTCCTAAGCCAACATGTGAGAGGTCTAGCTACCCTGAAACTGCCATGTTGAGAAACCACATACAAATAGAGAGATGTCAGAGGAGCCCCAGCTGTTTGAATCTTTCTTGTACAAAAACCAGAAATATGAGTGAAGAAGCCTTCAAAATGGCCTCAGCCCAGTTACTGTCTGACTGCAACAATATGCAAAATCCCAAGCCAGAACCACTCAGTTTTATAGCTCCCAAATTCCTGACTCACAAAGTTAAGCGATAATAAATGTTGTAGTTTGATGCCACTGCATTTTGTTGTGATTTGTTTTACAACATTAGATAACTAATAAAAGTAATAAATGAAGGAATGAAGATGATAGAGGTATCTTGGTGTACTGCATGATATACCTCTTTTCTTTCTCTACCATGCATCATTTTTAAATGGAAAAGAGTGGTGAATATGTGATTAAAAGAAAAGTATCTCATACTTGTGTCAAAAGTTTTCAAAATGTAATTTAAATAGATGCAAAATTAACTTGCATCTAGCAAGGGAGACTTTTCCCCAAATACCTAGGGGTTGCATTATTTTCTCAAAATTTGATTGCATAATTTAACCCAGCCCCGTATGGTATCCTGAAAACTCTATTCTCCACTCCCTCCAAATAAATAATTTCATAGAGATAATCTCTAGATCATAAAGAGAACTGGATCATTCATATTACAAGTCGATAGCTTCATAATATCTAAATGTATCATGTTTCATGCATTGACTTTTCTTAGGCAAATTTTTGCTAAATTAAATGTCTTAAATGTCTTAATGTGTTTTAGTAGTTTTCTAATCAAAAGAGTCCTTTTATGAATCATTGAACACTTCTGTTAATTCTGAATGTTCACACATTTAGTGATAATAAATTTAAAAGTAGTTTATATTCATCAATTATTTAATATATCCTAGATGTAGACAAATCCACAATGACAGAAATGATTCTGTTTTTAACACATGCTTAACCTGAAGCTAATAGCTGTTAATATCTTGAGATTACATTTCTTTAGAACAGATGCTTTCCTAACACAGATAAAAACGTTAAACAATAAACAAGTCCTCATCCAAAAGAATTTGCCACCTTTCAATAACCTCTCAGGATGTCTTAAAAGAGTTGTAATTAATTATCTATAGTTTTTTTTTTAATGTGTTTTGCCTAGTTTACGTAAGCAAACTCAGTGTTAATTTAGGTAAACATAAGAAAAGCCTTGTATTTTGATTCGCAAATATAAAATATATTTTCTCTATATTATTAAAATTATATGTGCAATCTATGCTCATGACATTGTTTTGTATTCTAAGTCTATAAAGTTTTTAGAAAACAAATTTTAGATAATTTTACTCTTAAAATGTAGATAAGTAAATCTAATTATTCACTCAACAGATATGTATAAACTGTCAAAATTTCCCCTACAAGAGATCTATATTTTACAGTCACCAGGAAAAATTTCCTCAATTCACATTTCTTTTTGCCTAGTACATTAAGCATAATTTTTCACTAAGTATATTTTTTCTTTTTAAGATTTATTTATTTGAGAGAGAGCGTGCACAAGCATGGGGGAGGGGGTAGAAGGAGGGAGAGAGAGAAATTCAAGCAGGCTCCACACTGAGCATGGAGCCCAACACGGGGCTCGATCTTAAGACTCTGAGCAGAAACCAAGAGTTGGACACTTGACCAATTGTGCCACCCAGGCGGACTTCTCTAAGTATATTTCTGATGCCATCACTTAAGAAATCCCATATCTGAGTTTTATTTCCTAATTTCAGGCAACTACATTCTGGGCTGAATGAAAAAAATTAATAGTACTTTGTGAATTATTTAAAATGCCTTATGTAAAAGGGTGAATATAATTTATTGTCAAAATTGGATGACTTTTGAGAGTGAATGGAGTGTTAAGAATTACACTCAGAAAACAGGCATCGAAACTAGAACCTACGGTCATCCTAAATATGAATTATATCTTCAATATGCTATTAATGGGATAACATTAAATACCACTATGCTAGGTCAAGTTCATAGTCCATTCAGCCAAGAGACTCTGTATAAGTAATCTTCATAGAAGCAGGAAGAGTCATAAAGGTCCTCCTCAACACCATCATTTTAATGTATTTTAAGTCATTTTGCCATTTCTAATACCACCATAATACCTCACTTGCCCAGAGATCAGAATTCCAGCATCAACTGTGTATGTTATTTAGGAACTGCCCTGAGGCCCTCACCCATGCCATTGGGCTTGTAGAAAATCAGCCAACAGATTGAAAGCGGCTGCCATCAGAATAAAGTGACATCTGGGGAAGCAGACTTAGAACCATAAAAGGAGACAGCCAGAATGACGATGGGGCTTACTGGTTATAAACCATTTTCCGTGTCACACCACAATGTCCCCAGGGACAATGGAGTTGTCAGGAGGGCTGCTGATGTCCAATGTCATCAGGATTTTCCCTTTAAAGAGTCAGGGGGTATGTCAGAGAAATGGTCTTTAAAATGTCAGTTTGGGCACATTTGTAGGGATTACATTTTAGTTATTTGGAAGCTGACACCTGGAATGTTTTATTCCTGGACAGTATCTGATGAATGAGGCATTCCTATACTTCCTTTTATTTGTCTTGAAACTACTCTTTCCAATTTTTCTAAACAATGCTTTGTTGAAAAAATAATCTGAATTAACCTAATCATGGTATGAGAAGATCAGAGAATCTGATAAAAAAAACAAAAACAGAAACAAAAACCAACTCTCAATCTTCTGCCTAAAATGAAAAATTTAAAAAATCTTCATATGGAAGCTGCTTCATACCCTTTATCACTTAAGTTATCCTCTTTCAAATGTTTACCAGTTCTGTATTATTTTCATAAGTTTAGCTTTATTATGGATACATTCAAATCATATTTGACACAATAGCAGCAAAAATGTTTTGATCTGTTTCTAGAGAGCTAGAATGTCTGTGTCAGTTTTACTGGTTGGTGAAATCAAGGCCCAAGAATTACTCTTCATGCAATCTTTTCAGTCTAACTGGAGTGCCATAATTGAAAAAACAATAATCATCCATCCATCCATCTATTCAATAAATTTTTATTGGATGTCTACTAGGTGCCAAGCATTGTTCTAGGCCCAGGAGAAACACTGAATAAACAAGTAAACAAACAATAATAAATCATAAGAAGTGAGTAGTGTGGGTACAATAATGGAAAGTGGTAGGGGAATTTAACACTTAGGCAGGGACAAGTTGGTTATTAGGAGATATGAGATCTGAAGGAGAAATGGAAAAAGTAAGTGAAAAGGCCTTATATAGGAGCAAGGCTGGCTCGTTTATAAAACGAAAGCTGCATGGTGGATCTGCCAAATTGCTGGGGAGAGGAGAAGGAGGTAAGGGAAGAGGCAGGCAGGAGCCAGATCACACAGCACCTTGAGGCAAAGCTAAGGAGTTTCCATTTTGCTCTAATCGTGATGAGAAGCCCCTGGAGGGTTTTGAGCAGGGGAATACACTCTGATTTATTTCTAGAAAGATCTGACGGTTGTGTGGAGAACAGACTATTAGAGCAAGCGTGAAAACAAGGAAACCAGGTGCTTGTGGACCAGGGTGGTAGTGGCAGAAATGTGAGAAGTGGTCTGATGTGGGATACATTTTGAAGATAAAATCAGCAGGACTTTCTATTAGGAAGAATGTGGGTGTGGAAGGATGAAATGAGTCAAGAGTAACTCTGAGTCCTAGTTGCTGGTTTGGAGAAGACTGGGGGAGAATCAAGAGTTCTGTTTCAGAAATTGTTAAGTGTGAGGGCGCCTGGGTGGCTCAGACGGTTAAGCGTCTGCCTTCGGCTCAGGTCATGATCTCAGGGTCCTGGGATCGAGTCCCGCATCAGGCTCCCTGCTCCTTGGGAGCCTGCTTCTCCCTCTACCTCTCTCTCTCATGATTAAATAAATAAAATCTTAAAAAAAAAAAAAAAAGAAATTGTTAAGTGTGGGATTCCTATTAGAATATCAAGGCAGATGTCTAGAAAGAGGTTGGATATCCAAGTTTGGAGCTCAGGGGAGAGGCCTAGGATAAGAGATTCAAAGCAGAAGTCTTCAGCATGTCGATGGCACAGGAAGCTGTGGGACTGGACAAGACCAGTCAGAGACTGGGCAGAGAAACATTAAGAGGTCTGAAATGAGGCAGAGCCAGTAAAAGAGGTGGGGAGTAGGAGCAGCTAGCCAGTCAGGAGAGATCCCTGGAAAGAGCGATGTTCCTCCTAACTGATCATGTGATGAAAGCCTACCGAAGAGGGAGGGATGGGTGATGTCAGAACTGCTGAGACATCACTGGGGATGAAGACTGAGAATGAATTTAGTGCAGAGATCATTTGTTGACTGGACAAAGTTTACAGTGTACTAAAGTGGCTGAGAGCCCCACTAACATGGGCACCAGAGGAGAATATGAGAAACGCAGCAAGTAAGCAGACAACTCTTTTTGGGGAGTTTGGTTATAAAGAAAGGTAGAGAAAAGGCAGAGTGGTTGAAGGCGGATTTGGTTTTCAGCAGAGCCTTTACTGCTTGTTGAATATCCCATTCTCCTTCCCGGTATCCCCCACCTCCATTTCCCAGCCCCCTGCAGGTGGTGCTCTGTCTAGTTCTGGCTGAAGGGCTGGGAGTAGACTAAGTGTCACTTGTGGGCCAAAGCACAAAGAATCACGCAGGAGTTCTTCATGCCCCCTTTTCTCTGACCACAGGTGACTGGTGATATTCAAGATAGTGGAGTCTCCCTGGCGAACGATATTGGACTCATAGTCTGGGCAAGTATTACTTAATCACGTGAGATTATCAATAATGAACCAACTTCGACCTACAAAAGCAGCGCTTTCTTATGGTTTAACTTTAACAATATACCTTTGTTAAACCACTGAGATTTGGGGATCAGTTTTTTAACACAATGTATATATAATTTGGCATAGGTGGTCGAAGAATTCTTCAAAATATTACAGCATGGGTGCCTGGGTGTCACAGTCGGTTAAACGCTGACTTGGTTTTGGCTCAGGTCATGATCTCAGAGTCATGGGATGGACCCCGCATCAGGCTCTGCACTCAGGACAGAGTCTGCTTTGGATTCTTTCTCCCTCTCCCTCCAGCTCACTCACTTTCTCTCCCTCAAATAAATAAATAAAATCTTAAAAAAATAAAAGAAAATATTACAGCATTTTTTTATGATTTTGGAATACAGTAGAAAGTTGCTATAAGAAAATTAATGGATGATTAAAGGAAGTCCTTCAGCAGAGATACAGAGTACAGGGCCCTAGCAAAGGCCTTTGAAAGAGGCACACATCCTTAAGTAAGGTACCATGCACTCTAAAGGAGGGAAGGTGAAACACATGGAATGGATGTGGCTGGAAGATGGACATGGAGAACCACTGATGAGGTGGTTCTCTTCTGTTGCTGCTATTTTTCTCATGAAATAAAGGTCTAGTGAAATAAAGTGAGAGAGTGAGGTTTGAGAGGAAGAGAGAGGTAGGAAAATTTCTTAGATAGTGGGAAAGGAATTAACCATTGCCGTGCAGAGGGCCCACTTAAGCTTTCTGGCCTTAAGTTGAAGTGAGACCAGTCAGCCTAAGTGTCTCTGCTCTTGAACATGATTAGATACAAAAGTAGGGTACATAAGTATTTTGGTTCAACCAGGGTTGAGGATTTGCCAGTGAGGAAGGCAGAGGACAAGAGAGACAAGGAAGTTGAGGGTAGTTCAAGGGAGGGATTACATTGACAGACTCTGAAACCAGTTGGGAAATGAAGACGTAAGGAAGCTGATGGAAAGCAGAAAATGGTGGGGTAATGACTTGGAAGTCTCCACTGGACAATGATATGGTAGGACATGCTTTGCTCTGTCTATACCAGTTTAATTACATACAAGTTACAACTGTGAATGTCAAGCTCTATGAGATAATGTTACCTAATTAAATAAAAGTTTTAAAAATTTTGCTCTCCTTCCCTTTATCAATCTATTTAGAACTGAAAGCTAAATGAAGAGCCATGCATCTCTGCAACAACAGAAGGCCTCATTTTTGGTCTACCACTCTAAATCGAAGTGGCACTTTACTATTAAAATATATGTAAAACCATTCTTGGGTTTTTTTCCCCATCAATACAAAATTTTTTCCATTGTTGTTTTCCAATCATCACCATATGTATTGAAAATACATTTTTTCTTATACTCTCCCTTGATTTTATTTTCTTGTTTTCCAGGATATTTACATAAAGAATGGCTTCTCCCCCTTGCAGATGATTCATAGTTAAGAAAAGAATATAATTGTTTTATACTCTCACACAGACCCTAAGTGCCCAGAGAAAATTCTTCCACATCTATCAAAAGCAGAAGTCTCAATGCTGACAAGGACACCGAAAGCCATCCAACAAAGCCAGTCTATTTATAACTGAAGGTTTTTTATTGAACTATTTTGGGTTCCTGTTATATATTATCTCCACAAGAAACCAATCTGATTAAAATGAAATATTACAATGGAACAACAAAACTTCAGTTTTATTTAGAAAAAAAGACAACCTTCCAAACAAACATCCTAATCTCTCAAAGATGATAAGGGAATCTAGCAGCTTTCAAAAGTCAAAGTGACTTTTAAGCACTATTATTTACATGAACAGAATTTTCTACAGATGTCAATGCAAAATTTAAAAAAAAGGACTAACACTTTGAAAAATAAATGTGTAAAACTTTAGAGTTTATACAGGATAAAAGCTTGTTTTTGACATTTTTAAGATTGAAAGCAAAAGTAGGCACAGCTTTTTGAAAGTATTTTTGAACAAAAAAAAATTCTTATAAAAGTAAAAATCTAATAAAGTGCAAATTAAAGCACAAAGCAAAAATCAGAAGATGAATTTGGAAGCACATCAGATACTGCATGGGTCAACATTTCCTCTGATACCGAAGCACCCAGAGGACTAGCTGGATGTTACGGGAGGATTACACTTCTGGTCCCTCTACACAGAAGCACCAGGGAAAGGTCTGATGTTTGTCTAGGGAAATGGACCAATCATTCTTAGAAAAGGTACATTAAGAGAATTCCATTAAGTCAAATGGATCTGAGGTCGAGTCCAAAGTGATCAAATAAGAGCTGAAAGATGAGTCAGCTACCAAATATTCAAGGAGACCAATCAAGGTAGAAATTAGAAATACAGGGAAGGAGGCTTGTGAAGCAAAGTTGTGGGTAATGAGGAGTTGGGAATCCAAATCAGAGTCTAGTTGGGAATGAGGAAGGAGGCAACAGGCATGAATTGGCTCATAAAGCCAATTATCTTGTGAAGAGGAGCTGCTTCTATCTTTTGCTCATGGTGACCCATCTGAACCAGCACATGGCTGGATTAGCTGGGTCATGACATAGAAAGCAAACAATTCCTTGCATGGGTCTGGAGAAAGACACTGGAATTAGAATCTTGGTTCTGCAACTTATGGCCCTATAACGCTGAGCAAGCTACTTAACTCCTCTGAGCCTCAGTATCTCCAACTATACTAAGGGAATCTGACTTCAAAGGAATTAAAGCAGATTAATGTGGGAATTAAGGTAGATAACGTATGTCCAAGTGCCTGATACGTGGTAGGCATACAATAAATATCTTCTTCCATTAGGTCAATACATACTGAACATACTTCTCAATTGTTTTAACTTACATCAGTTATTTTCAAGAACTTATATGAGCACAAAGAAGTGCAAAGCAGAGGACCCGTGTTTTCTAGCCTGACAAAAATAGAGAAGATCATTAATTTGTTTTATGATATTGAAAATGTCCATTTTTTTTAAAGATTTTATTTATTCATTTGACAGAGAGAGAGAGACACACACACAGTGAGAGAGGGAACACAAGCAGGGGGAGTGGGAGAGGGAGAAGCAGGCTTCCCGCTGAGTAGGGAGCCCGACGCAGGGCTCGATCCCAGGACCCTGGGATCATGACCTGAGCCGAAGGCAGACGCTTAACGACTGAGTCACCCAGGCGCCCCGAAAATGTCAACTTTTAACAAGAACAATTCTATAAAAAAATCTTGTATTGCCTGATCAAATTGTTGGGGTGGAAATGAGACAGGACAGAGGGTAGTAAAGAAAGTAAGTAATTATTTGTAAACATAGTTAACATCACATAATAATCTTTGTCCATCAAAGGTGCCTATTTCTCCTAATAGAAAAAATAAAGCATTAAGAATTGAAGTTTATTATATTGTACACTTGAAACTAATTTAAGATGTATGTTAATTATACTTGAATAAAAGATAAAAATAATAAAAAATCAAATTAAAAAAAAAACAAAGTAAAAATTTTTTTAGTTGAAGCTTGAAAAGACAACCTTGTGAGTGAAGGACAGACTCATGTTCAGAGAGTTCACTGGTCCAAGGGCTGCTCAGCTAGTCTTTGACAGGGGCCTGGCTAGAACCCACATCTCTCCCTGCATGTGTATCTAGCATTTGCTCTTATCAAAGGAGCAGCATCAGCATTATTTCTTCAGGCAAGTCTTCTGAGACCAATGACCAAGTTGTCAGCTCTGGTATATTCTCACATCTCCCTCTGTTTCCCTCTCAGCACAGTCATCGGACATATTATTACTACATGTACAATAAGAGAATTCAGGGTACGGGTTCTGGAGTCAATCTGAGCTTGAATCTCCTCTCTCCAAATTACTGAACCTATTTGTTTTCACAAAGGGAATGGCAGCCCTTACTTCAGTAAGAAGGGACAGTGAGATAAGCCTATACAACAATGCTTGACACTTGGTGCAAGAAACATGGGCCATTTTTATTACTAGTCAGTAAGAGTAACTAATTAGGGCACGGAGTGTTTAATACCAGATGTTTGGCACACACACATGGCGTGGCGCTCCCCAAAACAACACAGGGTGTCTGTCCCTTATTGGACACCTAGTGGAACTGAAAACCCAGAAGATTCATATACTTTGAAGGTAACTGTGATTCTGTTTCCTAAATATAGTCAGTCCCTACTGTGAGCAACTGCCACCTGCATAGATTTTCATGGTTTAGTTAGATAAGCCCAGTGCCCCAACAACACAGTTAAAATTTTAGTTAGCACAGTACATCTTCTGTGGTGAAGAATGTTAAATGATTTTTTGTATTTTTAAAAAGTATACTGTCGGGTGCCTGGGTGGCTCAGTTGGTTAAGCGACTGCCTTCGGCTCAGGTCATGGTCCCAGGGTCCTGGGATCAAGCCCCACATCGGGCTCCCTGCTCCGCGGGAAGCCTGCTTCTCCCTCTCCCACTCCCCCTGCTTGTGTTCCCTCTCTCGCTTTGTCTCTCTCTGTCAAATAAATAAATAAAATCTTTAAAAAAAATTAAAATAAAAAAATAAAAAGTATACTGTTTTCTTAAGTTATAAGAATTTTTATATGTTTGATAAAAATCTTTTATTAAAAAATCCTTTAAAAGATACATATTTTGCAGATATTTTCTCCCAGTCTGTGGCCTTTTTATTTTCTTATGAGTATCCCTCAGGGTGCCTGGCTGGCTCAGTTGGTGGAGCATGTGACTCTTGATCTCGGGTAGTGAGTTCAAGCCCCCCATTGAGTGTAGAGATTACTTAAAAAATAAAATCTTAAAAGTCTCTCTTGAAGAGCAAGAATTTTAAGTCCAACTTATCAATTTTTTTCTTCCATAGTTTATACTTTTTGAGTCCAAAGAGAATTTTGCCTAAATCAACATCACTAAGATTTTCTCTTAGGGTTTTATACCTTCATCATTTATATGTAGGTCCCCAATCCACTTCACACTACTCTTGTGTGAGGAAACAGTCAAGGCTCTTTTTTTTCCCCCACGTAGATAGCCAATTGTTCCAGAACTATTTGTAGAAAGACTATCCTTTCCGCAATCATTATCTTAGCACATTTTTATCAAAAATCAATTGGTTATAAATGTGTAGGTCTATCTCAGGATTCTTTATATTGATCCACTGACTGATAGATTTATCCTTACACCAATCCCACATTCTCTTGATTGGTGTAGGCTTATAGTTAGTCATGAAATCAGGCAGCGTGCATCCTCCAAATTTATTCTTTCTCAAAACTGATTTGGCAGTGCTTTGCATTGGCCAACTGAATTCAGAATCAGCCTGTCAATTTCAACACAAAAACCACTGAGATTTTTTTTATTTGGACTGTACTTAACCTAAGGATCAATTTGGGAGAAATGACATTCTAACAGTGCTGCATCTTCTCACCCATGAGTTTGATATTTATCTTCCCTTATTTAAGTCTTCTTCAATTTATATCACCAATGTTTTATAATTGTCAGTGTATAGATCGTGCACATGTTTTGTTAAAATTTGAAGTATTTCATCATGTTTGTGTTGTCACTTTAGATGGTATTGATTTTTGAAATTTCAAATCACTATTACATAATACATTACTAGTATACAGAAATACAACTGATTTTGCATATTGACCTGGTACCCTGTGACCTTGCTCAATTTACCTGTTAGTTCTAGTAGGGGCTTTTGTTTGTTTGCAGATTCCTTTTGATTACTTCAGGAAGATGACATGTTATCTGCAAAGAAAGACAGTTTGACTTCTTTCTTCCTGATTTATATGTTTTTTCTTTTCTTTCTTTTTTCTTTTTTCGCTGACTAGGACCTTCAGTATAAAGTAGAATTATAAGTGAAAATGGACATCCTTGTCTTTTTCCCAGTCTGTCACCATTAAGTATACTTGTAGCTATAGATTTTCCTTTTTCTATTATTTGCTCTTTATGCTACTTTTCTGAGTTATCATAGATGGGTGTTAAACTTTGTCAAATGCTTTTTCCGCATCTAGTGAGATAATATCATGGTTTTCTTTTTCAGCCTTTTAATATGGTAAATTACATTGATTGATTTTTTTGAGAGAGAGAGAGCACGCAAAAGCAGGGGCAGAGGCAGAGGGAGAGGGAGAGAGAATCTTAAGCAGGCTCCATACTGAGCATGGACTCTAACATGAGGCTTGATCTCACGACCTGGAGATCATGACCTGAGCCAAAATCAAGAGTCAGATGCTTAACTGACCGAGCCACCTAGGCACCCCTACACTGATTGATTTTTGAATGCTGAACCAACTTTGCATTCCTGGGATAAGTCCCACTTGGCCAGGATGTGTTATCCTTTTTATATATTGCTAGATTTGATTGGTTAATATTTTGATAAGGAACTTTTTGTGTCTGTAGTCTGTAATTTTCTTTCCATATATTGCCCAGTTTGGGCATCAGGGTCATGTTAAGTTCATACATGGAGAAGTGATTCTCCTCTTCTATTTTCTGAAAGAGTTCGTGTTGAATGGTATTTCTTCCTTAAATGTTTGATAGAATTCACCAGTGTAGTCATCTGGTCTAAAATGTACTTGTTTATTCATTTGTTATTTCTGGCCTAATTTCATAAAAAGATTGTACAAGCAGTTGTTTCTGTTTTTTTTTTTTTTTTAATATTTTATTTATTTATTTGAGAGAGAGAGCACAGGCAGGGGGAGTGTCAGGCAGAGGGAGAAGCAGGGTCCAGGGAGCCCTACGCAGGGTTTGATCCTCAGACCCTGGGATCATGACCTGAGCTGAAAGCAGACACTTAGCCAACTGAGCCACCCAAGCACCCCAAGCAGTTGTTTATGACTCTATCTTCCAGGGAAACTGGCAAGAGACTGCCAAATGTATATTTATGAAAGCAAAAAATGAAATGTTACTTGGTTTATGTTTTCTTAACTCACTTAAAAATATTTTGTGTGTGATCAGAAAATATAGGTGATAACATATATGTTATATAATATATAATTAATTTGGATATAAGATAATATTAAAGGCTATTTTATGAACATGCACATTATAAAGGGGATTGGTACATATTAATTAACAGTTAAATATAAATATTCAGCACATTGACCAATGCTCTTCATTTAATTAGGTGATTAGTGAAACTACGTAAGTTATGAGAACAAAACCAAAATATTATCTAATTAAAAATATTACAAAACAGTGGCTGAAATCCTTGATGTGAAGATGTGGAAAGCTGAAACAACCAATAGTTATTTAACTGAAAAAGATTAAAAATATTTTCCTAAGTAACTTTCTCCTTTCCTTCTTGAAAAATTTGATCAAACCCAACATCAGACTCCCTTCATGTTCATGTAAATCTCTGCTCATGTGATTTTTAAAAATCTAAGATTTCCCCAAGAATTGTCTATCAAACACTGTGCTATTTCTAGCTTCTGAGTAGTATAGCATTGCCAATTTTGACTTGGTTCTATTCCCAAGGTCTCATAGAGTATTTAAAAAAAAATCAATCTTCACATCTGGATTTTTGATTAAAATGCTGTCTAATTCCTTGGCCATATAAGGCACATTTTAAAAAGATGGTACAGGGCAGTTAAAAGTCATGCCAAAACACTCTGAGTGGAAACTTTTATAGTATTTTATTTTCAGTTTATAACCTAATAAATGCAGATAACATGGAACTTCTACAGATCCTGCCAAATATAGTCCACTGACCTGGGTGAGCTCTTTATCTAACGTGAGCTGATACTATGTTGGGGCTATTTTATTCTCGGTTATATTGTATAGGAAATAAACTAACATGTAATTTTAAAAATCTATGGTAAAATACATTGTGACTCTTTAGGTCCTAATCAACAATGTTATATTTTCTTTGTAGTCTCCATACTTAATTCATTCCCTAGCTCACATTAACTTGAATATGAAGTTCAACTGAATTAAACTGGTGATATGGCAATTTACAAAATAATCCAGAGATTCAGATGCTAGTGTGATATACAATGAAAGAATTACCCATTTAGTTTTCCTTTGCTAAAAGTTGTTCTAAATGTACACATGCATTTACTTTGCTTACATCAGATAGGCAGGCATTCATTTAAATCCTGTGCAAAGGTCGTTCAAGCTTTTTGTTAAAAATAGCCAAGACTTCATTGCAGATCAAAAGTCCCATATTTGAAGATAATGTCAAAATCTTAAATAGTTACAGCTCTTTAGAAATAGAAAATGAACAAGAGAAAAGCTATGCAGCAGGTGCATACTCTTCCTCTTCCTTGCTACTTCTCTAACATCCTTTTCTCAGTGTTCAGTTCCAGGGGATAAAATTATCACTAGAAGCAAAACTTGAAACATCTCTCAAGAAATACAACAAATAAGGCAAATGCTTGGCAAATCTCAATTTTCTTAACTGTCTCCTAAAGGTTAATATTGTGGGACTATCTCATAACAAGGTTATTCTGAGACTTCCCTATTTAACTCCTTTACATAGTTTGAGACCAAATGATCCAGAGAAAATATTATTACAATAAGGTTTTGGTTATTTAGCACAGTAGCATTCGACTAGCAGGGATTCAATTTTTCTTCACGTAAATACTATCTGGTCAGTAATTTGTTTGATCCCAAAATAACTTCATGAACCTTCTAAAAACTTCTGGAGCTCAGATTGACTTCTAATACATTATATCTCATGGTAACATTTCCTCTATTTTTAGAAAAGTTGAAGTCAAAATAATACCTACTACCCCACCATTTTAAGAAAATACCCAATAAAAATGTTATGTTCCATGGGATTGTTTTTGAGGATGTTAATCACATCATATACTGACTTCTTTGTGAGAACTTCTAGTAAATTTTTCTCTGAAGATTTCTATTCCAGGAACTTTAACTAATTCATTTTTAAAGTCTGGTTGCACTGAATCTTGTTCTAATTATGATGCTCTCTTTTCATTTGTTCCTGGAAAATGCAGAGTCAAATTGAGGTTGCTCTCTAGATATACAAACCCTTGTATAATGCATTGTTTTTTCACAAGCCTTACCTCGGCTTTCCTCTTATTTTTTTATTTTATTTTCCTTTAGAGTTGATTCTTTACACTAAAAAAAATGGCATTTAAAAAGTCACCTTAACTTCCAATATTTTCTCTCCTCAAGATATGAAAAACTAAAAATTAAAAAAAAAATCCTCAGCATAACTTAAAGCCAGAAAATGCCAAAACTTCAAAGGAATTGAGTAAAAAAAGTTAATAATAGTGTTGCAGGCAAGATTCACCAATGGATGACAAAATTAGTGGATGCAAGTCTGAGGAGAACCAGAATATTTACACAGCCTCAAAGTACCTCAAGATATTTTTATATATTACAAAGGGAAAAAAATAACTTTACAGCAGAGAAACCTGGCAGATACCTTCTTAACCAAGTGATCAATGTCAATGTCACCAGTAATAAGTTATTTTGGTATTTTGCACCCCTTGATATAATGCACTTGAGAAAGGCACATCCTTTCTGTAGCATTCTTGCCAAAGAATAACCGCAGTGTAATCATGAAAAAACATCAGACAAAGCCAAAGTGAGAAAAAACAGTCTACCAGATAACTAGTACTCTTCAAAAGTGTCAAGATCAAGAAAGATAAGGGAAGAATGAGGAACTGTCACAGACTGGAGGAAACTAAAAATATATGGCAAGTAAATGTGGTGGGAGATCCTAGAACAACAAAAAAGGACTATTACTGGAAAAACTGGTGAAATTCAAATAAGGCCTATAGTTATTTACTGATGTAAATGCATTTTGCCAATGTTAAAAAAAAGTATTAATGTGAATCTCATTTTATTGATTGCACTATAGATAAATAAGATGTAGACATGGGGGAAGCTGGGTGAAGGGTGCATGGGAATTCTCTACTATTTTTGGAACTTTTCAGTAAGTGTAAATAAAAAGTTTTAAAATGGAAAAGTTTCAAAAGTCACCGTCCATCTTTTTTTTATAAGTAAGGTTTTCTTAATTACTGTTTGACATTCTCTCAATTCATCCTAAGCTCATGGCTTCCCATTTTATCCCCCTGGACTGCCTCAGAAAATTCTTCATATCTAGTGCCAATCCAAATATTGTACTTCAAGGACCACCTCCTCCATAAAACATCCTTTGAATACTACAGACCCTCTCAGATTTCCCAGCATTGTACCCTAATCTAGAATTTTATTATACAGAGTTATATAGTTTTAAAAGCTCTTTTGTGCTTGTATTTCTCATTATCACTACAACAATAAAAGCTTCCAGAAAGCAGGGACAAATTTACATTCCTTTTTGGGATCAGCACTGAGCTAAGTATATAATAAATGCTTGTTAAATATATGTTGACTCATTCACCCACAAGTTATTAAGGAAACTAGAGATTTGGAAGTTCACATCACCCATTTACTCACTCTTTGTGCTATTTGACACCAAATATAGGACTAAATGGACCATTCGTTATGATCTAAGTATGGCAATTCTAATAAGTTCTTGATGTCAGGAAGTCTCTAAAATGGATAATAATTCCTTCAATCTAACAAAATAGTCTGGGTTGAATAAACGCCATTATCCATGTTAGAATCATAATAATTAATAGAATTATAGGCCTGAATTATAACTCTTTAAAAGCTCATTTAAAGATCTGTTAAAGTCCCTCATTCAATAATAATAGAAAATGTATAGTAACATAAGCAACTGTCACAAATAAGATTCAAAGATATAGATGTTTTATGAGATATTTTCCATGACCCAGGGTTGCTTCCTTAGAGTATCCCTAGGATGTCTGTCTACTGATCTGTTAAGTTCATGCAGTGGGAACAAATGTCCATTTTCTTTGCCAAGTAAATACCATAGATGAATATTAAAAATAGTTCTGTTAGCCAAAATTCACATCTGCACACACTTAAAAATGTAGCTTTTCTTTTTTCAGTAACAATTTGTAATACATTCTGGAAAATACAAAAAATATTATATAATACTTTACACCTGGCTGGTTAACTAGCATTTTAGTCATAAGTGCAATGATACAGCCTATATTATGATTGGAATTGATTAGTGTATACTAAATTGTGGACACATGTATGTGTATGTATGTACACATTAGTAACTTTTTGGACATATATCTCAGGTATATCTATAGAGAGAAGGCTTTCTCACTCTTTCTCTCTCTTGATATCTACCTATATGAGATATGTATATGAGATATATGCCCCCAAAAGTTACTTGAGAGTTGGTCGTGAATCAGAACATAAAGTTCAAAACACTTTAATGATGTAATGAACCAGTTAAAAAAATAGTCTTAAGGGAAAAAAAGAAAAAGAAAAAAATATTTTTAAGGGGAATGTAATTTCAAACATGGAAGTTAGAAATTTTCTACACAATTTGGTGATTCTAACACTTAAAAAAGACTTAACCTGTCAAAGTAACATTGTTTTTTAAAAAGGTCATTCATTCACCGAAAAGGACAATATATTACAAACAATGTTGTTGTTGTTTTTACCAATTTTTCAATATGTGTGTAGAAGAAATATGTTTTTAGCCTGATTTCAATATTGTAATATTTGCAAAAATTTTATGATTTTAAATAGCAGAGGCTCTCAATCTAATGCAATATTTAGAATATATTCATAAACTATACTATTTAGAACATTTTTAAATCATTTTGATTTTTAAAAAGAATGATTAATATGGAAAGCCAAGACCAAGAATAATTTGTATCTTAAAAAGAGGTATTTAAAAATACCTATGACTTTGCTTATATGTTTGTGTGTATTATTGTTATTTTTAAAAATCATATATACATCACAGGACATAACAAAATAAACTGGGAAATTACAAATAAATGCTCCTGCTTCCACATCCTATATGCATTTTCTCTGACTGGTGGGTTATCATTTGATTCTTCTTATCTTAGGTTTGTTTTGAGAAGTTGTTTTCCAAAATTCACCAGCCTAGTAAAATAATTGTATTAGTCAGAGTACTGAGAAATAAAATACTTGATATATACAGCTTCATTAAAAAAACTCTCACAAGGAAAACTATTAAATAATAGGTACTTATCTGATTACGTAGAAATCCCAAAGAATCTATAAAAAGAGTGACTAGAACTAGTGAGTTCAGAAAGGTCATAGGATATAAGACCAACTTAAAAAATCTATTGTATTTCTATATATTAGCAACAAATAATTGGGTTTTAAAGTTAAAAACATGAAATGATTAGGTATAAGTCTAACAAAATAAATGCCACATCTATATGCTGAGAACTATAAACACTGATGGAAAAAATTAAAGAAAACCTAAATAAACAGCAAGATTTTCTATGTTCATGACTCAATATCAGTAAGATTTCATTTCTTTCCAAACTGAGAAATAGATCCACACAGTTTTTAAAAAATTCCAGCAGGATTTTGTGTGGACTTTACTATGCTGATTCTAAGAAAAGCAAAGGAACTACCATAGGTAAAACATTTCTGAAAAAGAATAAAGTCAGACAACTTTACTACCTGTCTCCTAGACTGATTATAAAACTACAATAATCAAGACACTGTGTGGGGCACCTGGGTGGCTCAGTCAGTTAAGCATCCAACTCTTGGTTTCAGCTCAGGTCATGATTTCAGGGTCGTGAGATCCAGCCCCACATGGGGCTCTGTGCTTAGCATGGAGTCACTTGAGATTCTCTTCCCCTTCCTCTCATTCCCCTTCTGCTTCTCCCCCACCCTGCTCATGCACTCACTCTCTCTAAAATAAATAAATAAAATCTTTTTTAAAAAAAGATACTGTGGCATTATTAGAAAAGAACAATCATGTATATCAATTGTACAAAATTAGAGAGTCCAGTAGCGCACTACACATTTATGGTCAATTGATTTTCAACAAGCTGCAAAGGCAATTTAACAGAGAAAGGATAGTCTTTTCAACAAATAGGCTAAAAACAACTGAATCTTAATCTGTACCTTGTCCCATTCACAAAAACTGGCTCAAAATGGACCACAGATCTAAATATAAAACTTAAAACTTCTAGAAGAAAACAGGAGAAAATCTTTGCGACTTTATGTTAGACACAGATTTCTTAGATATGACACCAAAAGCATGACCTATAAAAAGAACAAATTGATAAACTGGACTTCATAAAAAATTACTAATCCCTGCTCTCTGACAGACACTGCTAAAAGATGAGAAGTTAAGCCATTGACTGTGGAAAGTGTTCGCAAATCATATATCTTATAAAGGACTTGTATCCAGAATATATAAAGAACTATCACAATTCATTAAAAAGAAAATAAACTGAATATAAAATTGGAAAAACATTTAGACACTTTACTGAGAAAGATAATCAAATGACAAATACATACATGAGAAGATGTTCAACATTATTAGTTATTAGGGAAATCCACATGCAATGAGATACACCTGTTAGGATTGTTCAAATGACATCACAAACTCAACAATATCAAGTGCTGGTGAGGATGCAGAGCAACTAGAACCCATATGTATTTCTGATGGAAATGCAAAATGATATAGCCAATCTGGAAAACAGTTTGGCAGTTCCTAAAGTTTAAAGATATAATTAACATACAACTCAGCCATCCCACTCCTTGTTATTTACCCAAGTGAAATGAAAAATTTATGTTCACGCAAAACCCTTATATGAATGTTTAACCACCCAAATATTTCTCCCCTGGAGAATGGACAAACTTTGGTACATCTATGCAAAGGAATATTATTGGTAGTAAAAAAAGAATAGGACTATTGCTACACACAAGAACGTGAATCTCAAATGCATTATGCTAAAAGGAAAGAAACCAGACTCAAAAGGCTACACACTGAATGATTCATTTCTATGAGATTCCAGAAAAGGCAAATCTAATAGTCAGAGAAAACAGATGAGTGGTTGCCAGGAGTCAGAGCAAGAGGAAGGAAGTGGGGTTGACAACAAAGGCTCTGGAGAAACATTTGAGGTAATGGAATAGTTGTTTATCTTGATTGTGGTGATGGCTTGTCAAAGTTGCAGAATTAAACATCACCTGTATGTAAATTATATCTTGATAAAAAAATGTTTTAAAAAGAAGATGCCTGATACAAGAAAGAGCCTGATTTCTTCTGGAGTTGGTGTAAGAAGGAGCAAGACAAGGACAGGTAACATCTTTGAATGAGGATGTTAAGTTCACCAGGTCTTCCAGGCACAGAGAAAAAAACCATGTCAAGCCATGAAGGAGAATGCTTATAGCCTATTTGTGGAGAAGGGAGTCTTCTGGGTGGGCCTGGCATAGAGTGTGTCTGTGGTTGGGGAGACAGTTAAGAAAGGTAGAAGATGACACCACTTCATACTCATTATGATGGCAATTATAAAGACAGAACAAACAAACCAAAACCAAGTGTTGGCGATGATGTGGAGAAATTGGAAGCTTTGTGCACTGCTGGTGGGAATTGTAAATGGTGCACCACCTGTGGAAAATAGTATGGAGAGTTCCTCAAAAAAGTAAAAATAGAATTACCATGTGGTCCAGCAATTCCACACTGGGTATTACATCCAAAATAATTGAAAGTAGAAGCTCAGACTGATATTTACACACCTATATTCATAATAGAATTAGTCACAATAGCCAACAAGTGGAAGCAATCCAAGTGTCCGTTGTGGGACGAATGGATAAACAAAGTGTGGTATATACAAACAATGGACAATTATTCAGCCTTTTTTAAAAAAGGAAACTCTGACACAGGCTACCACATGGATAAACCTTGAAACATTAAGCTCAGTGAAATATACCAGTCACAAAAAGATAACTGATGTTTGATTCCACTCACATGAGGTACCTAGAGTCATCAAATACATAGAGACAGAAGGTAGAATTCTCGTTGCCAGGGGCTGTGGGGAGAGAGAAATAGGGAGTTAGTGTTTAATGGGGACAGTTCAGGTTTTGCAAGATGAAAGAAATTCTGGAGACAGTGGTGATGGTTGCACAACAATTTAAATGTACTCAATGCCACTGAACTGTACACTGAAAAATTAAATTAATTAAAATAAATGAGGGGGGCGGAGCAAGATGGCGGAGGAGAAGGAGACCTGGATTTCGTCTGGTCTCAGGAATTCAGCTGGATAGGGATCAAACCATTCTGAACACCTACAAACTCAACAGGAGATCGAAGAAAAGAAGAGCAACAACTCTCTCATCAGAAAAGCGACCACTTTCTGGAAGGTAGGACGTGCGGAGAAGTGAATCCGAGGCGATATTCGGGAGGATAGACGGCGGGGGAGGGGCCTCCGTCGGCCGCTTCTGGCAAGTGATAGAGCCGCGGAGCACAAAATCGGAACTTTTCGAAGTCGGCTCCGCCGAGGGACGTCACTCTGGTGGCTAAGCGGGGGGTGGAACCCTAGGGACAGTGTGGTCTCAGGACCCTCGGGGTCACACAAAGACCGGGGGTGCCTGAGTGTGGCAGAGCTCCCAGGTATCGGAGCAGGGAAGCCGGCTGCAGAGGCGGAGCCCAGGCGCGGGCTCTCAGCTCGGGGTCGCCATAAACCGGGATCCGCGGCACAGTCGGGCACCTGCTCCTCCAGCAGGGACCCCACAAGCGGCAGATCCGGGGAGACTCCCCTTCCTCCCCCGGGAGGAGCCGCGCGGGAGGGCACTGCAGGGATCGGCTGGGTTTGGAGACTCCACCCGGGGTCAGGAGCCAGAGATAGAGGCGCGCGGTCACAGGCCGGGTGAGCACGGGGTGCGGCCGGAGACCGGGGAGCCGGGAGTGACTGGCGGCTTTTCTCTGGGGGCTCACTGAGGAGCGGGGCCCCAAGTTTTTGGCTCCTCCGGGGCGGAGATTGGGAGGCCGCCATTTTCACTCTCCGCCTCCACAGCTGTACGGAAAGCTCGCAGGGAACAAAAGCCCCGGAGAGCAAACGCGAGCAGATGACTTAGCCGGGAGGGGGCAAGGGCGGGGCAATTCCGCCTCCGGCAGAGACATTTGGAAACCACGGCAACAGGCCCCTCCCCAGAAGATCAGCGAGAACAGCCAGCCAAGACCAAGTTTACCGATCAATGAGAACGGCAGAACTCCAGCGCTAGGGGACCACTGCACATAGAATTCACGGCTTTTTTACCATGATTCTTTAGTCTTTCAAAGTTAATTTTTTATTAACTGTCTTTTTTTTTTGAATTTTTCTTTTTCCCTTTTTCAACCAACATCTTATCAATCCCTTTTTTAAAAAACATTTTTATTTTTCATTTTTAGAGTCATATTCTATCCCTTCATAGTAGTTACCTGTATTTTTGGCATATATATATAAGCTGTTCTCTCTTTAAAATTTTGAGATAGTTTCTTCTAACAGATCAAAATATACCCTAAATCTCTAGTGTATGGTTTTTTCTGCTTCCCTGCCTGATCACATTCTCTCCCCCTTTTTTTTAAATCCTCTTCTTTCTTTTTTCAAACAATTTCTTATCAATTCCTTTTATAAAATTTTTTATAATTTCCATCTTTACAATCATATTTCATCCCTTCATCATATCAACCCTAATTTTTGTACATATATACATTTTTCTTTCTTTAAAATTTTGGGAGGCACTTTCTTCTAACAGACCAAAATACACCCAAAATCTAGTCTGTGCCACTGATCTATATAGCAGCCTGATCATATTTGATCATATTGTTTTTTTTTTGTTTGGTTCTGTTTTTGTTTGTTTTTATCTTTATCTTTTTCTTTCTTTTTCTTTTTTCTCTCTTTCCCTTTCTTTTCCCCCTGCTTCAGGTCTTTTCTGATTTGTTTAGAGTATATTTTCTGGGGACATTGTTACCCTGTTAGCATTTTGTTCTCTCATTCATCTATTCTCCTCTGGACAAAATGACAAGATGGAAAAAAATCACCTCAACAAAAAGAACAAGAGGTAATACCGACTGCCAGGGACCTACTCAATACGGACATTAGTACGATGTCAGATCTAGAGTTCAGAATCATCACTTTAAAGATACTAGCTGGGCTTGAAAAAAGCATGGAAGTTATTAGAGAAACCCTTTCTGGAGAAGTAAAAGAACTAAAATCTAACCAAGTAGAAATCAAAAAGGCTATTAATGAGGTGCAGTCAAATATGGGGGCACTAACTGCTAGGATAAATGAGGCAGAAGAGAGAATCAGTGAGATAGAAGACCAAATGATGGAAAATAAAGAAGCTGAGAAAAAGAGAGATAAACAACTACTGGATCATGAGGGCAGAATTCAAGAGATAAGCGATACCATAAGACAAAACAACATTAGAATAATTGGGATCCCAGAAGAAGAAGAAAGAGAGAGAGGGGCAGAAGGTATAATGGAGCAAATTATAGCAGAGAACTTCCCTCATTTGGGGAAGGAAACAGGCATCAAAATCCAGGAGGCACAGAGAACCCCTCTCAAAATCAATAAAAATAGGTCAACACCCAGACATCTAATAGTAAAACTTACGAGTCTCAGAGACAAAGAGAAAATCTTGAAAGCAGCCCGGGAGAAGAGATATGGAACCTACAATGGTAGAAACATTAGATTGGCAACAGACCTATCCACAGAGACCGGGCAGGCCAGAAAAGACTGGCAGGATATATTCAGAGCACTAAATGAGAAAAATATGCAGCCAAGAATACTATATCCAGCTAGGCTGTCATTGAAAATAGAAGTAGAGATAAAAACTTCCAGGACAAACAAAAACTAAAGGAATTTGCAAACACGAAACCAGCCCTACAAGAAATCTTGAAAGCGGTCCTCTAAGCAAAGAGAGGGCCTAAAAGCAACATAGACCAGAAAGGAACACAGACAATATACAGTAACAGTAACCTTACAGGCAATACAATGGCACTAAATTCCTATCTTTCAATAGTTACCCTGAATGTAAATGGGCTAAATGCCCCAATCAAAAGACACAGGCTATCAGATTGGATTAAAAAACAAGACCCATTATATGCTGTCTGCAAGAGAGTCATTTTAGACCCAAAGACACCCTCAGATTGAAAGTGAGGGGGTGGGAAACCATTTACCATGCAAATGGACACCAAAAGAAAGCTGGGGTGGCAATCCTTATATCAGGCAAATTAGGTTTTAAACTAAAGACTGTAATAAGAGATGAGGAAGGACACCACATCCTACTTAAAGGGTCTATCCAATAAGAAGATCTAACAATTGTAAATATCTATGCCCCTAACATGGGAGCAGCCAATTATATAAGGCAATTAATAACAAAAGCTAAGAAACACATTGACAACAATACAATAATAGTAGGGGACTTTAACACCCCCCTCACGGAAATGGACAGATCGTCTAAGCAAAAGATCAACAAGGAAATAAAGACTTTAAATGACACACTGGACCAAATGGACTTCACAGACATATTCAGAACATTTCATCCCAAAGCAACGGAATACACATTCTTCTCTAGTGCCAATGGAACATTCTCCAGAATCGATCACATCCTAGGTCATAAATCAGGTCTCAACTGGTACCAAAAGATTGGGATCATTCCCTGCCTATTTTCAGGCCACAATGCTTTGAAACTAGAACTCAATCACCAGAGGAAAGTCGGAAAGAACTCAAATACATGGAGGCTAAAGAGCATCCGACTAAAGAATGAATGGGTCAACCAGGAAATTAAAGAAGAATTAAAAAAATTCATGGAAACCAATGAAAATGAAAACACAACTGTTCAAAATCTTTGGGATGCAGCAAAGGCAGTCCTAAGAGGAAAGTACATAGCAATACAAGCCTTTCTCAAGAAACAAGAAAGGTCTCAAATACATAACTTAACCCTACACCTAAAGGAGCTGGAGAAAGAACAGCAAATAAAGCCTAAACCCAGCAGGAGAAGAGAAATAATAAAGATCAGAGCAGAAATCAACAAAATAGAAACCAAAAGAACAGTAGAGCAGATCAACGAAACTAGGAGCTGGTTCTTTGAAAGAATTAACAAGATTGATAAACCCCTGGCCAGACTTATCAAAAAGAAAAGAGAAATGATGCAAATCAACAAAATCATGAATGAAAGAGGAGAGATCACAACCAACACCAAAGAAATACAAACAATTATAAGAACATATTGTGAGCAACTCTGTGGCAGCAAATTAGATAACCTGGAAGAAATAGATGCATCCCTAGAGATGTATCAACTACCAAAACTGAACCAGGAAGAAATAAAACCTGAACAGACCTATAACCACTAAGGAAATTGAAGCAGTCATCCAAAATCTCCAAAAACACAAAAGCCCAGGGCCAGATGGCTTCCCAGGGGAATTCTACCAAACATTTCAAGAAGAATTAATACCTATTCTTCTGAAACTGTTCCAAAAAATAGAAATGGAAGGAAAACTTCCAAACTCATTTTATGAGGCCACCATTACCTTGATCCCAAAACCAGACAAAGACCCCATCAAAAAGGAGAATTACAGACCAATATCCCTGAAGAACATGGATGCAAAAATTCTCACCAAAATACTAGCCAATAGGATCCAACAGTACATTAAAAGGATTATTCACCACGACCAAGTGGGATTTATTCCTGGGCTGCAAGGTTGGTTCAACATCCACAAATCAATCAACGTGATACAATACATTAACAAAAGAAAGAACAAGAAACATATGATCCTCTCAATAGATGCAGAAAAAGCATTTGACAAAGTACAGCATCCTTTCTTGATCAAAACTCTTCAGAGTATAGGCATAGAGGGTACATACCTCAATATCATAAAAGCCATCTATGAAAAACCTACAGCGAATATCATTCTCAATGGGGAAAAACTGAGAGCTTTCCCCCTAAGGTCAGGAATGCGGCAGGGATGTCCACTATCACCACTGCTATTCAACATAGTATTGGAAGTCCTAGCCACAGCAATCAGACAACAAAAAGAAATAAAAGGCATCCAAATTGGCAAAGAAGAAGTCAAACTCTCACTCTTTGCAGATGATATGATACTTTATGTGGAAAACCCAAAAGACTCCACCCCAAAACTGCTAGAACTCATACAGGAATTCAGTAAAGTGGCAGGATATAAAATCAATGCACAGAAGTCAGTGGCATTCCTATACACCAACGACAAGACAGAAGAAAGAGAAATGAAGGAGTCGATCCCATTTACAATTGCACCCAAAACCATAAGATACCTAGGAAGAAATCTAACCAAAGAGGCAAAGGATCTGTACTCAGAAAACTATAAAATACTCATGAAAGAAATTGAGGAAGACACAAAGAAATGGAAAAACGTTCCATGCTCATGGATTGGAAGAACAAATATTGTGAAGATGTCAATACTACCTAGAGCAATCTACACATTCAATACAATCCCCATCAAAATACCACCCACTTCTTTCAAAGAAATGGAACAAAGAATCCTAAAATTTGTATGGAACCAGAAAAGACCCTGAATAGCCAGAAGAATGTTGAAAAAGAAAAGAAAAGCTGGTGGCATCACAATTCCGGACTTCCAGCTCTATTACAAAGCTGTCATCATCAAGACAGTATGGTACTGGCACAAAAACAGACACATAGATCAGTGGAACAGAATAGAGAACCCAGAAATGGACCCTCAACTCTATGGTCAACTCATCTTTGACAAAGCAGGAAAGAATGTGCAATGGAAAAAAGACAGTCTCTTCAACAAATGTGTTGGGAAAATTAGACAGCCACATGCAGAAGAATGAAACTGGACCATTTCCTTACACCACACACTAAAATAGACTCCAAATGGTTGAAAGACCTAAATGTGAGACATGAGTCCATCAAAATCCTAAAGGAGAACACAGGCAGCAACCTCTTCAGCCTCAGCCGCAGCAACTTCTTCCTAGAAACATCGCCAAAGGCAAGGGAAGCAAGGGCAAAAATGAACTATTGGGACTTCATCAAGATAAAAAGCTTTTGTACAGCAAAAGAAACAGTCAACAAAACCAAAAGACAACTGACAGAATGGGAGAAGATATTTGCAAATGACATATCAAATAAAGGGCTAGTATCCAAAATCTATAAAGAACTCATCAAACTCAACACCCAAAGAACAAAGAATCCAATCAAGAAATGGGCAGAAGACATGAACAGACATTTTTCCAAAGAAGACATCCAAATGGCCAATAGACACATGAAAAAGTGGTCAACATTGCTCGGCATCAGGGAAATCCAAATCAAAACCTCAATGAGATATCACCTCACACCAGTCAGAATGGCTAAAATTAACAAGTCAGGAAACGACAGATGTTGGCGGGGATGCGGAGAAAGGGGAACCCTCCTACACTGTTGGTGGGAATGCAAGCTGGTGCAGCCACTCTGGAAAACAGTATGGAGGTTCCTCAAAAAGTTGAAAATAGAGCTACCATATGATCCAGCAATTGCACTACTGGGTATTTACCCCAAAGATACAAAAGTAGGGATCCGAAGGGGTACGTGCACCCCGATGTTTATAGCAGCAATGTCCACAATAGCTAGACTGTGAAAAGAGCCAAGATGTCCATCGACAGATGAATGGATAAAGAAGATGTGGTATAGGGCGCCTGGGTGGCTCAGTTGGTTAAGAAGATGTGGTATATATATACAATGGAATACTATGCAGCCATCAAGAGGAATGAAATCTTGCCATCTGCAACGACGTGGATGGAACTGGAGGGTATTATGTTGAGTGAAATAAGTCAAACAGAGAAAGACATGTATCATATGATCTCACTGATATGAGGAATTCTTAATTGCAGGAAACAAACTGAGGGTTGCTGGAGTGGGGGGTGGGGTGGGAGGGATGGGCTGACTGGGTGATAGACACTGGGGAGGGTATGTGCTCTGGTAAGCGCTGTGAATTGTTCAAGACTGTTGAATCTCAGATCTATACCTCTGAAACAAATAATGCTATATGTTAGAAAAAAAAAAAGAAGAAGGTAGTGGGAGGGGAAGAATGATGCGGGGGAAATCGGAGGGGTAGACGAACCATGAGAGACGATGGACTCTGAAAAACAAACTGAGGGTTCTAGAGGGGAGGGGTGTGGGAGGATGGGTTAGCCTGGTGGTGGGTATTGAGGAGGGCACATTCTGCATGGAGCACTGGGTGTTATGCACAAACAATGAATCATGGAACACTTCATCTAAAACTAATGATGTAATGTATGGGGATTAACATAAGAATGAAAAAAAAAAGAAGAGGTGGTATATATATACAATGGAATATCATGCAGCCATCAAAAGGAATGAGATCTTGCCATTTGCGACGACGTGGATGGAACTGGAGGGTATTATGCTGAGCGAAATAAGTCAAACAGAGAAAGACATGTATCATATGACCTCACTGATATGAGGAATTCTTAATCTCAGGAAACAAACTGAGGGTTGCTGGAGTGGGGGGTGGGGTGGGAGGGATGGGCTGACTGGGTGATAGACACTGGGGAGGGTATGTGCTCTGGTAAGCGCTGTGAATTGTGCAAGACTGTTGCATCTCAGATCTGTACCTCTGAAACAAATAATGCAATATATGTTAAGAAAAAAAAAAAAAGAAAAGAAGAAGATAGCAGGAGGGGAAGAATGAAGGGGGGGAAATAGGAGGGGGAGACGAACCATGAGAGACAATGGACTCTGAAAAACAAACTGAGGGTTCTAGAGGGGAGGGGGGTGGGAGGATGGGTTAGCCTGGTGTTGGGTATTAAAGAGGGCATGTTCTGCATGGAGCTCTAGGTGTTATGCACAAACAATGAATCATGGAACACTACATCTAAAACTAATGATGTAATGTATGGGGATTAATATAACAAAAAAAAAATTAAAAAAAAAATAAATAAATGAGAAAAGGAGGGAAGGTAGGAGAGGAGAAATGGGATTATGTAAATCCTTGGCCAGAAAGCTAAGGAGCTGTGGCAACTTCACTTTGTTGTGGGCAATGGCACTTGGTAAGTTTTTAAGCAAGAGAGGGAAATGCCATTAGCTCATGGTTTACCTTGTCCAGAAGGTTCTGACTGATTCTACCCCTCCCCCACAGACTTCCCGGGAGTTTCGCAAGGCATGCTGGCCAACAGATCCAAATAATGGCTGTGATTTCAGTTGAATGTAATCACGGGGTTGTTTGTTCCATTATCCCTGCCTCATTAAAGGATAGCTCTTTGAGGGGGAAAGGCTGTTTTTATGTTGCCAGTGTCTAATCCAGCCCAGCAGTGAGATTTGGGGTTTTTTCCCCCCTTTTTAAAAGTAAGCTCTACTGCCCAAGGTGGGGCTTGAACTCACAACCCTGAGATCAAGAGTTGCATGCTCTACCGACTGAGCCAGCCAGGCGCCCCTGAGAATTGTTTTTCAGAAAGATCTCTGTCTCAGGCACAGAGACACTCTTACCTTCTTCTCTTTGAGGCCAGATGGTCCCGTGTCCCTCAGGGGCTTCAGACTACCAGCCTGCTCTGTCTCAGGGCCACGACCACCTTCTCCTTTCCTCCCTATAAGACCCTGGGCTGGGCTTTCCTTGGGAGAGGCGTAGTCTGAGGTCAGAGAGGCCCACATTTCCTTTAGCACTCATTAATGTGGCAGAAGCAAAAATGAGAGCCCTGTGAGCAGGCCGAAGTCAGGCAGGCAATATTTCTGCTTTTCTCTGAAGTTAATGAGGACACAGCCTCCCTGCCCTGATAGAAAGATGCCCTGGGTCAGGGTAAGGGGCACTGGAGAACATCCCAACCTCACAGGCAGGGCTGAGGAGGGGCTGCTGACATCACAATCACACTGCTCGGTTTCTGATGTCAGCTAACGTAACACCAGGACTGAAGGGCCGGCACATCCTTGGTCTCTGTGACCCTGGTGTCTCAGGGCAGAAAGGGGAAGCAGGTGGAAGATGTCCTATCAGATAAAGGGCTAGTATCCAAAATCTATAAAGAACTCATCAAACTCAACACCCAAAGAACAAAGAATCCAATCAAGAAATGGGCAGAAGACATGAACAGACATTTTTCCAAAGAAGACATCCAAATGGCCAACAGACACATGAAAAAGTGCTCAATATCACTCAGCATCAGGGAAATCCAAATCAAAACCTCAATGAGATACCACCTCACACCAGTCAGAATGGCTAAAATTAACAAGTCAGGAAACGACAGATGTTGGCGGGGATGCGGAGAAAGGGGAACCCTCCTACACTGTTGGTGGGAATGCAAGCTGGTGCAGCCACTCTGGAAAACAGTATGGAGGTTCCTCAAAAAGTTGAAAATAGAGCTACCATATGATCCAGCAATTGCACTACTGGGTATTTACCCCAAAGATACAAAAGTAGGGATCCGAAGGGGTACGTGCACCCCGATGTTTATAGCAGCAATGTCCACAATAGCCAGACTGTGGAAAGAGCCAAGATGTCCATCAACAGATGAATGGATAAAGAAGAGGTGGTATATATATACAATGGAATATTATGCAGCCATCAAAAGGAATGAGATCTTGCCATTTGCAACGACATGGATGGAACTGGAGGGTATTATGTTGAGTGAAATAAGTCAAACAGAGAAAGACATGTATCATATGATCTCACTGATATGAGGAATTCTTAATTGCAGGAAACTGAGGGTTGCTGGAGTGGGGGGTGGGGTGGGAGGGATGGGCTGACTGAGTGATAGACACTGGGGAGGGTATGTGCTCTGGTAAGCGCTGTGAATTGTGCAAGACTGTTGAATCTCAGATCTGTACCTCTGAAACAAATAATGCAATATATGTTAAGAAAAAAAAAAAAAAGAAGAAGAAGGTAGCGGGAGGGGAAGAATGAAGCGGGGGAAATCGGAGGGGTAGACGAACCATGAGAGACGATGGACTCTGAAAAACAAACTGAGGGTTCTAGAGGGGAGGGGTGTGGGAGGATGGGTTAGCCTGGTGGTGGGTATTGAGGAGGGCACATTCTGCATGGAGCACTGGGTGTTATGCACAAACAATGAATCATGGAACACTTCATCTAAAACTAATGATGTAATGTATGGGGATTAACATAAGAATAAAAAAATACAAAAAATAATAAATAAATAAATAAAATGGAACAAAAAAAAAGGTGGAAGATGTCTAGGGCTTGGGGCAGGGCGACAGTATAACAAGGTGGTGACTTGTACATCACTGTTAGGACTACAATGTGGTTATAATAAAGAACGTTTAGAAAAACTGAATGATACAGTTTAAAAATCACTTCTAATCCCATCCCACAGAGAAATGAACTAGTATATTTGCATTTTTCCCGTGTGTAAACTTACCTATGACTTCCTTTTTCTTGGTCTCACATCCCAAATCAAATCTGTCAAGAAGCCGTATTGGCTCCACCTTTAAATCTATGCAGAATCTGACCACCTCCACTGGCGCCACTCTGGTCCAAGCCCCCATAATCTCTCCCTTGGAAGTTCAGCAGTGCCCTTCTAATAGGTTTCCCACCTTTGTCCTCACACTGCCAGAATGATCTTTTCAAGTCTAAGTTGGATCATATCACTCCTTGGCACAATGCCCTAATGTTCTTCCATTACTCAGAGTTAAAGTCCTTACAACAGCCTCAAAGTCCCTATGTGATCAGGACCCTTGGGATTCCTCAAAATTCATCTTACTCTCTCCCTGTCTCCTCTGCTCTCCCCACACTGGCTTCCCTGCTGGTCCTTAACCACGCCAGCCATGTTCTTGCTTGGTCTTTGCACTGGTTATTTGCGCTATCAGAGATTTCTTCCTCCAGATATCCACATGGCTAGTTCAACTCCTTTGTTGACCTTTTCAATGAGGCCAACCCTGATCACACTATTTAAATAGGCCCCAACTCTGGTACTCCAGAGTCTCCCTTAATCTTTTCTTTCATTTCTTATTCAGTAGCACTTAGACACTTTTTAAAAATTCTATGTAAGTTAATTATGTGGCATGTTCACTGCTTATTTAGTATCTGTCTCTTCGGCTAGGATGTGAGCTCTGAGGAGACAGGAGTATCTGCCTGTTTTGTTCATTACTATATCAAGTGTCTAGGACTGCTATACACAAAATAGGCATCAAATGCTGAAAGCATTAAGAGTGTGCCATTGCCTGCTAACTGTCCCTCTGCATCTATTCTTCTTTTTATTTCTTTAATTAATTTATAATTTTTTTTAAAATTCCAGTGTAATGAACATACAGTGTTGTATTAGTTTTGGGTGTACAGCAGAGTGATTCAACACTTCCATACATCACTCAGTGCTCATCATGACAAGTGACCTACTCAATCTCCATGTTTCACCCGTCCCCCCATTCCCATCCCCTCTGGTAACCATCAGTTTGTTCTCTATAGTTAAGAGTCTGTTTCTTGGTTCCTCTCTCTCTCTTTTTAACTTTGTTTTTTTTGTTTTGTTCCT
This sequence comes from Mirounga leonina, assembly GCF_011800145.1. Classification (NCBI taxonomy): domain Eukaryota; kingdom Metazoa; phylum Chordata; class Mammalia; order Carnivora; family Phocidae; genus Mirounga; species Mirounga leonina. The sequence goes on from NW_023270494.1 coordinate 12,121,747, forward strand.
TAAAATCCACATATGAGTGAAATAATATGTTATTTGTGTTCCTCTCACTGACTTATTTCACTTTGCATTATACTCTCTAGCTCCATCCATGTCATTGCAAATGGCAAGATTTCCTTCTTTTTTATGGCTGAATAATATTCCTTTGCATATATATACCACATCTTCTTTCTCCATTCATCTATCGATGGGCACTTGGGCTGCTTCCATACCTTGGCTTGTAAATAATGCTGCTATAAACATAGGGGTGCATATATTCATCTGAATTCATGTTTTTGTATTTTGGGGGGAAATACCCAGTAGTTTGATTACTGGATCATAGGGTAGTTCTATTTTTAACTTTTTGAGGAACCTCCATACTCTTTTCCACAATGGCTGCACCTTTTTGCATTCCCACCAACAGTACACAAGGGTTTCCCTTTCTCCAACATCCTTGCCAACACCTCTTGTTTCTTGTGTTTTTGATTTTAGCCATTCTGACAGGTGTGAGGTGATATCTTATTGCAGTTTTTTGATTTCCATTTTCCTGATGATGAGTGATATTGAGCATCTTTTCATGTGTCTGTTGGCCATCTGGATGTCTTTGGAGAAATGTCTGTTCATGTCTTCTGCCCATTTTTAAATTGGATTATTTGTTTTTGGGTGTTGATTTGTAGAAGTTCTTTAATATTTTGGATACTAACCCTTTACTGGATATATGATTTGCAAATATCTTCTCCCATTCAGTAGGTTGTCTTTTAGTTTTGTTGATTATTTCCTTTTCTGTGCAGAAGCTTTTTATTTTAATAATGTAGACCCAATGGTTTATGTTTGCTTTTATTTCCCTGGCCTCAGGAAACATATCTAGAAACATATTGCTATGGCTGATGTCAGAGACATTACTGCCTCTGCTCTCTTCTAGGATTTTTATGCTTTCAGGTCAATCCATTTTTTTTAAAAGATTTTATTTATTTATTTGAGAAAGAGAGAGAGAGTGCGCATGTGTGAGTTGGGGGAGGGGCAGAGGGAATCTCAAGCAGAATCTCAAGTAGACATGACACTGAGCAAGGAACCCAGTGCAGGGCTCGATCTCACGACCCTGAGATCATGGCCTGAGCTGAAATCATGAGTTGGATGCTTAACTGACTGAGCCACCCAGGCGCCCCTCGGGTCAATCCATCTTGAGTTTATTTATGTGTATGGTGTAAAAAATTGTCCAGTTTCATTCTTTTGCCTATAGCTGACCAGTTTTCCCAACACTATTTGTTGAAGAGACCTTTTCCCATTTGATATTCTTTCCTGCTTTGTTGAAGATTAACTGACCATATGATTGTGAGTTTACTTCTGGGTTTTCTATTCTGTTCTTTTGATCTATGTGCCCATTTTTGTGCTGGTACCATACTGTTTTGATTAGTACAGCTTTGTAATATAACCTGAAGTCTGGAATCGTGATACCTCTGGCTTTGCATTTGCAAAACTGCTTTGGTTATTCAGATCTTTTGTGGTTCCATATAAATTTTAGGGTTTTTTGTTCTAGTTCTGTGAAAAATGTTGTTATTTTGATAAGGATTGCATTAAATCTGTAGATTGCTTTGGCTAGTATAGATATTTTAACAGTATTTGTTCTTCCAATCCATGAGCATGGAATGTCTTTCTATTTCTTGTGTCATCTCCAATTTCTTTCAGCAGTGTTTTATAGTTTTCTGAGTAGAGGTCTTTCACTTCTTTGGTTATGTTTATTCCTAGGTATCTTATTTTTGGTACAATTGTAAATGGGATTGTTTTCTTAATATCTCTTCCTGATGCTTCATTATTGGTGTATAGAAATGTAACAGATTTCTGAGATTAATCTGTTCTTAGAGGTATATCTTTTTTGGGTTTTGGTATTGATGTTATGCTAACCAAGAAACAGACTACTATATCAAAAGAGATGAATTTTTAAAAGTCCACAATATAGATAACTAAAGGCTTTCAGGAAAGTTGTACCAATTTACATTCCCACTAATAGCATTTTGGAGTATTTATTCATTGCATTTTTGGTATTTGGTATTATTAATTAAAAGTGATACTTGGTATCACTTAAAATAATTGGTTTATTCAATACGTGAAAAATAGTATCTTGTCTTAATTAGTATTTCCTTAATTATTTGTGAGGATGAAGAGGTATATTTAAACCAATACACTTTTTCTGGTCATATACTTTATTTTTACTGTGTCTCGTAAGGTATTCAATTTAGTTAATAATTGACCATTTTTGATTATTTATTAATTAATTAATTTTTTAAGATTTTACTTATTTATTTGAGAGACAGAGTGCACATGAGCAGGGAGGGGAGGCAGAGAGAGAGAGAGAAGCAGACTCCAGGCTGAGCAGGGAGCCCAATGCAGGCCCTTCCTGGGATCATGACATGAGCGGAAGGCAGACGCTTAACCAGCTGAGCCACCCAGGCACCCCATTCAATTATTAATTTAATCCTCACAATACTGAATTAGGAAACGCCATTCCACAGGGAATAACTGTCTCCCTTCCATTATGAACAATGGTTAGAATGAGACTTGCTCCCAGCCTAGAGCTCTTCCAATGTGCCATGCCCTCTGGCCCCTCTGTGACATCAGACACTCAGTGCCTAACCCCTAATGCCCATCAGCTCATCCTCTGCCCTCCCCTTCTAGAAAGTCTCCAAACAAAGCAGGCAGCCTACTAACAAATGGAAAATACTTTCCTTCTAAGTGCATCAAATGCTACTGAAACGTTGGTGTGGTACAGAAAAAAACATCAGTCGGAAGGCTAGTCAGCATATTAAAATAATTAGAGTCTAGTTATCTATAATCTAAGCTCAGTATTATTTTCAAAAAAGCACTCATTTAAAATATATGTAGTCAGCATTATAATGTTCAATAATTCAATCACAGGATATATAAAGAGACAAGGTGCCTCCTTTACATAAAACACCCTCCTAGTTAGGGTAATCACAGAGCTTAACATGCGAGCTGGGACATGTTGAAGAGCGGAAAAGGTGGGGAAATGTTAAATCATTCAGGATCCTGGGCCGACAGGTGCAAACTGGGACCTTCCCAGGCAAGTTGGGATGTATAGGCCCCCCATTTATAGTAAACCATCATCAAGTTATTGAATAACATAAGTTATTCTTTCTGTTATTATTTGTAATCATTTCATCATTGTTGAAGATACTAATGAAATACATATTTTTTTCATTTTATTTTCTTCCACGTTATGAAAAAAAGATTCACTGCCAGTAAGACTCCTACAGGTTTGGCCAAGAAGCCAAAAGGATTGAAAGGATTGTACAATTATCAATGCTAATCTCAACTCAAACACACACACAACACCCCCCCCCCACACACACACATACCAAAAAAAAACTCACAAAAACCAAAATGAACACACACATAAATACCTTTGGGCACAAATACCTGTTTACTCCCAATTCTCTCAGTTGGGATATCAATCTCTGAAGATGCCAAATAAATTGTTCTATTTTCAACAACTTCTCAAGTCAAAATACTATCTTTTGCTACCCTGACCTAAGAGATTTTCCCTTTATTTTAGGTAGAAATTTTCTTCCTTAAGAAAATCCCAAAGGATAAAACCAAGTTCTGGTGAACGGCAGAACTTCATTTACAATGGTGTGATTAGAATATTAGAAAGTTAGGCCAGAGAAAGACAAGGGAGGGTTAATCTTATAAATTATAAATATTTACTTTAAAAATAAACAATGGTTCATTTATAATTCTAGATTTTATTTTGAAATAGCCGTAACATAGAATATACTGCCTTTTAATTTTCTCCAAGTAAAACATAGCTCTCTAGCCTACGAAAACTAGACTTTGAAGTTAAGCTATTGATTTGCTCTCTCAGATTGCCAGAAAATAGAAGTGCTCTTGAACATGCAGTAAAGAGGCAGAGGGAGAATTGGCAAAAGATTCCCTGGGAAACAGCAAGAGCCGCATTCAGTAGGGAGTAGCCCACTGCTGTCTGTAACCGTGACTGCACTGCATTGAGCCTGGCAGCCCTGCACTCAGGTTGGGATGGTAAAAGCTTGACAGTGTAAATATCCAATATCGGCTCTTTTTGTTTAATAAACAGACGCCCCAGACATTATTCCAGTATTTATTTTGTGGAATCACTATGAAACAGGTGCCTCACATCAGAACCAGAAAAAGTAGGAGCAAGCTGGGGATCGATGCAAAACTGTGTCTCTAAGAAACACACAATTCCTCTTATTACATAGGAGATACGTAAGCTGATTTAACTAAAATATTTGATTTGGACTGCTTTGTAGATATTGGCAAAATGACAAAAAAGTCCTAGCTCTGGGATGAAACAAGACACAGCTCCTTTCACCCCTCCAAGAAGGTTTACAATGCAGGTACTCTGAAGACACTTTAAAATTCTAAATCTTAACATAAACGAACACCAATTCATCACATTCCAAGTATGTACACACTCATGGTTTTCTAAGTTGCCATTTGTGTGTGTGTTTCTTTTGTAAATTAATTTACTGTTATGTTTAGAAGTATCATTATGGCCCATTATATCAAGCTGCAGCCAGAGGAAAATGCCAACTTGAAGTTTATCAACATTTTTGAAATACTGTAAAAATTAGACTGGATGTTGTTTGTCAATCAATTTCTAAAATCTGAACTGTTTGAGGATAATATTTAATTTAAAAATTTAAGGATATAAAACTTCATGTTTTTAGCAAAGGAAGAAGTCAGGGAAAAGATCAAAGCAAAGGGAAGAGAATTGAGATTAGAAATCCATTTTAAGCCAAAATGACAATGTCTTCATAAGTTAATATTAATCCTTTAATTATAAATTTCAAAGGTTTAAGTAGTTTCTATGACCTTAGCTTTGAATAATTATGCCATATGGAGCTTTTCTTAAATTTGAAAAAGATGCTGAATTGTTGCTCAAAGCCTTTTAATGACTTCAGGCTGGCAGAATTCCAGTATAATCCCTCAGACACTATTAAAATTACAGACCAGGAACCCAAGCTGGTAAGTGCTATGTCAATTTCATAAGCGCTTTTTACTTAGTAGAGTACGGTGTGGAAAATGTTTGATGTGTTCCTATATTTTTAAATATTTAATTTTTAAAGTATTTTCAAACCACGAAGCTTGAAACAACTACTTATAACAGAGAATTCACAAAGGAAATGATGGACAGATTACACTTAATACAAATAAGATCTTTTGTGTATCATGAAGTTAAGTGATATAAAAAGGCAAGCACCAAAAATATTTGCCACAAAGCTAAGAATTTTTTCATCTTGTAAGGTGATGAGAAAAACATTAGGACACTAACAGAGGACAAACTGTCAAAGGGCATGAACAGGCAATTCTCAGAAAATGAAATACGCACAACAAATCTATTATAAATGTTCAAGCTCACTCTTTAAAATGCAAATTAAAAACAATAAAATTTTTTTACTGAAAAATACCAAAAATTAAAGAAAAGTATTAATGGTAAAGACTGGCTAGATAAAACAGATATTCTGTTGTGGAAAACATAAATTAGTACAACCTTTTGGAAAAGCAATCTGACCCTGTAATTGTACTGGGATCTTAACCTAAGACAAAAACGATGGAAATGTTGACAAAAATTTACATATGAAGATGTTCATCTCTGCATCAATGTAGGCAATTTCTTTTAAAGCTAAATGTTTAAAAATGAGACAATACTACAATATACTATGCTGCATCCATAAAATGGAATATCATGAAACAATGAAAACTGTATTTTCAAAGAATCTCCAATGACATTGGAATAATCTTTTAAACTTTTAAAAAAGCATGACTTTTAAAAAAGCAAAAGACTACACGGTTTATTTAGTGTGATCTCAGTCCACTAAATTCATATAATGTGCTATTTTACACACACATTAAATTATCACTAGGTTATCGCTAGCTGGAGGTAGTAACAGGAAATTTTACATTTCTCTTTTTCCCATATTTTCTCAAATAGCTTCTTACTTACTTATTTTAAAAATAACCCAATAGATTTCTAAAACAATTATAAACTGTCAATACCAAACTTCTAATCAAACTTCTGAAAATGATCCACTACCATCACTTAATAATGGTCTGTAATTTTTCAACGGCTCATGTTTTTTGTGGACTTTGTTTCAATTTGGTTTGAGAAGATTTTAAAAGGCGAAAAAAGAAGCTTTCACTTTGCAAATGTCAATCACGGACTCTCTCGGGTTCTCTAGTTCAAGCCTTTTGACCTGGTGGAGGATTTCACGTTTCCCTTAAAGCCGCTGAGGATGTCAGCGAGGCCAGAGCTGCTGCTGACAGAGACACAGGTAGGGTCTGGACCCAGGGATTCCTCCACAACCTCAACGGTGGAAGTGCCACTGACACAAGCCAGACCCACAGGGAATGTTATGTTCAGGTTATTTATTATTCTGGTGTTGTTTTCCTCTCCTCTTTGAACCTCGATTTTATACGTAACGAGAGAAAATTAATTTCTAAACCCCTCAATTCTGACAGGATTTTGAGCTGCTGCCAAATATTTCAGCTTTCCGATTTAAACATGATAAAACATTAAACCTTTTATAAAATACAGTAGAAGAATTCAAGCAGCATGCACAATGACACACCAGGCAGCAACGGGATATCTACCAGTTTACTAGGGTTGAATCAGATTTTCATATTAAGAACTCTACTGATTTCTGTATGAAAATATAAAACTATGTCTGAAAAAACATTTTATGCTATACATTTAACTTACTAAGTAACAGGGAGAAGATTACAACACTAAAAAAAATGAAGACGTGAATATAAAGATGTATCTTGCCCCATCTAAAGAATTTATAATGGGTTGAAGTCAAATGTGGATGAATCAAAACCAGTGTCTTACATTCATGTTACCATGCACATGGCTAGACTGAATTGCTCAGTTCATCATCATTCTTTCATTTTCTCAACATTTATGAATGTCTGCTTTGTCGGAGGTGCCACGTGTGATCCTAGGCTTTAGAAACCAGCATTTCACAAGGACTGCTTTCAGGGAATTCCTGGTCTCCCTGCACTTAGAAATGCTCAACTCCTTTTACTAATTAAGGAAAAACACGTACCAACAGGAAACATAAACTGCTCTTCATATCAAGAGCCCAACACTTGTATTTCATCAAACAGACCTTGGGATTGGTTAATTCCACCAACTCAACAAAAACCAAACTCATGGCAGTAAACACTAGCCTAGTTAATGCTCTCGTCCCTTTCCCCAGACTCTCCTTCTGCCAACAAGTCCCTACGTTCTGATGAACCCCGCCAGCACCGTTAACCATGGCGGCTAACGCTCTACCATGCTAAAACCCCATTTCTATCTTGTGTTACTCATGTCCTCAGTTCAATTCAGGAGCATTCCATTCTTCCAGACTCATGCTGCCATCCTCCCTCCTTGACATGCAGAATTCCATCTCTACCTGGGCAAATGCCCTTACGCCTGCTTCCTTCCAGCCACATTCCAGCCATCTGCCCAGCACGAAGCCTGGCTATGTCGCTGGTCCTGGAACTCCTCACTCAGAAGACTCCTGCTATTCTTTGCCAAAAACATAGGTGATATCAGATAGAAGCTCTCTTTAGGTCTCGTCACAGAACTCCCTTGTATCTTTACCAGTCCTCTCCTTCCTTCCTCCCTCCTTGTAAATCATGGCTCCTATCATACACTCACTCAATATATACTAGGAGGACACCTACCATGTGCTGAGTTTTCTCAACACTAGCAGTATGGAAGTGAACAAGGCAGACAAGGTCCTGCTAATGGAGCTGATATTCTAATGGTGGGGGGTGGGGTGGGGATGAATAGAAAATAAACAATCAGAAAAATGAAAAGATGATTCCAGATGGTGAGATGAGCTATGAAGACAATGGGACCAGTGAAGTTGGGCACGACTTTACAAAGAGAGGTCAAGGAAGGACACTGAGCAGTTGCAGAGTGATAAGGAGGAGGATGGCCACAGAAAATCTGGGGAAGAACATCCCAGATAGAGAGGTGGCGGGTGTAAAGGCCTGGAGTAAGGAGAGCATGAGGCCTACTCCAGGAACATGCCAAAGTCTCCTGCGGCTGAAGCTTTGTGGCCAAGGGGTGAGCGTGGAACTGTGCTGGTCTTTTCATCCACACCCTCCTGTCTCAGACAGCAAGCCCTCAGGTGTCTGTAGTTCTCTGCATCACTAAGCTCTTCCTCTCCATTGGTCCCTTCTTGTGTATTGCAAAACATCTTCAGCCTAAAAGTATACTCCTTTGGAACGACACCTTCCTTTTAATATCAGATTTTCGGAAACAATAAGAGTATTCATGAATCTTCATGGCCTCACTTATCCATTGCGACCGTGTTTCTGTCCACACTCTCCCTTTCAGGGAGATCTGTCCAAGATCATCAATGACTTCGCGCTTTCAAATCCCAGGACCTTTCTTCCTGATTTTCTGTCACATTCTTGAAAATCCGCCTTTTCGAATATTCTTTTCCTTTGTTTCCATGAAAATGCATTCTTCTCAGATTCCTCTTACCTTGATGACCCTTCTTTGACTGTTTCCTCCCTGACCTCTTCAGTGCAGTTCTTCCTTCACAGCTTCCTGTTTTCTTCCTGCATTCCTCTCTTGAACAGGCCCTCTCTGTGGGTGACCCCCATAGCTGTTTGCTCCAGTCCTGCCGTTTCTTATGATTACCTACCAATGTTCCTTCCACAGCAAGTGAACAGCCCAGCTGGGTGGCGTGGAGGCACTTCAAAGTCAACAAGTTCATAATGGTACCTACCTTCTTCCTCCCCAAACCAGGCATCTCCTACCTTCCCGATTTATTAAGAGTTGGGTTATACTTCACAAGCCTAATCAATGCCATCTCTCAGATGATTCTCAAACATGTCCCCTCTAGCCCTTTGTCACTGCTCTGTTCTCACCTGCACTGCTCTTCCTGCACCTCGAACATGTCCTCAGGGACCTCCTGCCTGTGTTAATCTGGTCCCCACCAACTACTCCTACTTCGAGGGCATCAGAACAACACTGACAGAAAGATTTTCCTGAGAATCGCTTGAATCTTGACATTCAGCGCTTTAAAACTTTCAGCAGCTCCTCACTGTTTACCCAACGAAACTAAAATACTACGACAGCTTTGGAGACTCTCAGTGATCCCAAGCTACCTTTCAGCCTATCACTAACCACTCCTCTTGATTAACCTCCGTGCCATGCATGTAAATGGTTTTGTTTGCTCTTGCTGTTGTTATTCCTTTGGCTTAGAATGCCATCTTGCTTATCTACTAGTCAAAATCCTACAGATTACTTATATCTAGTAAAAGCACCATCTCATCCAATTAATTTTCCCTGATTTCCTTAACAGGAATAATTTCCCCCAATTCACACTCCACCTTGCATTACAGTTATTTTTGTATGTGTGTATGTCTTGATGTCACTATTATTTTATGATCTCCTTGAGGACTGTGCCTTTTTTTTTCTTTTTCCTGTGTATCCTCACAGTGTCTGGGATAATGCCTTTCAGGGTTACAGAAGATCTTCCAGAGGGGCTCTTGGGTGGCTCAGTCAGTTAAGCAGCTGCCTTCGGCTCAGGTTATGATCCCGAGGTCCTGAGATCGAGCCCCATGTCGGGCTCCCTTCTCAGAGGAGAGCCTGCTTCTCCCTCTCTCTCTGCCTGCCACTCTGCCTACTTGTGCTCTCTCTCTCTCTATCTCTCTGTCAAATAAATAAATAAAATCTTTAAAAAAAAAAAAAAGATCTTCCAGAAATGTTTGGAAAACGAATTACTAATGGTTTCTAATTTTTTTTTATTATCTGTAACCTGCTAATTAGTTTTAACACATATAAACCTATATTTGAAAAGGTTCATCTTCTACTAAAAAGAAACATTTGGAATGTGAATATATAGCACAAGAAAATTAAGGCAAAACTTGTATAAGTCTGGCTTTGGTATGTCTAATTTTCCTAAATCAGTGTGCACTGGTATGTGTGCTGTTTAAGTACATTTATTCAGAACTACCTTGAACTATTGGCAGAGACAAATAGAGCCAAGGCAAGGTGTGTGTAAGAGTCACCAGACAGAGGGGCGCCTGGGTGGCTCAGTCGGTTAGTGTCCAATACTTGATTTTGCCTCAGGTCATGATCTCGGGGTCATGGCATGGAGCCCCTGAATCAGGCTCCTCGCTCAGTGGGGAGTATGCTTGTCTCCCTCTCTCTCTGCCCCTCCCCTTGCTTGCGCTCTTTCTCCCTCAAATAAATAAATAAATCTTAAAAAAAAAAAAGAGTCTCCAGATAGGATACAGTAACACCCCTTTCACTCTCCATCAGTCTCATTGATCTGCTACTGTCAGAGGGATAAAACTGTCTGGATAAGGAACTTTTCTAATTCCTGAAATTTTGTATATTTTAGCATCAAAACATTCTTATTTTGTATTGCTTTGATGGAATTACCACCAATATCCTCACTTAGATGTATAAAAGGCATCTCAACTGGGACATGCCCCCCACTGGCCCCGCCTACTGTTCTGGCAGTCTTCCTTAGGCTGCCAAAAGGCTGATTCCATTGGTCCACCAGCTCCAGCAAGTCACCTTGGAATCTCCCTTGACTGCTAAACAGCATGCCCCTCTTTCTCTCTTCCACCCCCCACAAATCAACAGTGGACACTGTCAGATCCACCTTCCTAATCCAAATCTCATCAGTTTTTACCTGCTGCTGCCCAGGCCCGAGCCTCAGTCATCTCATCCAAATTCCCACAATGGCCTTTCAACTAGTCTCCCTACTTCTTTCTTTGCCCTCAATTCAGTCTGTTCTCAGCATGCACAGAGCAATCCTACTCAAATGTGAATCAATGCATTCCACTCCTCTGCTCAAAACCTGTGAAGCCTTACTCCCAGAGAGTCAGAGCAAACCTATGAAGCCTTACTCCCAGAGAGTCAGAGCAAAACCCTTTCAAGCACCCACACAGACCCACAGGACATAGGTACAGACCCACAGGACATAGGTCCATCGCCTGAGGTTTCTTCCCTAACCTCATCACCTCCTTCTCCTCCTCTTCCTCCTTCTTGGTTACCATTTTTTGCCACATCAGCCTCCTTGCTGCTCCTCCAAGAAGCCAGGCTCACTTCTGCCTCTTTGGAGTCTTGTTCCTATTTATTTCTGGGTTCAGAGCTATGCTGCCAAGGGCAAAGTCTGCTGAAATCTGAGTCTCAAATAAATTAGGATACTATAAAAGAAGCATCTTAGGATCACAATCCATGTAAAACCAATGGAGCAGTGCCTAGAATGGTGTTGTATGCTCTAGGAAGGCATAACATTTAAAGATGAAGAAGAAAAGGTAAAAAAAAAAAAAAGTAAGCAGAATTGGAAGACTCTCAGATTACCCTTTTCAAGTTTCTTGATCTCAAGATTAGACTGGTCTTAAGGAACTCAAGAGGCAATTTATAGTTGCTATCATTAATAGCAATTCACATTTACTCCCAATTAAAATGTTTCCACCTTTCCAGAACAATGAAAGAACAAATATTTGAGATTATACCTGGAAAATCAGTCAACCCAAAATGTGTAAACATTATATTGACATATATTTCAAAAATATATAATTTTAAAGAAACTTTCCTTAATCTGAAATCATAATCTGGGAAACTATGTCATCATTTATGTTACACAAGACTGTTACAAAAGACTTTGAAATCTAGAAATGACTATTAGAAAACTGAAGAAAGATCTGAAACCCAGTCTTAACCGAGGAAAACTTGGGGCTACAGCTCAAGTGTCCCTACTCAGTACAATACTGGACAATATTCTACATTGCTTTATCACAATGTGCATCTAATCACTATGGAATGGGATATTCCATGCTATCCTTTCCATGGACATCAAGGGAAAATAGGACACCTAACTCCCTGGATTATTTTTGTGGTGCTTAAATATATAGCAAGACACTTAAATTACTCATTTGAACAGTTGGTAAATTTCAGGAGTAGTTCTATGCTTGCCACCTTTTAGAGATTAAATGCAAGGATGGCAGCAGTGGGGCCTAAACATGGGTTTCAGTGGTCTGTGCAAATCCAGCTGGATATCTCACCTTTTCCAATGTCACCTCTGTCTCAGCGGCGTGAGTCTTTTTCAGCTCCATCTTCATCTTTTCTGACTCAGCCTTCAGTTTGTAGACAGCGGTCTCATGGTCCCTTGCAGCCCTTTGCTTCTCCTCTTCGCGAAGAAGACCAAGCTCTATCAGCTGCTGTTTCCGCTGCGAGTTCACGTGAATCAGCTCTTCTCTCAGCTTGTGAACTTGGGCCTCCATGTCAGCAATAACCTTGTTTTTAAAAATGGAAAAATGGGCAAAGGATATGAATAGGAAAATCATAAAAGAAGAATTGCAAAAGGTTAACAAACATACAAGTTCACTCCTTCCTTTCTTCCTTCCTTCCTAACCCCCCTCCCTTCCTTCCTTCCCCTCATCCACTCATTCTCCCATCCCACGCCATTCCCTCCTAGCTTAGATGCAAATTCTACCTATAACCTTTTTACTATATATAACATGTTTAATTTTACTTCTCTCAAATATCTATGTAAGTGGAATATTACATGTATTCTTCTGCAACTTGCTTTTTCAGATATTCAATGTTATGTTCCTAAGATTCATCTAGTACTTGCTATGGTATTTTTGCTTTTATTTCATTGATATCAGCTCTTATTTCATTATGTCTTGCATTCTACATTCTTGGGCTTATTTTATATTCCTCCTCCTGATTTCTTCTTTTACAGTATTTAGCTCACTTATTTTTATACTTCCTTCTTTTCTCATTTATAAACTTAAGACTATAAATACTCCTCCAACTCTTACATATGTTTAATCTCTCAAGTGTAGATATATGCTATTTTCATGATCATTTAGCTCAAAACATTTTTTAACTTCCTTTATCATTTTCTGCTTTGACTTATAAACCATCTAGAAGCAGGTTTCCTAATTCCCAAACATACGGGACATATTAGTTTCCTGAGGCTGCCATAACAAGTACCATAAACTGGGTGGCTTAATGCAACAGATATCTATTCTCTCACGGTTCTAGAGATTAGTAGTCTGAGATCAAGGTGCTGGCAGGGTTGATTCCTTCTGGAGGCTCAGAGTGAGAATCTGGTCCATGCCTCCCTTCTAGCTTCTGATGTCTGTTGGCAATCCTCGGTGTTCCTTGATTTATAGACACATCACTCCAATCTCTGCTCCATCTTCAAATGGCTTCTTTGTGTGTCTGTGTCTCTGGGTCCAAATTTTCCTCTTCTTTTAAGGACACTGGTCATCTTGGGCCTTTAGGATATAATTAGTGCCTTTATAAAATGAAATTAGTGCCTTTTCAAAAGAAACTCAGAGATCCCTTGTCCCTTCCACCATGTGAGGACACAGTGAGAAGGTGCTAGTTCTGAACCAAGAAGAGGGTCCTCATCAGAATACAACTATGCTGATGCCTTGATCTTTGACTTCCCAGCCTCCAGAACTGTGACAAATGAATTTATAAGCCACCCAGCCTGTGGCATTTTGTTATAGAAGCCAGAACAGACTAAGACATGTAGTCCAAGAAAAAGAGACATGCAAAGATTTTATCCAAATTCAGTCTGATTTGAAAGCTTTATTTTTATCACATATTATACTGTATCAGAGAAGTAAGAATTTTTTTATAAAGAATGACATTTATTGTATTTTATTAATCTATTCTCATTGTGTACCTCTAACCTCTAATTTTCACTATGATTAGAACAAAGTTATATCCCAAAGTTGCAAGGTCATAATGTCTTTATAAGAAATAAAAAATTAACAAAAAAAGTTAACTTTCCAAAACCACTGACACCACCCCAAATTGAATTTCAATCTTTGACAATGTACATACAAATCTTTTTAATGATATAATCACTGTTTAGATACTGTTCTACTTTTTCCTATACCTAATTTTACATCTTCATTCCCATTTGTTAGTGTATTTGTCACTTTTAGTGGTTCTTTGGTACTTCATCATTGCAATATGTAATTTACTTAATCATGTTATTCTTGGATATTTGTCTTATTTCCAATTAGTCATTATTACATATGAGACATCTATGAATAAATTATACTGATATTTTGCTTTTAGGTTATATTATCAAAATTATTTGGCTAAAAGATAAGAATAACTTTTTTTTTTTCTGAATTGCTCTACAGAAACAATGAATCCATTTCCAGTGTGAACAACAGTGGGTATGTGAACCCGTTTCTCCACACCCTTGCTACTACTGCACTTCATAATTTTGTATATTTTTATTAGTTGACTAGGAATGTGATGATAACTTAAGGAAGGCATTTTAAACTGCTGGCACATTGTTATACACTGGCTCTAGTCCAGGGATGGTTTTCAAATAGAAAAACTATACTGAAAAATGTATCAACTAATTATGGAAGAAATAAACATGAAATGAAAGAACTTAATGCCAAAGACTTCCCTGGGGTATTTAATATTTTAGTCCTTAGCATGTGCTGATAACTACAGTGATGGAACTGCCAAGATCAATCTGGAATAGATGTGTTCATTTTTCTTTAATATTATAAATAGTGACCTAGAAAGCTTCATCTATTTGACTAATATAAAAGAGCAGAATTACAAAGAAATTTCACAAATTAATAAAGGTTGTACCTGTAGGAGACCCACTATAAGGACAACTTTTAATCAAGTTGATTTCATACAGTTAAAAACATACAGACCAGAAAACATGGAAGCAACCCAGATATCCATTGACAGATAAATGGATATGCAAAATGGAGTCTTTACATACAATGCAGTATTATTCAGCCTAAAAAAGGAAGAAAAATCTGCCTTATGCTACAACATCATCACCAGTGTCTGAAATATTTCCAATGTGCTACTCTTTAATTTATAATTATGTATAATTTACTATTTGTTAGGATCTATGATGCGGAAGCCACCATAAGTGACTTCTAGAACAAAAAATTTCCCTAAAGAGTTTAGACTGTAATATATAAGCTACACACACTTGTACACACACATACACACACACAAAAGCCATAAAGCCACAAGAGAAGACAAAGTGCCATAAAAGTTCAAAAGAGGGAGAAGTTACTTTGAGCTAGGAAGAATTCTGGAAAACTGAATAAAACTGAATGCAACTGAGATGGACCTGAACAGATAAATTAGTGCCATTTGGGGATATGGATGAATATAGGACATTTCAGGTAGAAAGAATGAGTTGCATGGAAGAAGAAAAACAGAGTGTCAAAGAGGAATAGGGGAAATTCAGAAAAGAGAGATTTGCTGCAGACATTGAAGATATTAAACTACAAGGGTTGGAAATCAAGGCACTGGAGGACAATCAGATGCTAGAGAGGAGTATGTGGGGATAGTAAGCCAAGAAATAGCACTGAATTTCTATTAAGAAAGACTAACATGGAGGCAGTATATATAATGGGTTAGAGACACCAGGGATGGGAAGGCCAGCAAACGGGAATGGACGGGCATACAATTTTAGAAGTAAAATTAAAAAGGGCTGAATAACTACATGTGTGTGGAAGGCAAGGAAGAGACAGGAATATTGGTGATTTAGGATAGTTACTTCAGGCAGTGTGGCAGGTTAGATCCTCTGAGAGGCCCTCATGAGATGAAACAACTAGGTTCTGTATAAAATACAATGTTTTCTTTCTTTGCTCATAGGAAGTAAGAGAAAAATCCAAAGGGAAAAACAAAATAAAAGTCACACACATGTAAACTGCATGTGCCAAAAATAGGATAATGACCAGTAAGCATGCCCAAAAGGCAAGGTATCTTTGAGGACAAATGTCTTTATTAGCACAGCAGCTTCAGGGGCAAGGAATATGGGAGTTGAACATGATTCCACAGAATTAAGTCAGAGAGCCTGGAATAGGAAAAGTGGTTCCAGGTCCGTAGTGTTATTTACTCCTGCCTGAGGCTAAAACAAATTCCCTCTGGAGGAACGCTTCTTCAGTTTAATGTCTCCAAGTTTTCCATAAATTAAGGTAAACCAAAAATGAGCTCATAATAAAAAAAATTACTAAATCCAGAAAAAAAACACCACTGGTATGAGTTAGCAGAAAGAGATTCCCACTGGCAAGCACTTCAAATATTAGAATTATCAGAAAAATAAGATAAAATAACATGTATTAAATATTTTAAAAAATAAAAGATGGAATCACAAAATGAGTAAATCAGAAGAGATTAAGCAAAAATTACCAGATTTGAGAAAAAAAATATAATTTCCAAAAATAAGGTTTTTGAATCAAAGATGAGTTAAGGCAGTTTAAACATAGCAGAAGCAAAAAGTAATGGAAGAGAAGAGATATCTTAATAAATTACTCAGAATGCAGCATATTAATATCAGAAGATAATAACTGTAAGTGAGATGTTTAAAGCTATGGAAGGTGAAATAAAAATACCTAATATATGTCTAGAGTTCCAGAAGGAGGGGACAAGAGAAGAGAAGATAGGGAGGATATGCAAAAATGACTGTGAATTTTCCAGAACTCGGGAAAAGCAAGAATCCATAGAAATAGTGAGCAGAATAAATATCAACCAGGATAGAAAAGGGAGGAAGGAAGGAAGGGAGGAAGGAAGGAAGGAAGGAAGGAAGGAAGGAAGGAAGGAAGGAAGGAAGGAAGGAAGGAAGGAAGG